>NC_056669.1:29531810-29841637 GCF_018350195.1 Panthera tigris
TCTTCTGACAAGTTTCTTGCTCTCTAAGGACACATCATCTAGTTGTTGTGGGAGTCTCACTGAATTCATTAAAAAATAAGGAAGAATATGATTAAGTGCTTGATAAATAAAACAGATAATAAGGACTTGTTGAAGTTCAGGGAAATAGGATATACTTGGAACTAAAGATATCAGAGAAGACTTGTTGACAAGTGGGGACTTCAACCACCCCCCAAAAGAAAGCCCAGGGCCTTATGATTGGATAGAGACACTGGATAGGGGGGGGACTGAAGCAGAAAGAGTTGTGTGTAGAAAGTTGTGATTGAGTCTCTAAATTTGACATCTATTTCCATGATTAAACAGTTATTTATTGAGCACATGCCATGTGCCAGACATTGCTTTAGGGTTGGGAATAAAGGCTGATCTGAAGTTGACAGGATCTTCAATCTTTCGGAGCTATCATTCTAATGGAGGATACAAAGTTATCAAAAACTCACCCATGTAAGTTGACAAGAACTCCTTCATTGACCAAACTTTTATTTGGCTCCTCTGTGTTCTCTTCCTGACTCTGTCCCTGGCCCTGTCCTTGGCCTGCTGAGCCAGTCTGTGAAGAACTCCTCACCTTGATAGCTAATTCGCCTCCCTTCCTCTAACCTTGATACCTTAACCAAGTTCCTCTTAAGTGATTTTCCATCTGCTCCTTGGCCTCAAATTCCTTCTTGGCCCTATTGTATTCAGAGCTGAGTTTAATCTCTCTCTCCCCTATCCTAATAGTATTGACCCTCACTGTAATCATCTTGAATAAAGTATTCTTTGATATTTTTAACAAACATCGGGTGTAATTTTTCTCTCTAACAAAATCTGAAACTATAACTATGATAATCTTGTGAAGAAGAGATACCTGGGGCCATAATACCATAGGATAAGGAGAAACAAGGAAGACTGTATATACAGAGAAAATAAATATTGAATTGCAATTCAGAGACAGGTTGCACTTAAGTTGATGAGACAGTGGAAAGACCACAGTAGTGAGAGGGCAGTGCATGTACCTGCCCGTATGGAAAGTCTGAAGAACTGAAAGTGTAGTATAAGGGAAGTGAAGAGAAGTGGTGGGTGGGTTCAATCCACAAATACCCTGGATTCAGTTTATCCAAATATGAGCTCAATCAAATTTTTCTCTTCTAAATCTGACTCTTCTTTCCATTTGTTATTCCATGCATCCCACACATACATAAGCCACACTTATTGTTCTTCTCCTTGAAGTCTGATAGGTCAGCAGGCCTTATCATTTCTGCCTCATTACTATCTCTAGAATCACTGTTCATAGTTCATATTATCATTATATTACCTGAGTTATACAGATTCTCTTATGTCCTCGGCCTATTCCCCTCCAACCTATTCTTTGCACTATCAAAATGATCTTTCTAAAAAGTAAATATGATTATATCATTTTCCTAATTTAAATACTTGAATGGATCCTACCATCTATAATCTATCATCCAACCTCATCACATCTCATAAAAGGCATTTCAAAGTATGAATTCTCCTGCTAAGATTCTTCCATGTACACAGGGTCTAACAGACTGTATAAATAGCCATAAGAAACTGCCCAGGAATTTCCACAGACAGAAAGCTTACTCAGGTTTATGTACTTTTACAAATGATGCTCATTTTGGTTGGAATATCTTTACTCACAATAGTTCCTTCCTGCACAGCTGTGTGTGCTTGCATATACACACATACATGCACACACTCTTTCAGTCATCAGCTCACTTCCCACATAAATCATGACCCTCCCTGCCTTCCCATCCCCTCCAAGTTAGGCACTCTTTTGTCTACACTTTAATCTTTTTGACTTTCTTAACATAACTCTCAACAACATTATTTTACTTTAATTACAACTTTAAGTAATTTGAAGATAGGGATTTAATTATGCTATCTTTATATGCTCATATTCTACAATAATTATAATGGATAATCCTTGGCACTTCTCATCTGATAACAGTCTTTGCACTCTGGGATAGCCTCTACTTTTGGAGTAAGAACCACAGAGAATGGGAGTCAATCATGAAATGAAGCCCAAGAACTCTCAATTATCTTATTCTTTTCACGCAGAGGAGTTCAGTCTACAATACAAACATTATAGAGATCCAACTTATAGGAAGGAGCAAAAGAAAAAGAATGTGAGAAACAAAAGAGAAACAGAAGAGTTATGGTAACAGTGTTTGAATTGTTAATGTCAGGTATCTCTGAGGTCTAGCTGTGCACTTTCCCATCCCATAGCTTGCTTATCAGAAATATCCAGCGTCTTTCAAATAAATCCCATTATTTTTCTAAGCTCGATTGACTGGATTCTATAGCTTGCAACCAAGCTATAGTAATTGTTGAATGCATAGTAACTGTAATGACTATCATTTATTAATCACCTGTTACGCGTCCAGCACAACCTTTGGTAAGTTACGGTTTGAATCTTACATAATTATCACAAAGATCTATGAGATTATTATTATTCTCAGAAAATAACGGGCCTGAATTCAAACACAATTCCATCTGTCTTGAAAGCAAGTAGTAAGCAAGTAGTATATGTGCATTAAAAATAGCTTTAAAAATACATAGATTTACTGGAGTACAAGGGCTTATTTCCAAAGAAAGTGGCAGACTTATGCTGATCAGGGTCTTTCATGCCAAAGTTAGGAATCTGTACTTAACTTTCTGAACAACCACCGCTAGAGTTTTTGAGTGTGGTGGTAAAGGGGCTCACAATGCACATGATGCTTCTGCATTTCCTTCAGTTAATTCAATTCACTTAAAAAATAGACAAATCTTAATTTTTCTCTTACAAGAAACATAAAGTTAAGTCAAAGCCAAGAATATGAGTTGATAAATAAGTCCAGTGGCTTCACTGGCCAGGTGGTCTTCATTTCTGCTAGCTGTGATCTGAGTGCTAGAAATCAGGAGTCCTGGTGTGTTTATTTTTTATTAAAAAAATAAGTTTATTTATTTATTTTGAGACAGAGTGATAGATATACATATATATAGAGAGAGAGATCGATACATAGAAAGGAGGAGAGAGGCAGAGAGAAAAGATAAGAGAGAGATTTCCAAGCAGATCCATGCTGTCAGCACAGTCTGACACAGGGCTCGAACTCATTAACCATAAGATCATGACATGAGTTGGATGCTTAACAGAGGGACTGAGCCACCCAAGTGCCCCCTGATGTGTTTAAATATTGCCCTTATTTTAATAGCATTACTCCACTTGTATGAATCTGGGATAAACTGTTTCTGAAAAAATATAGGTGTGGCTATAATTATCTACCTGTACTGTGTGATGTGAGAATAACTGTTAATTACTTTGCCTTTGAGGCTTTCAGATCAAAGTTTCTTTAAATGGAGAAGTGGTTTTTGTTTCAGTCAAGAAAGCTAGTCACAAGAATACATTTAACAGAAATCACCCATGCACCAATGAATATATTTGATTTAAATCTGTTTGCTTACAGGCCAGATTTACCAGATAAGGTTATGTTGCTGAAAACTCCAGGATAAAAATTTGCAAAACTGGGGACAAATGTCCAGACATTATTTTCAAGTCTTCAACCCATGGTTCCCTGAGAGAGCCTGAAGCAACTTTTCCAATCCCTTGGCAAATCACTGTCCTTTGTTAGCTCTTTGCAATGCTTCTCTTAGAATGACCTACAGTAGGTGACACATGGCATTGTTAATGCTTCTACACATGCAAGTTGTTCAGAAGCATCATTTGAGTTTTTATCTTGCTTTTAGACAATGATCTACTACTTCTATCTTGATGCAAGGGTCTGGATGAATGCTCAAATCACCAGAACTAAGGACAATATCTTGTTTATTCAAGGAATAGCAGGAAAGAGCAAGACGGTACCAAATGACAACTTATTAGGGAATCAATGTCTGGAATGAACTATATGCTTACACATTCAAACACCTGCCTTAAAGTTCTCTTGAGATGCTGGAAATGAGTTAGCAACCGCAGGGTCTTGAAGCATGTATCTAGCAGATGTTTGAGCTTGAGAAGGAGATTTCATGAAAACATGAATATAAAGAGAGTACTGGGATATAACATTAATTTTTTACTTTAGTGCTGCTGGGCATTCAAATACCAGCAGCTTTGTGCAAATATTTCATCTGGTTGCTGATATTTAGTACAAAGCTCAATTATGTATGCACCAACACCAGAGCATCCTATCATATAACGCGCTACATTTCCAAGGAGAAATCAGCAGTGTCCTTAGATACTGGGTATCTGCGTGTTATGGTTGTGTCAAGGTTCAACATTAGGACACTGTTTATCTAGCTGTTCTACTGATGCCAGACAGTATCTCAGTGTATCAATATATAATGAGTTGTATGCATTTCCTCATCTGGTGAGTAAGATGTTTTCCAGCCATATATTCCCATAAAACAGCCCTACTAGCCTGATTTGTTGAGGCTAAAATTATTTTAATGCAAATGTTTTTTGCAACTGCATGTCTGTTTCTGGCTAGGGGAAACAGGACAGAATAAAGATGATGGGACCTAAGAAGACAAAGAGAAGAAGGGAGATCATCTGAGAATTGGGTTAGTGGGAGGAGTTAGAGGGAACTCATGATATTTAGATCATTAATGTCTTGCATATTGCCTAATAATTATTGGGCACTTTTTAGGGAAGGAATAAGTAAGTGAACAGTTGTGTGGTGAAAGAAAAGGTTTAAGAGCTTCAAATGAGAATTCAGAAAGATTATCTATTTATGGATCTGACCTTACCCAGAGTCTTCTATGGTAGAGATAAGTTCAAAGTTTACTTCCCAGATCCAAGTGAGAAAAGAAAATTTATCTGGCATGCAAACGAAAAAGATTTAATTTGAAACTAATGATTCAGTGGCCTTGAATTATAATCAAAAAGGCTAAACCATTCCATCAAAGCTAAGAGAATTATTCAGTTTGAGAAATACTCTTAAGTACATAATATGTAGAGAAATACATGCTCCATGACTAAGCCAACTTTGATTTTGAATATCCAACGTAAATGTCTGTATGGATGGAAACTGAAATCTCTCTAAATGAGATAAGTTTATGACCCATGAAGTATGAAGCTGGAGTAAAACCCCAGGTGCCATATCAAGTTCTCAACAGACAGCTAGCATCCCTTTTCTGGGAAATAATAGAGAGGATGGTCAGTGGTTACTGGGGAAAGTGTCCCTCCCTATAAAGGTGCCTTAATTATTTTCATGAACTTTTCATACCTGGATACAAAAATAAGGAAATAATGCAAATAATTGTTATATCTAAAATTAATAATAAAACTAAAACACTATTTTATTGTGGGGTATCTGGGTGGTTCAGTCAGTTAAGAGTCCAACTTTGGCTTCGGTCATAATCTTGCGATCAGTGAGCTCAAGGCCTGCATCAGGCTCTTTGCTGACAGCTCAAAGCCTGGAGCCTGGAGCTTGCTTAGGATTCTGTTTCCCTCTCTCTCTGCCTCTGCCCCACTCATGCTCTGTCTGTCTCTCTGTCTGTCTGTCTGTCTCTCTCTCAAAAATAAACATTAAAAAAACACTATTATAACAGTGGTATGAGGATTTCTATTTTGAGGCAGACATTGTAACTTATGTATTTGTTTAGGCTTATGTTAGATAATTGCGAAACTATAGTTTTGCTACCTATTATACTTTGATCAAACTTTATACATCTATATTTTTCACAAATAGTACTCAAGAAAACTTAAAGATCTTTTTTTTTTAAAGAAGGAAAAATGCAATCAACAAAATCCACGTTGTATTTTGAGACTGAGTCAAAAACAAAACCTAAGATTTGTTCCCATGTAAAAAATTACACCCTATACTAAGAAACCTAAAGATTAACAGCCTTTGCAATGCTTGCATTTAACTTCCAGATTTGTAGTAGACTTTGAGAATGGGGATCAAACAAGGAGAGCCAGGTAGGGAGGTGTGGATTAGAATAAAACAAAATGTGATGGGGAAAAATTACAAGGTGAAAAAGCCTCTTGTTCATACAATAGAACATAATTTTGTAGTAGATATTTTTTAAGCTTGTATTGTATCACACAGTGTTCCTTTGCAAGATTTAATATGTTGTGTTAAAATGAATTTCATTTTGTCCCAATCAATGAATCTCCCCACTTGCTATTACCTACAGCCCTCTCTAGCAGCCAGGGTTCTGGCTATACTCCAGTGCCAGGCTGGCATTAAAGTAAGTAAAGTTCCTGGTGTCTGTCCAAATGTTCAGTCAGGGTAGCTGGAAAATGTCACCTAGATCTGGATAATTTTTAAGTTCCTTTCTCTCTCGCTCTCTCTTTCTCTCTCTACTCTGAAATTACCTCCAGTTTATTTGTCTAGCTAGAGGTTAATGGAACACTAATGATGTTAATGAGCCTTTCACAGTGCAAGTTTTTTCAAGAAAGAGATATAATAGCTGTTTTCCTTCCATTTTAATATTTTTCATCATTCAAGAGTTACAGGCTGAGACAATTAGCAACTTGTGCAGCTTTGTCTCCCTGCTCAGTCACAGACCAGTGGGGCAAAAAGCAGGAGCCCATTAGATAGCTTCACATGTCCACAGGTGAGATCTTGTGGATGGATGCAACACACTGCTTCTTGCCAGAAGGCATAATGCTATTCAGGGAGAAAGGAGGGAAATTAGCAATCTGTTGATGAAGCTTTTCCATGGCAGGCTGGCAGCAGGAGCTGTCCAATGTACTGAAGAGTCATCATCAATTCTTCCCCTTTCCCTTCATTAGACAGAGGGCTGGGCCTGCCTGAGAGCCAGAAACCTCAAGGATCTCACAGTCTAGCTCCCCAAAACCTCTAAATGTTTTGTTACTTAGCATAAACATACCCTAACCTCATGGTATCCTGGCAAAAGAAATAAATTTTCAGAAAACAAATTCTTTAGCAATACTTACCAATTTTTTGGGCATTTGTCCATTTGGTGATGGTTTGGCATTCTATCTCCCTGTGCTTTAGAAAGTATACATCCTAGATACATATGGTAATTAAAATATGTTCTTGTAATGTTGCTAAGATGTAAAAACATTGAAATTAAAACATGTCCAAGATTTGAACTAATCTTGATTCTGACTCAGCTGGTGTTAGGTTTTATTTCTGGTGAAAAGGGCCTATAAATGCCTTCAGCAAATGCTTTAAGAAAAAATTCAGAGCACTCAAGAGAGAGGATTGAAGAATATGACATTTCACTTTTCTTCAGATTGTTGATTTCTTTTGTATCTAAAAGTGGATTTTAATTAAATCAAGCATAGTTCACAACCAAGCTATAGAGAAAAATATTAAAGACTCAAATCCAAATCAGGAACTGTGGGAATAATTTTCCTATAAAGGTCACTCTCAGTCAGATTTCAGCCATTAATGCCAGCTAACCCAAGATGTAATGTAAAGCAAAATATTAATAGGCCAAAACAATTTTGAACCAATTATATGCTGTAGGTGTATAATGGGTTGTTAGACACATTAAGAATTTTCTATGTCTCTTTGAACTTTATGGTTTAGAGATATGCCTGGAAAAACAATCAAAGGTTTGTTGTCCACCTATTATGTCTGTTTGATCAACTTTATGCTTGGTGAGCTGATAACTAAAAATGAAATGTAAAACCTAGAGCCAGAGCTAGGGAGAAATGTATATGTGAAATCATTAAGAAAACAATTAATTATGTAACTGTGGTTCTGACTAGAAGCACAAATTTCAAGGCAGAGAAAGCTTTAATCAGACTAAGTATAGTTGCTGAGGGTTTCGTTGATGGGGTCATGAGGTGAAAATAAGATTTGTGTAACTGAATGGTACAAAGAGGGGATTTCCACCTTCAAGAAATGAAGAAAAGATGTGGATATGTATAATCATTGGTGATATGTGCATGTCAGAGCCATTGTTTAGTGTCAGTGGGCAGATACATTGAAATGAGTGGAAAACAATGGTAAGGAGATCTCCTGGGGGAGAGCTGCCAAAATTCAGAATAGGTCTAAAATAGAGATGGAAAGAATGTGAATATTAAGACACATTCTGAATGAAAGGACTTGATAACAAATTTGATTTAGTAGAAGAAAAACAAGAATGACTCAAAGAGGATTTGGAGCTTTTTAGCCAGGGCAACTGGAATTATGGGGTCACAAATAGAAAAAGAATAGTTTTGTAGAAAAATCATGTTCAATGACACTATTTGAAAATAACAATATTCCATCTAGATCCAGCATTGTTATGGCTAAACTGAATGATTTTAATGTCTTAAATTCCTCATTTTCTCAAGCAGTTGTTATAATTGTTAATAGCACATGTACACTTATACCAATTTAACAGTGATTTTTATCAACTTACTTTCACAAAAACTCACTTGTGAGAAAAAAAAATTGTGCACTGTATAGTTGGGTATCTTTACCAACATTTGTTCATCCTGTCCTTTTGAAACTGCAGGTTTCTAGAAGACAAACATTGCACTTAGCGATATCTGCATAGTCTGTAAAGCACCATGCAGATACATAATGCAGATTTTCTGCAAGAAATGATGATGGCAACTAGAAATAGTCTCAAAGAATTTATCATATGTCTTAGATGGTAAAATCAGAGCTAACGCTTTTATGCACATCACATCCTTGTTTTCTAAAGAAATAACGAACCCCCCAGCAGTGTAAGGAACTACATAATTGTGTATATGGGGCTGCAGTGCTTATAGCAATGTGTTCCATCCAGATGGCAAATGGGATGATGGTAAAGCCAGGATGAGGAAGCAACTAATGATACTTCAAATAGCAAACCGCAAAGCAAATGTAAGCACAAATGACATATCCAGGACCAGACAATGGAGCACATGTCAAAGTCAGCTGCTTGGGATGGGGGAGGAGGAGACAAAAATAAAAAGTAAATATACACTACATAAACATAAATACAAATGCATGATACTACTTCCAAAGAGCACTCAGTGCTTTTCAGATCAGTCATCATTCCCCACTCTTGCCTCTAAGCCTCCTTTGGTCTGACCCCACTCAACATTAAAGAGACTATCAACCACTCACTGCACTAGGGGGAGAGATGAGCTCTTTATCAATTATGTTAACTCAGTAGGTAATAAGATGCTTGGTAATATATTCCAGTCATAGGCAACCTCATTTGGAAAATAAGGCCAAGGGCCTGTAGGTAAATCATGCCCGGATCAAGACTTAAAACTCTCCCTAACCTCAGGCCAGACTCCTTTCCTCTACTCAAGAGGAGAATTGCAAGGGATGCCTACCCCAGGCATAACTGTGACCACTTTTGGAATGGTGGTAGTAAACAAATGGTATATATTTAAATAGAAATGCCAAAGTACGTATAAATAAATGATTAACCATAACTTAATACAGATTGAAGACTTCTGCTTGCATTTTTATTAGAGGGTGTCTCTCTGCATTTAAAGCTGTTGCTCTCTGATAAAAGGGAGGGAGAGAGCCCTTCAAAATTGCCCAGATGAACCCTGAGATAATATTTTTGAGAAAGACAAAATGACCTCACTGATTTATAGAGTCAGTGCTGTCCTTGTCAGGGCTTCTGGAACTCCTGATACAGGCTATAAGAAACTTCTCATCACAAATGAATACTTCTGGCTCTAACTTATTTATTCAGACAACTTGTCAGCCAAACAGAGACAGATTTTTTGTTGACATAGACAAGACAGCAATACAATAGTGGGACTTCTTTTCTTCATTGTTTTTGTTTGTCTTTCCCTCTTCATAGTCACCGATGCTTTGTCTAAATGGTAATAAAGATCCTTAGTGACTCAGTTTCCATTTTCCCATTATTATTTATTTCAATGGCTTCTTATTTATGACTGACTGCCATGAGGTGCTCTCAGGAAAGGATGCCATTATAACAGAATGATGCTCTCTTGACATGAAGATTGGAATGTACACAAATGTTCTGTAACAACTCATTTTAATGTTTGCCTACTTGTCTTAATTTATTTTTTATTTCTGATTATCAATGTACTTGAGACAGAGGGAGGTTTGCTTCAGCTCAGGGAGACATGCCACAAATCTAGCTGAGACCACAGATGGTGTGGGTTGGGTTGACTACCTCTTTTTCAGGCTTGGAGTGGCTATTGGTATGCAGCACACAACCCCACATGCTCATCAAGATTGTTAAAGGAAAGGGTTCGGGACTCACAAAAGCACAGAAGCCAAATTATTCTTGTTTATAGCAGGAGAGGGTTCACTTTAGATCAAGACAGAAGTATAACAAAGAAATAAGCCTTGAAAATTACCTTTTTTTTCTTTTAATTTCAGAGTAAAGGCTGGCATACATTTGCTGATCAGTGTCAAGATATATTTTCAGGTTGGACCAAGAGACAAATTTTCTATGAATTAATATGCAACTCTACTTCTATTCTTAGTCCTTAGAAAGTGGTTAGTCCTCTAAGTGGCCATATATTACTAAATTATAGGATTATGGGTACACATTTACTTGGTTGGTCTAAGAATACAAAATGAAAATTCAATCCTTCCTAATAAAATTATAGTCAACTCTTTATTATATTTCGAGGAAGAAAGACCCTTGTAGCTTACTATCCCAAGGGTGTTAGAATGTTCTGCACTAGAGCTTTTCAGGGGGGTAAATTGAAACATTGGGGTTCTAGCAAACAAGTCACTTTACACATACGACTGGGTCTTCCATAATGAGTCTACACTAAGCCTGCCTGCCTTTCCTTGGGTTACCATTTACTCACTTCTGTGGATTGAATACAAATGTATCACCTTCACTAATTTTAAGTCCTTTTGTGATAAAGCAGATTTAATAAATCTTTATACCTTCCTTTTATCAAAGAGAGCACTTTGAAAGCTATAGGTGATCAAAAATACATGTTAAATATACAATGAAGCACGTTCTATGAAATATACTAGGTAGGGAAAGGTTTTACTGATGTTTCCTGCATGTGTATCTTCACATGCAGGAAGTCTTGTGGTTTTATTGCTTTAAGCCCTTTGCAAGCCTCCAGGCCTCAGGAAGACTCACATCCAAGCTGACTGCTTCAGAAGGCTGGGACTTTCCTGCTCTTTCCTCCGACTTCCTGCTTGCTCTTCCTATCTTCTGGGTGGGTTAATTGGTTCTCTCTAGCTAGCTTTCCTTCTGTGTTTTCTAGTGAAATCCTTATCACTTACAGTTTTAACCCCCAAAGAATGCATTTGGTTAGTACACTGGGTAAATTGATCTTGGCCTTGCCCCAAAACTTATCTATGAGTTTTGCCCCCCAGAAAATATTGTTGAGCACTGGAAGATCAGATCCCAAAAGAGAGATGAGTCCTTATATTTGGAAATGGGTAAGTGGGGCATCTGGGTGGCTCAGTCTGTTAAGGTCTGACTTTGGCTCAGGTCATGATCTGGTGGTCCATGAGTTCAGGCCCCACATCAGGAAATGTGCTGACAGCTCAGAGCCTGGAGCTGGCTTCAGATTCTGTGTCTCCCTCTCTCTCTGCTCCTCCCCTGCTCATACTCTGTCTTTCTCAAAAATAAATAAACATTTAAAAAATGTGAAAATGGGTAAGTTAGAGTTTATCTCATCCAATCCAATTTTGCAATCGAAGAAAGTGAGGCAGAAATAGAAAGCAAATAGAATGCATGGAACTTAAACTCAGGAAGCCTATGGCCCAGTGGTTCTCAACTAAGGGCAATTTTGGCCTCCTTAGAGCATTTGGCATGGCCTGGAGATAGTTCTGATTGGCATAACTTGGGTAGGAGGTGCTGCTGGCATCCAGTACGTAGAGGACGGGGAGGCTAAACATCCTATAGTGTACAGGATAGCCCACACATGTAAAGAATTTCTCAGTCCAAAAAGTCAATAGTGCAAAGGTGGGAAAACCTTTTTTCTAGTTTATTAAGGCAACATAACATAGACAAGGATGGAATTGAAGAGATAAAATTACATTACATTTCTGGAGTATATTCTCCACAGAGCAGAAACTTTAGGATAATGGGTGTTCTGTAAGGTGAAGATTATGTGACTATACTTAAATATTTTCTTTTAATGTTTATTTATTTTTGAGAAAGCAGGGAGGGGCAGAGAGAGAGGGAGACACAGAATCCATGCTAACAGTATGGAGCCTGATTTGGAGCTAGAACTCATAAACCATGAGATCATGTCTGGGCCAAAGTTGGACACTTAACTGACTGAGCCACCCAGGCACTCCTATATTTAAATATTAATGAGTAAATATGATACCACCCTGCCCCCCCAAAGAACACCTTATATTCATCAGGTACAGAAAAGACAAGGCTTCCTGAGTCTTGCCTCAGTCTGGTGTTCTCACAGTATGAGCTCTGTGCACTGTTAAGTCACTCAGGTTCTGAGTATGTAGCAGATGTGACAGATCTTTGTGAGTGATCTTACATTTATCTTGAGACCATAAACTGAGTTCCTATATCAGAGGAGAAGGTACAGTGTTTAGTGTTTTGAGAAGGGTTTTGAGCTAAAAGTCAAGATGTTTGGCTCTTCAGCTCAGCTGTAGGATTTTTTTTTTACATTACCTAGAACAACCTCTGTCTTCTTCATTCTGGGGTTCAGAATGAATGGTAACCCTGCACTTCAAAGGTAGAAGTTCTGGTAATCTATAAGATTATTTTTCCTTCCCCAATATCCCTCCTAGTTCTAAGAGCCAGGTGGGAAACAAGTTATGTAACAGCATTTCCCCTTATGAACTGAGTACGATCAATAGTACTAAGGGCAGAGATAGTGTGGAACACAGAAACTAACTAACTGGGAAAAATCTGGTGTGGTGGTTAAGATCATGGACTCTGGAGTCATATTGTGACAGGATTTGACTTTTGCCACTTATCATCTCCATGCTATCAGGCTGTTCTTTAACTTTTTTAGCCCTCAGTTCCCTTCACGTATGAGGTAGGAATAATAATAGTAATACTGACCCACATGGTTGTTGGCAGCAAAACTGAAATAATATGCAAAACGTATGTAAGACAGCCCTGAGTAAGGAGCTAAATAAATGGGACCAGCCAGTGTGATTTGGTTTCTGGGTCAAAGGTTAGGAGTATTCTTCTCCAAGCCAGTCTGATCCCTGCAGAAAGGAGAACGCTGAACATTGTTTGGGGTAATATGCTTAATTCATGTGAGTGAGAAAAAAAACCACACAAATCTACTATAATCCCAGCAGAATACTCTTGGGCCATTTACAACATAATAGTAAAATACAAATCATTCGCTTACTGGCACTGTAACTGGTTTCTTTGTCTATTCTGGTGCATCTGCAACTTAGATGGAAACTGAAGTGTCCCTGAGAAAATATCCATCCCTTTCTTTTGCTATGGCTGGGGAGAAAGACTTTCCACGATCATATTCCCTCTGTCCCCAGTTCTCCAAGAGGTCACTTGACATGTTTCCCCGATGTTAGTGCAAGCCTTCTCAGATACCAGCTCTGTCATTAGCCTTATTGGTTTCAAAGCTCCATGACACAGTCAATGCACTATTTAACACCCAGGAGGGATGTGTTTCACTTGGATGATTCTTTCATCATCTCTGCCCATCTGGAGCCCACTTCAAACTCATGGAACACCACCTGTCTAGAAAAACAATGAACTTGGGTAACTTTTCTATCCTAGGCAGACAGGGCTCCCATAAGACACAGTTCCAGGAAAGGTTTTGTTTGTTTGTTTGTTTGTTTGTTTGTTTGTTTGTTTGGAGAGGGGGATGAGCTGATCCTTCATAGGTGATATTGGTCTTATCATTGCCTAGGGAATTACATTGATATTTGATTAGATTCCCACCTGTGATTGACACCTGTTAATAACCTGCAAGATGGGTAAAAGATGCTTATATTGTCAGCCAGAGTTATCTATGACTTTATTTTTCATCAGCTTTGTCACTCAAGGGCAGCAGTGAAGGATATTATTTTTTTCTTAAGATGCTGTTATAGATCTACAGACATTGGACTGGGGAAATTGTCCTGTACCTCCACCTTCATGCTGGTTCTTAGGAAATATATTGCCAAGCTTGTGTGTAATATTCAAATAATGCATTTATGCACTTTCATTACCCTAGTTTTGATATGGTGATAGGCAGCTTGATGACAAACTTATTGATTCCTTATATTAATCCAGAGAGTATGGTTTCATCAAATCTTTTTTTTTTTTTTGACTTTGTACTTTATAAGAATTTTGAAGAAGACTCAGGCTTTTTGAAGTTCAAGTTTGTTCACTTCTGGCCAAAAAGGGAAAAAATATTTTAAAAAAAAATTAGTTTATTATTTACTTTTTGAGAGACACAGAGCACAAGTGGGGGAGGGACAGAGAGAGAGGGAGAGAGAGAGAGAATCCCAAGCAGGCTCTGAAACACCACAGAGCCCAATGTAGGGTTCAAACTCACAAACTGTGAGATCATGACCTGAACCAAAGTCAGATGCTTAACCTAAGACTGAGCCACCCAGGAGCCTCCCAAAGAAGAAATTATTAAAAGAAAAAAAAATATTACTTATAGAACTCTATGGAATATAAATGCGTAAAAATGAATGTTGATCTTAAAACTCAGTTACTGTGATGCTGAGTGTCTAACAGATTGGAAATTAGTTCAAAGTAAGTAAAGAAGTAATTAATAAAGAGTATAACCGGATTGGTCTTGGTTGTTTTTTTTTTCCTTGTCAGAACAATTTCAAACAATTTTCTGAACATGGGCAAAAAGAGCTGCTGTCCTTTAGATGTATTTTATTTTTTCAGAGAAAAAATGACATTGCATTTTTTTAGAATAACAGGTGTCCTAATAGCAGACCCGAGATGAGGGGGTATTTACCTTATACTTTTTTTTGGATAGATCAATGTCCCCAGGTTTAGCAAGTCCGAGCTAAGGAGGAAACAAGTTGCCTCTTTCTATCTTGTTGTAGTTCAGTAGCACTTCCACCCGCCTTCTGTAAAAACATCATCCTGCCACCTTCAGAAGTGCTCCATGTGAGCCCAGAGCAAGCCAGTGAAAAGACACTTGGCAACTCATTTATTGCACAAAGCTCAAGACTAGACAACTGTCATCCTCTTGCCCTTTGGGGGATTTCACTGTGTCTGCCTCAGCCACCAGCCCCTGAAGGAAAATGCTGTGACTTATGTTTTCCCTTGCTCCACCCAGATCCAGGCAAGTCCTAGTATTTACAATTCCCACCTGCAGTTGACTTGCAATTACAGTGTACATGAGAAGGTGAAAACCTTCTCGCTCTCCCAGCTAAATTGAAAATGCACCAAATGTATTTTTTAAATGCCTCATTGAAAGCCCAGTGACAGTGGTGAGTCTCCTCTTCATCACCATGTGAAAAGAAGGCCTTTTTGTTTTGTCTGCTCAGAGCTAAACTGCATGGGTATAAAACGATTTTTTTCCAGCTCTTTCCCTTTGCTTTATTTTGTATCTGCTTTGCCGTTTTGCCATGGTTTCACATTATCTTTTTGAATTACTATTTAGAAAGAATGAAGATTTTTCAGAAAATGCAATCCATTAAAAATAATCTTTTAAATCAACCAATTGGTCACTCTTTTATTTGCCTACAGCATGGTTTTAGGCCTTAAGAATTTGAAACTTGAGCAGAAGATAGAGAAATAAAGAAGAAGGAGAGAAAAATAATAGAACTGCTTTCATTTTTATGATGGTTTCATGCATGTATATCATTATTCAATTCTTTTAAAACCTCTAAGGGATACGTACATCAAATTTTATCATAGCCAAGAAACTAATGTTCATAGGTCACATAGAGTCAGGATATACACTCAGGTTTTCTGACTGAAAGTTCAATGCTTTTTTTACAATAGAATGGAAACATAGCTCAAGAGGAAAGAAGAAACTTGAACTGTGGCTGAAGCCAAATGCTGGCAATAGCTAACTGATTTCCTGTTCTGTTAAAGGATAAGGCAATTTTACTAATGACTAAGGGCTGAAGAATAAACCAATCCTAAAGAAATTATATGATTTTTCTTAGTTTCCCCTCCATAGATAATAAACTATGATTTTCTCCCCCTATGTGTGAATAAGGCTGCTCATTTTTATTATCCAGTTCAGTGTTTTGACTTCTGAGCTTCAAGCACAAATAGGATTCTTTCCTCATTAGCATAAAACTAAATGCATTGTACCTTACTGAAAGACTCATTTTTATAAAAAACAACAAAAAACAAAACAGTGTGAGCATTTAGACCAAATTGTGATTTTTTGTGAGATTGTGGACCCATGCTTGGAAAGAGGCCATTCTGAAACACACCAGGGTCTATACACGTTACCCTCTGCTTTCATCAGAAATGGGGCATAAGCAAGCATAAGAAGAATTCCTCATATTTACAGTTGTTGAAGACCTTCTACTTGCTTTATTATCCCGTTGTTCACAAAAAGCTTATGTGAAAGACTTACACTGATTATGCACACAGTGACATCTTCAACACAAACTACTCCCCTGAACTGCTTTCACAGTGTATAAGTCTACCTACTAGGTACCCAAGCTGAACTCTGGGCCTCTCCCAGCACACTCCTCCCACTGTCTTCCCAGCCTCTAGAAGTGCTAATAGCATCTCGTTAGTTGCTCTGGCCAAAATCTTGTGGCCATGGTGATTACTTTCTTTTTTTCATATCCCATTCCTTATCCATGGCAAATACTGCCAACTCTACCTTCAAGTTCTAGAATATTATCATTACCCTTTACCTTTAATGTTATCATCCTGGACCAAACCATCGTCTTCCATTTTCTTCTTCAATTGCCTTGAAGCCCTTTTCTAACCCATGGCCAGAGATATTTTTTAAAGGTTTAAGCCAGATCATGTTCAAAATATGCAATAGTTCCTCATGTAATGCTTACTTTTTCTATCAGATACAAAATCCACAGAGACAGAAAATTGTGTCTATTTCTTTCACCACTGTATCTCCAGGGCAAAATATTGTACTTGGCATGAAGTAAGTGCTAATTAAATACTTGTTGGATGGGTGAATAAGGAGGCAGACTTAAGAGCCTCAAAGACTGGATTGAGAGTTTTAGAGAGAGCAGTGGTTTGGGGTAAAGGATATTTAAGGTGTCTTGTTGTATATTAAAAAGTCACTCCCTCCCTTTTCGTGTTTTCTTAGAATTGAATTGAAATTGTTTTCAGTTCTACTTTTTTCTGTAAGTATAATGTGGCTTTGACTTGACACTCTTTAAAGGCTGGATCATGTAGGGTGTCTGTTCAATTTTGTTTACAAGTTATTTGTATATCATTGAATGAGAGGTTGAAGAGCATATCACAAGCTGACACTGACATTTGCCTATATACCAATCACTTCCTTGTTTGTAGCTATTCAATCTACATTCCAGTCCTGAGGTCCCCCAACAAGGTTTATACTATCCTGACACTATTCACAAAGGGGAGTTGCTATCTTGGTCTAAGATTATGAAACCTCATTGTGGGTCAGGTTACAGATCTGGGAGAGTAGTTGCACTTTTGTCTGCCTTGTAGCAATGCTTTCTGGGTGTTTCCTCTAAGCTGTTTGCAAATCTACCACTGTGCTGGTCCAGCCCACGCAGGTAGGGGTTATGAAGCAAATGAGGGTGCTGAGAAGGTAATCTCCCCTGGAACTAACTTTTTGTGACTATAATTTCTACTCTGAAGCCATTCTAACAAAAAATGGATCTATCTGAGGTCTAAAGAAGTAAAAAGTAATTGGAGTCTTATAAACATTCACAAACATTTCTGAGATGTAAGAAACCCATTCCTCTGCATCACTTTGACAAACATTCCATTTCTTACTAAAAATTAATGATAAAACCAGCCTTATGAAATGGCTAAAGACTAAGGGACTATAAATTTAGCTGAATTGTTATAGCTTTTTAGGTCTGCTTTGAACAGTTTAAAAATTATTTTTAAGTGTATGTTTTTTAAAGTTTTTGAAATATTTTATTTATTTTTAAGAGAGAGAGAGAGAGCATATGCAAGCAGAGGAGGAGGGTGACAGGGGTTACAAAGTGGGTTACCACTGACAGCAGTGCGGTGCTTAAACTCACAAACTGTGAGATCATGACCTCAGGTGAAGTCAGATGTTCAACCAACCAAGCCACCCAGCCACCCCTTTAAGTGTATGTTTATATAATTTTGAATTTAGGGAAAAAATACAAAATCTTTCATATGTTTACCCAGATTCACTGGGTAATATTGTACCTATTTTTTCTTAGTATTTTTGCTAATGTGTTTGCTTTCTTACATTTTTATTAATAATCAGCAATAAATTTGAACCATCATGTCCATTTACCCCTGAAATACTTCAGTGCTTCTTTCCTAAAATGAGGGTGTTCTTTACATAGCCACAGTACAATTTTCAAAATCATGAAATTTTAGCATTAATATCAAATGCACCATTTACAGACAAATTTTATTAGTTTTCTCAATAATATCCCCTGTAGTTTTCTATCCTCCAGGTTCAGAAGCCAATCTGAACAGATTCGTTACATTTAGTTGTGAAATAGCTTTGGCACTGCTCTAGTCTGGAACCATTCCTCAAGCTTGCTTTCTTTCAAACCTTCATGTTTTTGAAGATTTTGACCAGTGAATTTGTAGAATTGTCCTTAATGTAAGTGTGCTAAATATTTTCCAGTTTTAGATTCTGGTTACACATTCTTGACAGGAATAAATAGAAATGATACCATGTTCTTCTTGAATGCATCTCTTTATAAAGGTATGTGATATAGGTTTGAACCATTCCTGGGGATGTTAACTTTTTGATTACTTGGTTAGGGTCTGGTGGGTTTTTATTATGTCAAGTGAATATTCTTTTTCTTTTGTAAATTATAAGTAGTTTCTGAGAAGATACTTTATAACTATATCCGTGTCTTATTCCTCATCAAACATTCATCAGCTAGTTTTAGTACTGCTGATGATTACTGCCTGTATCAATTATTTCTGTGGATGTTGCAAAAGGTGCTGTTCCAATTTCTTCTTTTATTCTGCATTCTGAGTCAGAATTATACTGCCAGAAAGATATTTTCCATTCATTCATTCATGCATTCATATATTCATTCATTCATCCCTCTATTTAAATCCATACAGACTCTTTGATTCTATTTTATTCAGGGATTAAAGTCTTTTATTTATGTTATAAGCTTTTAAAAACGGTTTTGTTTTGTTTTGATGCTCAAATTATCTCAGATTTGTTCAGGGAGACCTCTGTAAACTGCCTCCCATGTCATTTTAAATGTTCCAACTGTTGGGGTTCCAGGGTGGCTCAGTTGGTTAAGCATCTGACTTTGGCTCAGGTCATGATCTTGCAGTCTGTGAGTTCTATCCCCATGTCAGACTCTGTGCTGACAGCTCAGAGCCTGGAGCCTTCTTTGAATTTTGTGTCTCCCTCTCTCTCTCTGCCCTCTCTCTCTCCTCTCTCTCTCTCTCTCAAAAATAAGTAAACACTAAATAATTTTAAAAATAAATATTCCAATTGTTTTCTTGAGCATTATCTTTATTTTGTGGCTTATGAAAATGTTCAAGACTCATTTTGTAGACCCTTTACCTCAGCCCTGGATCCATCTATGTCAGCAAGGAGTTTAGACTACTTTTGAGTAGAGTATATAGCTCTTTCCCACCTCATATATATCATTAACTTGAACGTTTTTGAATTTTGGCTACTTTTAAAGAGAGTCTGGGATGAATCAGAGCTTTCGTTGATCTTTTCCATTAACCATGGTCGTATAGGATTCCCACAGACTTTTGAAAGAAGACTAATGTTGGGCTATAAAGGGACCATAGAGAACCGGACCTGGCCCTATTGCAGATGGCCGTTCCTTCCTTCCTTCCTTCCTTCCTTCCTTCCTTCCTTCCTTCCTTCCTTCCATCCTTCCTTCTTTCCCTCCTTGTGGGGGATAAACTTAGGAATCTCCTGGGGCCTACACCAGTGGGTTAACAAGGCATAAAGAAACACAAAGTCATAAAATGTTCACACCCGAGTTTGGGTAACCAGATTGGCACTTTAAGAATAGGGAGGCACAAAGGTGCCAAGAATAAGGAGGTGCAAAGGCACCCCAAAATAGGGGGGTGCTGAACCCCCAAAAATAGAGAGAGAGAGGCAAAGGCCTGAAATAGAATCGGCGCAAAGGTGCCCAATGCATAGGAATAACAAGATTAGAAATTCAGGGTGAAAGCACCCCAAGTTTAGTACTACAGCAGAAAGCTGCTTTCATAGGAGAATAGGGCCAGGTTAGGTAAATTGGTGAATTGGACTTTGGACCGCTGTGCTTCAGGCAAAGCAGCCCCGAGCAGACATGGTTAACAAAAAAAACAGGTGTCTTGTTAACCCTGAGGTTATTCCCCTGTCTGTCTCATCCCCTAGGCTGGCAAAGATAAACAGATAGCACGCCTCCTGTCTGCCATTAACAACCATCTACTCATCTGCCTGGCACCTGGATTTTGTTTTATATTGACCCAAACCCCAAACACTGTATATCTTCAAAATCCCCTTTTCCTCCTCACATCCACAAGTTAAAGTTTCTAGTTTGTCTCTTTGTAAACACCCATCACATTTGCAAGCCTTCTGATCTGAATAAATATGAGGCAAGGACCCTTATTCGGGGGCTCTTGTTTTGTGTGTGTGTGTGTGTGTGTGTGTGTGTGTGTGTGTGTTTTCCCAGGACAATAGCCATCTTTCATTTTAATCCTGTGTCCGCTCCTTTGTTAGACAAAAGAGAATTTTAGACTTAGATTCTATGACCCTTCCTTCCTTCCTTCCTTCCTTCCTTCCTTCCTCCTCTCCTGCCCTCCTTCCTTCCCTCCTTCCTTCATCCCTTCCTTCTTACCTCTTTCTTTCTTTTCTTTCTTTCTAAGAGTTAGAGCATAGTCTGCTTCTGATGTAAGCAACTTCCCTAGCTTAATATTCTATTGCAGTTGCTCATTACCTCCCTTTTATGTTTTCCCTTTTTCCTTCCTTCCTTCCTTCCTTCCTTCCCACATGTCTATGTCTAGCACAGATTACTTTTTGATCTAATGCTCATATGAGAAGTTGTTTAACTAGATAATTGCTCAAGTGAGAACCTAATTTTAAACCTAGTATGTTGGGACATACTAGACAATTTACCTTGTAATTGGGCTGAGAGTGATTAGTCTGATAATCACTTTCAAAGTGAAAAACAACTATTTTCAACTACAGAAAATAAAAATGAAAGTAATGCACAACTGCAATGGAAAATGAAGCTATATAAATTGCTTAGATCTCAAGCAGACTATGCTCTAACTTTTGAATGATTGTAATAATAATGATATCAATAGATTGTAAAAGCATCACTGGAACCTTTTCAGGGACTTTATCAAGTCAAGTCTACAGTAATATGCAAACAGATATTTCCAGGAGGAAATAGGTTCTGTTCAAAATCCACCATCCTTTGAGAGCTGGACGAGGATTATCAATATCAAACAATATCAAATAATTATCAAATAATAGCCTTTGTTTTCAATTTAAGCCTATAAAGGTACAATGTTTCTCCAGCAGGTGAAAACACTCCTCAGAAAACAAACAAACATGTCACAGTGTGAGTCCCAGCTCCCTTGTTAACTAACTGTAACTCGGGTAAAAAATCTTGGACTACACTAACAGCCTTTGAATATGACTCTATACACGGTAGTGTGGCATCTGTCTCCATAGTTAAGATGCCTCATTCTTTCCAGAGACTACATCGGACATATCTGAGACATGTCTATGTCCCGGGCTTTGTTCACACCATCAAAGCCATAGAGAAGCTGTTCTGAAGGAAAGTTTATCCTTGTAGAGCTCAGGCCCAGGGCTGGAGTATGGCAGTTAATTTCCTTAATAGTGAGAGTCATAAACTAGAGTCTTTATCAGAGTCAGGGGTGGCTTTTGTTTCATGGCATTTACCCAATGGCCCTGATTAAAGTGGACAGGGAACTGGAAGAATATTGAAAAGACCTCCCCTTATACCATCTTTTGGTCAAAGAGACAGAATGAAGAGAGATGAGCTCAGTAGTAAGAATCACAAAGGCATGAAAAGCAAGAGGTAGGCAAGGTGGAGAAGCAGTCTCCTAGAGGCTGCCTTTGTGACCATCTGTCTTCGTGAGAAAATTTCCTCTCACATGAAATTCAATTTTATCATATCAAAAAATACAATTCTTCAATTCCAATCTACTCACTGTTTCTGCCCACAGAACTGCTACTTGCCCCTGTACGCAGGGCCTGCCACTGGAGAGACGAGGTGGGGGAAGCAGGAAGCTGGCTGGCAGTTTTCCTGGCCTTGCTTCTGTCCACAAGTGCTCACTGGCAACCAGGAATATAGCAAAGTGCCCTCTACAGAGACCCAGGCATGGATATGGTCCAGTTAAGACCTCCCACTGAGCAAATGGTTGGTCTTGTTTTTAATTCAAGTATTAAAATAGTGGTAATTTGGCACTGATTAGCAATGTTAGCCCTTAAGGCCAAAGGAAGACTGGAATTCAATTTGAGGCTCTAAACAATTCCTTCCTTTAGATAATTACTTTTTTAGAGGCCTATTGGGCATATAAATACCACATCATGCCATAGCTTGGCAAGTGTTATCAGTATCAGTCCAAACTCCTTCTAGCACCATTATGCCTCAGGCACTGGAAGGGCCTCATCACTGCAGCCAAGCCTGAGATGAACATACTGGACAAGAGACGTCTCTTCTCTGGTGAGAGAAGAGGCCTAAGTGGCTCAGGTATGGCCTCTCCTTGGAGGTCCATGTTCCTGTACTCAGCTATCAGGGGCACACATCTCTACATCTGTATCTCCTTAAAGATATATTTGCAATTATATGCTCTCCCAGTAGGGCCCTTTGTCCCTGATTTGTAGGAAACTATGCTAGAAATACCTGGCTGGCCAGTGGGACCAGGGATAAAATCAACTCTTCACTCGAATGTTCCTTCAGCAAATCTTCACCAAGCATTTCTTGGTACCAAGCCCAGGACAAAGCACCAGAACACCAAGATCAGTAATACACTTGAATATATATGAGAAACTCATATGAATCTGGAAACAGATATAGTTCAAAATATCATTTGGAATATTAAAGGTATACACAGAATCTTGCAGGATACTTTCAAAGGATAAAATTCACACCAAGGAAGGAAATTGAGGTAAACACAAGAAGGCAATGGAGTATAATCACAAATGAGGAGAAACTTGCCAGTAGAAGAGAAGGGAAAGGAACAGCTTTCCCAAGGCCTGGGAGTTAGGCTAAGGGAAGCTGAGTCTACTTTCACATCACACATGGTGCAAAGCAGCAGCAAGGGCATGGGGAAAGTTGTGCTGGGCAGGCAGGCAAGGCTGGAGGGGAAGGCAATGGGTGCTGTTTTGGCAGATGCAGACTCTTTCTGTGAGCACTGGAAAACCAGTGGAGGCTTGTAAACATGGAAATCAACAATCATGTAGAATCCTAGGAAACGACAGCTCCAGGCCCAGCTTTGTTTGTTCTGAGCTTTGGACCTAACCTGGATGTCTGAAGCTCAGGGACAGCATAACTGCGGGACTTGCTCCATGACCACTGATCAAAGCTCTTGAGCTCTGGGCCCAGAACTAAAGTGCCAGCCCTGTCTATGGTGATCCTCTAAGCCTTTTAATCTCCCCAGGGTGTATGTATGTGTGTGTGTGTGTGTGTGTGTGTGTGAGTGTATGTGTGTATAAGCTACACACACACACACACACACACATACACATATATATATGTGTATATGTGTGTATATATATGTGTGTGTGTATATATGTATATATGTGTATGTATATATGTGTGTATATATATATGTGTATATATATGTATACATATATATATGTGTGTGTATATATATGTATACATATATATATATATATGTATACATATACATATACACAGAAGAAAATGTTTTGCATCTTGATATGTGTAGGTATTATTTCCATTGCAAAGACTAGTTCAGTTAATATTTAAATATTTATTAAGCATGTAATATGGACAAGGCAGTGTTCTAGGCACTGGGGATGCAGCAAAATCCATGCCTTCATGGAGTTTAAAATCAAGTTGGAAAAATACAAGAGCTAAGCCTTAATGAGCTCTTACCATGTGATGCAGGTCCTGTTCTAATCATTTTACATAAATCAACTAATTTGATCTCAGTTCTAGAAGGTATATTGATTGACTCCATACTATGTGAAGTAAACACAGGTTAAGGAAGCTATCCAAGGCCATCCACCTAATAGTTTTAAATAGGAAAAGATCTGTGCCTCAAAGGATGAAGTCAAAGTTCAGAGAGACTAAATAATTTTGTAAACATCACTCTGATTCTGATCTGTCTCAAAAACTCATACATTGGCCATTCTACTATTATCATGTGCACCCTAAAAGTTTTCCAGTGATTAGAGATGATCTATTTCCAGGACCAGAGCTTCCAACTATAAGGAAGATGCTATGTACCATTAAATTATTCTGATAACTTCTCAGTTTCCCTTATTTATTACAATTCACCAAACACCCCATTGTATTAATATATATGGCATTTATGAAGGAAACCATAATATTTCAATTAGTCTAAATCTACACAGAGTCATTTCCTATGGCTGGCAGGAACTTTTTAGACTTTTTAACTTTTGTTAAATCATCAAAACTTGGGATATTTACTCATCTGCCCTTTTAGTGAGTGACTGGCAGGGATTAATAGGCATTTGGTTGCCCTGAAATACCTGGGAAGGGAGTGCATTTGTAGGTGTCCTGGCCAAGGATCAGCAAGAAGTAAAGACTGTTGTATCTGTTTATTACTTTTCATATAGTTTTATTTTTACCCCCAAACTGATGAGATCTAGGAAAACATTTTACATATATTAGATTTCACTCACCTAGATCTTTTAATATATACTTGATCACATTAGACTTTGTTGTTTGCCTACCCCACTTAAAGCTCTTGAAATCTGCCAGCATATTTTCCAGATGAATACCATTTCATTTCTTGACAATCCTTAAGACCTTCTAAAGTTTTCAAAATTAAAAAGAAAACTTCTTTTTTAAAAAATTTTTTAACGTTTATTTATTTTTGAGACAGAGAGACAGAGCATGAATGGGGGAGGGTCAGAGAGAGGGAGACACAGAATCCGAAACAGGCTCCAGGCTCTGAGCGGTCAGCACAGAGCCCAACGCGGGGCTTGAACTCACGGACCGCGAGATCATGACCTGAGATGAAGTCGGACGCTTAACCGACTGAGCCACCCAGGCGCCCCAAAAGAAAACTTTTCTATGAGTACAAATATTTAATAAAAATGATCTCAAAAAATTCCCTAAGGAACATCTAATGCTAATATTTTCATTCCCAGGAAAGTAATCATGTGTAATTGCATTTTGTTTTGACCCAAATAAATGACAAAATACCAGTGCCATTTCCTTGTGATTATTTTAAAGCTGTATTTCTTGATGTAGGGTCTGCTCAAATGCTTATTTGAAGATCCATATTGTCAAGGTTCCCCATATCCTCATATTTATCTATATTACATTTGTGAAAGTCATTTGGGAATAGTAAAGCTATTATTCCTGGTAATAACAGAGATGATCCTTATGGATTATAGGGAGTTGTCCTTATTGATTGCGATGCATTTTTGAAAAGAACATGTATGGCAGTAATTGTATAAGCACAAATGGAGCTGGAGAATCCTGAATTCTAGTTCCAGTTCTGCTAACTAAATGATTGCCTGACCTTGAAAGGTAGTGGATAAAGGGGTGACAATCCTCTTGGGACTTCAGTTTCCTTGGCCATAGTAGAGTTATAGGGTGACATAATCTCTATGTAAAATGGGTTTTTGCAAAGTCATCCTGCTGGTTATTGACAATCTTGTGCTAGGCAAGAAATGTCCTGACTTCTGTTTCACTTTCAAAATAATAGTATTGAGTTCCTCCTACATTTCTGGACAGGAGGCTTCTTATTTTTATTGACTTTTTAGGTTTATCACATTTATGTGCATTGAGCATAATTGGATAGTGGTTCTTCATAGAGTATGGGTGAGGTGTGGAGACAGCACGTCAGAGTCATCCAGGGATCTTTTAGTCAACATATACTTGCCCTCCTTCCACTTTAACTCTTTTCTCCAACATGACTCAACCTCAATTCCCCTAGCTATCAATTTTCTGATTATTCTAACATGTACCTCGATCACCCTTCAAAGAAGCCTAGCTAGGCCATCCAATATACCTGCTTCCAAAGGTATGTTGGAATCTATAGTGTGTTTCTAAATAACGACTTGGCAAAAGCTCATTTTCACTACTATGGCATTTTATCCAATGACCAGCATGTAATTCTTCCATTCTCCAGCTGCTTTCTTCCCTGTAAGGTACTTAAAGAGTCTTTTCATTTGGAAATTACTATCAAAGTGTGTCTAAATTACTGTGGAGGATATATTCTACAATTTTCTTAAAGTCTTCTTAAAGCAGAAATTATGTTTCTCCATGACTTCTTCTTAAGAAAACTCACCAGGAAAAAATACTTTAATCCATAGAATTAATTCCTTCTCAGATCACTGTGTACACTAGGATAACCCCAAGGACATGGATTTGAAGAACATTCACCTATGACATCATTCAGGAAGAAATTCTCTCAATTCCAGACTCTGTATTGATTGTATGGTTTGGGGTCAGCTAGCCCATTTGGGTGAGAGATAATTCTTGCCCTTGAATTACCATTGCATTTTTCAGGCTTTAAAAGATTTTAAAATGATCATGCATATTAAACAGAGTCCCTGAGTGGAGAAATTCTCATGCTAGAGACCATTTCTTTATTTATTAAGGTCCGATTGTGTTTTACTCAAATGTATATTTGGTGGGCGGTCTTTTTTATTGTTTGCCCTGGTAGAAATGACAACACATACAAGCAAAACATACGAACAAAAAACTTTTCTTTTAAGGTATATTTTTAAAATTTACATTATTTATTTATATTTTTGCTTTTAAGACTTAAACAAGGGATGTGCCTTAGCCAAGGGCAGCATGCCTTGAGAATGACAAGCTATTCTGGATGGGTTCCCTACCTCCCTCTTCCGTAGCTGCTTTATCAAGGGCCATATGGTCAGCTCAGAATGCTTGGAGGAGCAACACAGGGGTCCAGATGGATGGGTTCTTAGAGAGTTCTTTAAGAACCAATGCACCCAACCTCTGAATCACCATATGCCAAAAGGTCACCTCGACCAGAGTAGCATCCTTCCTGGTTCTCTCTTTGTGATTTTTCATTTGGAGTCAGTACCCTGGTGATTTCAGGCATTGTGGGGTTTTAATGAATGCATTATTATAATTATTTTAAGTACTAATATCATTGATATCAACCTTGCTATCTCATCTGAGCCTTCAAGAAAATAAATCTGAAAAAAGGATGTGGAGTATGCTAACAGAGCAAGCTCCCAATGCAAGCTTGCACCGTTCAGGTTGAAGGTTCTCAATTTGGTTATTGTCCCTCAGCAGTAATGCCAGCAATGGCTACCATGCCCTTAAGGCACAGAAAATGGTCTTATCTCTGTTCTGCACTTGGGTAGCCCAAAGCCTTCTAGGTCTTACAGGGAAGGAAATGTGGAATGAAGAGTGCAAAGTGGGTGGGAGAGAATTTGTCCATTTCTCTCCAGTACTTAAGTTATGCCCTCAAGGAATAAAAAAGACATTTTAAGAAAGTGCATATGTTCTCTGATTTGCTTAAAGTATAGTATTTCCTGAAGGTAGAAGGTTAAGCAGTGTGACATTTTATGGTTCTTTCTCTACCACAGCATTCCCCATCTGTGAGTTCTGTGCAAAGCCTTCAGCAAATTCAGGGACAGCCTAGGATGGAAGCATGGAGTCCTGGACATCTCCTCTGCCCAGGGGCCCTGGGCATGTTTCTATGGTTTCTATGCTTCATCGCAGGTTCAGGGGACCTTTCCCAGAGTGGCAGGTCGATGCAACCTCCAGCTGGTTTCTTGCTGTGAGTGGCACACACTTCACAAGAGCCCTTCAACAGAGTGGGAAATCTCATTAAAGCCTGACATTTGCTGAGCATCCCCAGAGGGCAAAGGTTCCCGTTCTAATCACAGAGCCCCACTGCAGGGCCGAGCAGGCACTGTGGTGGCATTGAGATGGAGCTGTCATCTTCAGCTTCACACAGGCCCCACCTCCTGCAGCCCTGAGGTCTCCTGTGCCTCTGAGAAACCCTTCCCATTTCGGTGCCTGAAATATTCTCTTCATCTCTGTCCTCCCCGCCATCTTCCTCCTCAACATCTCCTTGCAAACACTTTGCCTACAGTCTTTTCCACAGTAGCATGGAAACCTGAATAATCACTCATTCAATTCCTTTTGACCTGGCCATTTACATGAGACAGAAGAGACCCAAAGAACCAAGGTGTTTCCTGTGGACACAAAGTGGAAGCCATTTCTTACCTGTGCACAACTGGTGTACTGGTCAGTGGGCTCTGGCTAAACCCTCTGTGGGCCAGGAATTAATGCAAATAAGAACAAAAAGGCGCAGTGATCTGAGTTCTCTGTTGTCTAAGCAACCTCTTGGAACTGGAAGGTGTAACCACTGGAGATGCACCAACTGGTTGTATTCATGGTTATTAGTAGCACAACAGGGAGACCAGCTCCCTTCCTGATGTTAAGGATGTGTACAGGGAGCAGCCAATCCCAGGGAGTCAATGGGCTTACCCCTGCACAAGGTTTTTATATAGACACTTAAAAATATCCATGATAGATTTATTTTCCATAAGTGAAATAATTGCTTCCCTGGATTAATGGACCAAAGCCATTCTCGGGGTCTATGTTTGAGCTTTACCTCCCTGACCTGTTCATAACTCACTCTTTTTCTCTCCCTCACCACCCGCCATGGCTGTGTCAGCTGTGTATTAATGTTTTACATACAGAATCCATATTTTACCCAAACTCTGCAAGGTACTTTAATTATCACCCTATTGCCACCCCTTAATGTTTTTTATGTAAACTACATACAGAAAAGTACAGAGGATGATGGACAAATATTCATGTACCCAGCACTGAAAATTAAGAAGTATTACATTTTCCCACTTTTACTTAATAAGTGTTTTAAAATTTTTTAGGTTTATTTATTTTTGAGAGCGAGAGAGACAGAGCATGAGTGGGGAAGGGGCAGAGAGAGAGGGAGACAGAGAATCTGAAGCAGGCTCCAGGCTCTGAGCTGTCAGCACAGAGCCCGACATGGGGCTCGAACTCACAGACCGTGAGATCATGACCTGAGCCAAAGTCAGCAGCTTAATTGACTGAGCCACGCAGGTGCTCCTCATAAATTTTCAAGAATGAAAAATCTTACAGATAGGGTTGAAATCTCCTTTGAATCTCACCCCTTTGATCCTACAGAGGCAGCCACTATCCTGAAGATGACATTTGTTCTTCCTCCCCATATTTTTATAATTTCTCTGTGGAGAATGATGAGGTTGGGGGAAGCTGAATAACTTTTTCACTGCTACTCAGTTAAGCGGGGAAACAGACTGGAATGCCAGATCCCTTCCGGATTTCTTTTTTTTTTTCTTTTTTTTTAATAAAAAATTTGGTTTATTTGTTTCTGACAGGGAGAGAGAGAGCAGGGGAACTGTTTATTTGTTTTGAGAGCAGAGAGAGAGGGAGACACAGAATCTCTGAGCTCTCAGCACAGAACCCCATGTGGGGCTTGAACTCACGAACCATGAGACCATGACCTGAGCCAAAGTCAGACACTTTAACTGACTAAACCAGCCAGGCATCCTTTCTGGATTTCTGAGCCATGGGCACACAAATGCACCTGCAGAAGGTTGACAGAAAAGTAGGAATGGGAAAGATGCAAAATCGCTACCAAAAAAGACAATGCCTAGAAAAGTAGCAGGTAAGGAAAGATGTGTTTTTTTTTTAAAAAAACCAGTGCTCTGAAATAGTGCCTGGATAGTGCTCAGAGGTGGCTTCCATGTTTCCACTGTACTTCCAACTCTGTTGGCATGTCCTCTTTTCCCATCCTCAAACTTTCAAAAGAATATGGTAATATATGTGAAACTAGAAAAGAAGTGTGTCCCTGAGCTGCCCTTAGATGTGGCTCCTTTCTCTCTTTTGATTCATCATCTTGTACCTCAAAGTTCAAAGGGGTCTTGCCATACCCTGTAGTGCACATTCTTCAAGATCCCCAGGAATTTAAAATGCTATTATTCTAAGATTTCAGGATCCAACTATTTTGGGCCTCCTTTGCATATCTGTCAAATGATGATAATTACAGGTCTTCTTCCTATCTCACAGATTCACTTGAAGGGAAAAAAAAATAATGAGTCAACATTCATTTATTTAAGGAATATTTACCAACTACCAGCCATGTGCACAGACTTGTGCTGGCAGTAGGGATACAACTATGAAGGAGACGAATTGCTGCTTTCCTGAAGCCTATGATCTATTTGAGAAAAAAAAAAAAACAATAGTAGAACATTAAAGTGTATTTTACTAAGGGGCAAATATAATGGTCTTCAGAAGCATCAAAGACAGGCACCTAATGGAGACATAAGAGATAGGAGAGGCTTCCAAACCAAGCCCTCAGAAACAGGTAGAGTTGGCCAAAAAAGAAGGGAATAGCCATGTGCTTTAGTCCATACCAGAAGACAGTGTGATTTTTAGGACATGCTGGTTCTGCAGTGTAAATAACCATCAGTCCATAGTAACACAGTAGGACTAATTTCCCTTGAATTTTTTTCCAGATACTCCATAAAGTCTCCTCTTTTGTGCCCTCACTCCTGATATTTTCCTTTATACCAGGTTTTCTCAATCATTTATCTTCAGCATCTCATAGTGACTGGTGGATTTAAAGACAGCAGAAATTTATTGAATAAAGGAATTAGTGAAGGATGCTGATTGGCAACCCCTCTCCAACCTCGTACCTGATGGATTCTGCGGACACCTCTAAGGAGGTGGAATCCTGATTTGTTGCTGCTTTTACAGTCATTGGACTCTGGCTTTGCAGAATCAGCCTGAAGGATCTGGCAGATACCTTTCTCAGCCTTTCCATCCCTTTCAAATGTAAAAAGTAGAAGAGACAAAGGGAGGAAAATAATCCCTGGAGAATAGTTCCTTTTGTTCCTTATAAAGTCAAATTTTTTACGTATAGTTCTCTAAACTAAACTCTTTGCTCCACAAAATGAGGTTTTCCCTCCTGTGGAGGAGAAGGCTCTGACTTTTAAATGGTGTAATCCCTGGCAGTGAAAAGAACCACTGGAGATATCTCAGAAAAGTAAGTCAGAGGAAGAGCCTCACCACAGCTCTGGCTTCAAAGCAGGCTTCCCATGGGTGGGAACTTTTTGCTGACTGCAGAACTCCAGGGTAGAGAAGGTCTATCAGCACAGCTCTTTGGATAGTCTGCATTTTTGGAACAGCTTTTCACTGACCCTGGGAGAGGGAGGGCTGTCAGGAAGGCCAAGAGAATGGAAAAGAAAATGCCAGCAGAAATGAAACAGTGCAGCCTTCTTTCTCTTGAGGGCTCTGGGAAGTCTTCTCTATATCAAAGGCTCTGCTTCCAGCCACAATGGAATAACAGGGACCAGTTTTTTCCTCTCGACTGCAACAACCAAAAACACAGCCAGAATATATGAAACAATGATTTCCAAGGCCCTGAACATCAGGCAGTGAGAGACAGTGACCCATAAGACATGGAAAACAAAGAAAGTAACCTCTGCAGTGATACAGAGGAGTATGCAGGCTACAGAAATAGATGGAGCCTTGAGGTCTCTCCGAAATGAAGAGACTAGGTTGAGAGTCGGGAGAGACCAAAGCGGCTAGAGTTTGCAGAACAGAGTGCTGGAGAGGAGAGAGCTAGCTTCACAGAGAGGGAATTTCAGAGAGCTTCAAAGAGTTCCCCTGAAGTTCTCAGCTGAGTACTGATCAGAACATGCATGTAAGGTACCCAAGGCCATGAAAAAGATCACTTCAAGTGATTAGCAGTAACAACACACTGGGTCAGGAAAAGTGCCTGTTGCTACCCGCCAGATTGGAAGAACACATTATTCCCAGGACATTGGGTAGAGTACACAGAACTATCTTTAGTAGTAGGAAATAATTAGCCATAGAGAGTGCATAACTCCAGTTCAGCCTAACAAATTTTAAAAGCAAGACCCATAAGGAATTTTAAAATTAAAACCCAAAAGGATCAAATTCTAATTGATCAGGGAATAATAACAGAGAGAGACAACAGAAATCAAAAGAGACATCATTATAATTTCTACAGACAATTAAAGGATAGTAAGGGCATATTATTAACAAGTTTGTGCCAATAAATTCAACAACTTAAATAAAAAGAAAAAAAAAAAACATTCTCCAAAGACACAAACTACCACAGGTCACTCATAAAGACACAGGTAACTTGAATACTATTATACCCATTATGGAAATTAAGATTATAGTTTAAAATCCTTCCAGAAAGAAAATTCCAGTCCCAGATTACTTCTGTGGTAAATTCTATCAAATACTCAACAAAGAAATAACACTAATGCTACACAAACTCAGAAATTAGAAAAAGAGAGATTTCCCAACTCAATTTATTAGTTAAGCCTAACACCAAAACTAATCAAAGATGCCAATTCTCCCCAAATTGTTTTCTAAATTCTATGCATTTCCAATGAAAATCCCAGCAGGTTTATTATTGTTATTATTGTTACTATTATTGTTATTATTATTATCGTTATCATTAGAAATTGACAAACTGACTTTTATAGAATTTATGTGAAAATGTTAGACCCAGCATGAACAAAGAACCTTGACAAAGAAGAGCAAAGTCAGAGTACTAGCACAATCTAAGTCCAGAGTATAATAAAGTTACAACAATCCAAACAGTGTGGTTTTATGTAAAAGTGGAGAAATCTATCATTGGGACAGTATGGGGAATTTAGAAGTAGACTAATATATATGTATATGGACAAGTGTTTTTTGATAAATGTGCTAAGACACAGAGCCCCTGGGTGGCTCAGTCAGTTGAGCATCTGACTTCGGTTCAGGTCATGATCTCATGGTTTGTGAGTTCTATCCCCACATGGGGCTCTGTGCTGACAGCTCAGAACCTGGAGCCTGCTTCAGATTGTTTGTCTCCCTCTCTCTCTGCCCCTCCCCCACTCGTGTTCTGTCTACTGACATTTGCAGCAATGTGGATGGAACTGGAAGGTATTATGCTGAGTGAAATAAGTCAGTCAGAGAAAGACAGATATCATATGTTTTCACTCATATGTGCATCTTGAGAAACTTAAGACCATGGCAGAAGGGGGTGGTGGTGGGGAATAGATACAAACACAGAGGGAGGGAGGCAAACCACAAAAGACTCTTAAATACAGAGAATAAACTGAAGGTGGAGGGAGTGGGGGGGTTGGAGGAAAGGGAAAATGGGTGATGGGTATTGAGGAGGGCACTTGTTGGGATGAACACTGGGTGTTGTATGTAAGCCAATTTGACAATAAATTATATTAAAAAATAAACATTTTTTTAAATGCTAAGGCAATTCAGTGGAGAAAGAACACACTTCTCACTGAGTGGTGGTGGAAAAATTGCATATCCATATGCAAAATAATGGACTTCAAATCATAATACAGACCACATACAAAAATTAAAATGGACCCAGATCTAAATACAAAGCATAAAACTTTTAGAAGGATCCATAAGAGGTTAAATTTATAAATTAGACTTCATTAAAATTAAAAACTGTTCCTTTAAAATTGCTGTTTAGAGAATGAGAAGACAACTAAATACAGGGAGAAAATATTTGCAAATCATATAGTTAGTAAAGGACTCATATCAAGAATATATAACAACTCTCAAAATTCAATTGTAAGAAAATAAACAACCCATTTAAAAATTGGCAGAAGATTTGAAAAACACTTCACCAAAGATACACTGAAGGCAAATGAGCACATGAAAAGATGCCTAATCTCATTAGTCATTAGAGAAAATGCAAATTAAAACCACAGTGAGAACCACTTTACACTTACTCAAATGGGTAATGTTAAAATATTGACTATAACCAGTGCCTGAAAGGATTGGAGCACCTAGAACTCCCCTATACTGCTGATGGAAATATAAAATGGTAGAACCAATTTGGGAAATATTTGGGCAGTTTCCTAAAAAGTTAGAAGTAAACCCACCAAATGACCAGGCTTTCCTCTCCTAGGTATTTTTCCAAGATGAATTCAGGTATATGGTCATAAAGACCTATACACAAATGTTCATCACTGGGTACTTGGGTGGGTCCGTCAGTTAAACGTCCAACTCTTGATTTCGGCTCAGGTGATGATCTCACGTTTCGTTAGTTCGAGCCCTGTATCAGGCTCTGCACTGACAGTGTGGAACCTGCTTGAGATTCTCTCTCTCTTCTTCTCTTTGCCCCAAACTCACTCTTGCTTTCTCTCACTCAAAATAAATAAATAAACTTAAAAAATGTTCATCTCAACTTTATTTATTGTAGCCCCAAACTGGAAACAAACTAAATTTGATCAATAAGTGAATGGATATCCAAACTATGTTTGGTATATTTCTGCAATGGAATACTATTTGACAATAGTGATAAGTGAAAGAAGCCAGACCAAAAACAAAACAAAACAAAACAAAACAAAAACAAAAACAAAAAACAAACAAAAGCAAAAACAAAAAAAGAGTTATATATTCCATGATTCCATTTATTAAAATAAATGAAATATCTTAAAATACTGAAAATGTAAACTATTTAATGTGATCAGTGGTCCTCCAGCTTTGAGAAGGGAATTACAAAGGGAAATGACAAAATTTGTGGGTGTTGTAAGGTCATTATGTTGATGGCGATTATTTCATGGACATATATATTTGCTGTAACTAATCAAATTATACCTTTTAAATATATGAGGTTTCTTGTATGTCAATTATAATCTCAATAAAACTGTTAAAAAAACAAACAAACAAAAACAGACCATGAAGCAATTGTGCGGATTTTGCAGTAGATCACATCTGGTTGGATGGGACTGGGGAGGAAGACAGTGGTGGCCTAATGCAGGTTAGACACAAAGGCACTCAGTGATTAAACATATAGAATAGTGAGACCAGTGGCTTCAGAGATAGCATAAAGTATAGTTGACCCCTGTCAGCGTTAGGGACACCTACACTCTGTAGTTGAAACTTTGCATATAAATTTTGACTCCCCAAAACTTTAAAAAAATGTTTATTTATTTTGAGAGAGAAGGAGAACGCACGTGCACAGATGTGAGGGGCAGAGAGAGAGAGAGAGAGAGAGAGATGGAGAGAGAAAATCCCAAGCAGGTTCTGCACTGTGAGCATGGAGCCTGATGCGGGCTCGATTCCACATACCCTGAGATCATGACCTGAGCTGAAATTCGAGAGTTGGTCCCTCAACAGACTGAGCCACCCAGATGCCCCAACTCTCCCAAACTTAACTAGTAATAGTCTACTATTGACCAGAAGCCTTACCAATAACATAGTTGATTGACTCATTTTGTGTATGTATAATATACTGTATTTTTATCATAAAGTCAGCTAGAGAAAAGAAACTGTTATTAATAAAATCTTAAGGAAAATACATTTATAGTATGGTACTATAAAAACAATCTGCATATAAATGAAACTGCACAGTTCAAACGTGTGTTGTTCAAGGGTCAACTGTATGTGTTCTTTTGAAGAAGCTCTTTGAAGGCTTGGAACAAAAGTCATGGAAATCAGAAAATATATTTTGGATTGTTTGGTGCCTAATGACTCAGAAATTGAAATTCTGCCAACAAAATAGTTCTGACAACTGCCAGGAAATTCTCTGCTTTGTTAGAACTCAGAAGGCATGGCCCCCAAATGTTGTCTAATGCTAATCCAGACTTAAGTAAATAGGATGGAGCAGTTCCTGGGGTCTGACATCATTCTCAGGTGGCCCCAGACCCTGGGTGGTGGTGGGGCTGGAGCCTGGCTCAAAGCAGGTTCCTGATTGTGCAATCAGAGATAATTGGTTTCTAACTCTGATACCATTTATTCTTTCTATCCCTAGCCAGGAAAAGCTGCCTTGGCTCCTTTGTTTTTAGCTTCCAAATTTTCTTACTGTCAGCTGCTAAGCATTTTTGTCTCTTCCATCCTCTTGAGACTTCACTCCCTCCTTCACATAGTCCTTCCTTTGCCTTAGGGATGCTTAGGGTTTCAGTTTCCCCGCCTTGCCCTCTGTCCAGAGGGGCTACCGGTCACCCTTGTCCACAGTCTTCATTTTATGTTGTCTGCTTGGCAATGCAGTGGCTGCCCTTCTATTGCCCTTGAGGAATAGCTACAGAGCATCTCCTGCTCCATACTCTTTTTAAAAAATCTATCCACCTGTTGTCTCATCAGCCAGATTGTCAGCTTCCTGGGGGCTTGCCTTATAGCAGCCCGTCTCTAGTTCAAAGATCCTTGAATCACTGAAAGTGTCACTTAGGCTTTCCTCAAAATCTGGAGTAGAGCAGAATTCACTCATTCAGGAAAAAAGAAAGAAAAAAAAAAGCCTGGGTTGCAATAACTTTACACATCAATAAGACATATGTATGAAGCTGTTCAAGTTGTTAATGATTCACCATGAAACATCCAATACCACCGGGGACAAAGCACCTTACTAACTGTTAATGAATAAGCACACACAGAATATGAGCTAGCTGCCGAGCGCTTTTCAGCTGTCTTTGATAATACAGGCTCCTGTATCATTCCTGCCATATAATGAAAAACCTCAGCCTGAATTGTATCAATGCAAATCACGGGAGCTGCCTGCAAGCTTGTGTATTGTAACTTATCTGTTGGGACAATACAAAGATATACCATTATCAGCCCTGTCCACTTAACTATTAATAAGGCTCCTTTGGGTCTTACATCCCCCTCCTGCAGTGCCCCCACACCCCTCTCCTGCTCACATAGCAAGCACTGCAAAGCCTGCTTAACTTCCCCACTTGTAGACTTAACTAGGGAAAGGTGTGCAGGTCGATTTAGTGTCTACAAAATGAAATCCATATAAAATAAGAGCAGGAGACTCTTTAAGAGTGAGCTGAAATCACTCACAGAGGTCTCCCATGGGAGACCTGGGCAGAGGGTGGGGGTGCCTTCACCCCTGTGTGGGCAGTGAGACAGGACAGGAGGGCTGGATGGGTCAGTCCTGGGGGCTCACTCCAAGCCTTCTTTTCCTGCCCTGTCCTATCAGCTCAGAAGCTCCTCTCTGGATGCTGCCTCCATAATGTGTCCCAGTCCTGGTCTTTGGCTTTTTGCTTGACTGGGAAATCTTGTGTAACTTGTGAAGGCAACACAGATGGGGCAGCATTCTGCTGGTAGAATTGGGTAGAGCTCTTCTCCCTAAATCCATACTCAGGAGGGAGTGAGAGACCCCAGAGCCAGGAGGGGGCAGAGATCACCAATAAGGTTCTTTGATAAGAGCTTCTGTGCTTTATTGTAGTCACTTTCCTTTACCAGTATTTTCTGGAGTATTTTTTTCTGTTTCCAGAACTGCCTTCTCTTCATTTCTTGGCTAATTTTCTACTGCACATTTTATCCAAATTTACTGATTCCTTTTTTTTTCTTAAATTGCATAACAACCTCACATTCATTTTATTTAATTATTTAAGTTTATTTATTTTAAGAGAGAGAAAGAGAATGAGTGGGGGAGGGGCAGAGAGAGAGAGGATCCCAAGCAGCCTCCACACTGTTAGCATGGAGCCTGACTTGGGGCTCGAACCCAGAACCATGAGATCATGACCTGAGCCGAGATCAATAGTCAGATGCTTAACTGACTGAGCCACCCAAGGGCCCCATCAGGTTCATTTTAGAAGCCAGCGGAGTGCACAGAATGGTACAATCGTTGAAATGATTGAAATGATCTGAAAGAGATCGCTCTTACTGGTTACCTAACTTACTAAGGCTGGCCTTCCTCTCTACTTAATGAATACACAGGACTTATATTTGATCATTGTGCACACACCTATGTCAGTTCTTCTGAGCTTTACAACAACATTTGTGACAATAAGTAACAACTGAAGTTACTTTTCCCTGATTGTTAGGGAGGAATTTAATGGCCTTGTGATTGATGGGTGGTTAGCTGGTTAGCAGCTGAGGTCAACCAGATGTGAACCCCTTGACTCTTAACTCCTGTGCTGGTTCTCCTTCCATAGTGGTTAGCTATCTCCTTGCGCAAGAGGTAGTCATGGTGATTACTCTTCTTTCCTCCACTTCATTGTGCTTTTCTTAACAATTGGTATGAACTGGACGTACACTGCAGAAAAAAGGAGGGTTTCCTTGCTTACATGAAATGCTCTGCTAAACCTATTCCTACCAACTTAAAGTTTCTATGTAGCTGCATTATCCTATGTAATCCCTTCAGCAGTCAGGATAAGATTCCCAAACTACAGATGCAAAACCTGAGAGTCTTCAGTGTTTAGGGTCCTCCTAGCATGCATGGCAAGGCCTGTGCCTCTGACTCTGAAAGCACTTTTCTTTTCTACTCTTCTACCCCTCTCCACCCCCTTTGTTTCTGCAAATAGCAATACCACAAGTAGGCTTCTTTGTTTTATTTAGGAAAGGACATGAAAAATAAGTTATATTTGAACCACAAGAGAAACAGAGGTAAGCAGACTGTAATTACCCAAATTAGAAACTTGCCATATACGACAGCTGCAGAATTCCATGGTGGGACAAAAAAGCAATATTGACCAAGAAATATCGTATTACCCTTCACAGACCCATTCTGATTGTTTGTTCCTCACCCCCATTTATTCAAGAGACCTAGGATCTAACTACTTATTATGAGAAATTCATTACTGGTATTTGCAGATACTCAGGGATGTAGTGTCTGAGAGAAGGAGACAGGCAAGAAAAATTAATAATGCAAACAGTAAAACCCATTTAATTTCTATCTCTGAAGAAGAGCTCTTGTGAGGCAAGGTAGGGTGGTAAGAGTTTGGGATGGTGTGCATGATGAGAAATAAGGCAAGGGCAGGGAGGGAATAAAACATTTGACTTTGAGGTCCAAGCCTCTACTGCTAAACTCAAACTCATCCTCAAACAAGGTGGAAGTATATCTCCATCAGGCAAGCCAGTGGCTCTTTCCTCACTGCCTTGAACATGGGGAGTTTGCAAGCACTACAGAGTCAGAGAAAGGACCCTCCAAGCTTCCAGATCAATACTGAAGCCTTGGCAGGACACCACAAGGTGATGGTAGCTTGGAATCTTCCAACACTAAAAATAAAGCTGTTTCCTTGTGGGCTGGGTAGATTTTCAAGAGGTAGAGGTGGAAGGAAGGCCATCCCAGGCAGAAAGGCATGCAAGCTGGGAGAGTCAGATCTCTGAGAGAATGGGAGAGAGAATAAGGGATGGAGAGGGTTGAGAGGAGAAGATGCTACACTTGAAAATAAATCAGGGGAGGCCTGGGTGGGTAGCTCAGTCTGCTAAGTGTCTGACTCTTGATTTCTGCTCAGGTCAGTATCTCACTGTCATGATATTGAGCCTTGCATTGGGCTCTGTGCTCGGCATGGAGCCTGCTTGGGATTTTCTCTCTCCCTCTCCCTCTGACCCTCCCCGGCTCATGCACCTGCATGGGCTCTCACTCTCTTTCTAAAAAATAACAACAACAACAAAGAAAATAAATCAGAAAATTAGGGTGTGATTGGATTTTGAAGGACCTGGAATGCATGTGCTTTATTTGTTAATTAAGGAAAGCCACTGAAGTCATTGTGTATGTTCATGTGTTTGCTGCAGAGTTTGATATGTTTTGGGGTGTTTCAGGGGATATTTTTTAGCAAAGGAGAATGATTATCAGAAATATGCCTTTGAAAAGGTAAACTATTTGGGGGAAACAATTATGACCAATATCTTCCAAGGAATTTTCATATTTCAGGACCAAAAAGGCCAAAAGTACCATTAATGTGAAGGACGATTTTGTCATTACTGGTTTAAGGCCCATTTAACAATAGGAAGCTTTAGGTACTTGCGGAAATTGAAAGAAAGAAAGAAAGAAAGAAAGAAAGAAAGAAAGAAAGAAAGAAGAAAGAAAGAGAAAAGAAGAGAGAGAAGTATTTTTTAAAAATTTAATGTTTATTTTTGAGAGAGAGAGAGAGAGAGGACAGAGCATGCATGATCTGGAGAAGGGCAGAGAGAGACAGAAAGACACAGAATCTGAAGCAGGCTCCAGGCTCTGAGCTGTCAGCACAGAGCCCGATGTGGGGCTTGAACTCACTAACTGTGAGATCATGACCCGAGCCGAAGTCTGACATTCAACGGACTAAGCCACCCAGGCGCCCCGAGAGAGAAATATTTTTACAGAAAATTTGGATGAGCATCTCTTGGAAAACTTTTCTAATCTTGGCTATTTATAACGAGTTTAAACTTGATCAGCTATTCTGCCTGGAAAAAAAAATCACTCTTTTGGAAGGTATGGAATCTTCTTTGAGACATATAAATGGTGTTCTTAATTTTATTCATTTGCTTTTTTTTTTTTTAACTCTGCTTAAAATTGTTTATATTATTCTGGAATTTTACTTAGGCACAAAGAAGACAACAAGGAGTCAAGAATTTACTCCTAATCACATCAATATTCTTTGCTTGTTTGTTTGTTTTAAATTGGGAGGACTGACTGATGAATAAAAGGAATGTTAAGGACTTCAAGATGGCTCTCACGTATTAGATTGCTTCATAAGGATGAATGTAAAGCGAGCCATATTGCTTCTGATATCTGTCAGATTCATAACATGGAGTGTGGTGTATCAGCATGCTATCATGTCATACTGTTCTTGTAAACCCACTCTGAATGTCAAGAGTGCATGAAACAGGCCGGTGTCCTGGTCTGCAGTGAGGCTCACTGCACCTTAACATTCTATCTCCTCCCTGAGAAAAATAAGCTAAATGTTGTGGTCATTTCATATTCCTCCCCTTTCCGTTCAGGGTGAAGTTTCACATTTTAGCAGCAAATTTCACTTTCTAGCAATCAAAAAATCAACCTCTATAAGTTAAGGCGGGAATATTTCAGAGAAGTTTACAGATAGCAAATTACATGCACCTAGCAGCTAAAACACAGTTCTTTTTGAGTCCTTAATAGAAAAGTAAGGGTGCCTGTGTTCAGTCAAACTAGCCATGTGGGGTAAGGAAAATCTTTGTAAGCTTGTTCTCTGCCTCTGCCCCAAATGTAGATCTTTTTCATGGCGGCCAGATAGCCAGGATTTGGTTCTGATTTGAAGAGAGTTTCCTAACCTCTCAAAATCAAGTTTCTTCATCTGCAAAGTAGGACAATCTGTTCAGTTCTCTACTTGTGGTACACATGTGTACCATAGTACACAACTCACCTTTCATAGGCATTCCCCAACCCCTGATTACCAAATCCTATGTATGCCTTAAAGAAAGATCCTCCACCCATCTCTTGTCCCGTCACTGGTAGATGCTATAGGTTGTAATGACTCTAAATCCACACCTTAAAGGGAATCCTTGAGGTGTCCTCCCAGACAGCATTCCTGGAGATGACTATGTAGTAAACCTTCTTTTCCTGGGTTCTCAACCATTTCCAGGGATACTTGAAAGGTAGTCAAGCCTCTTCCCATTCACAAACCTACAAGGAGTGTCACTCTGACATATGAGTCTCCTCTCTGGCCAAAAAAACAGACCCCAAATTTACAATAGGATGTGATTTATAGGTATTTGTGTATTGATTATATGGAGCTCGGTATGCATTTTTCTAGATATAATGCCATAAATGATTGTCAGAGTCTTCCACTGACCCAATAAAAATATTTTTAATTCTTAATGTCATTGAAATACTCTCATTATGGCCCTGCTAAACTAATAATTAAGAAAAATGTGAAAATAAGCTAAATAAATCAGTCTTCTTTCTATGAGAGTTCATTGAGGATAGAAAACACATCATATTTATCTTTGCATAGCTCAACAGCAGCAATAATTGCTATAATTATATATATATATAATATATATATATATATATATGTATATATATAATAATAGCAATAATAGTGCTAGCACTAATGTGGTGCTTACTGTGTGCCAGATACTATTCTAAGTGTTTAATATATTAATTAATATATTCCTCACATCAACCTAATAAAGTAGGATCTCTTTTTTTTAAATTAATGTTTATTTATTTTTGATGGGGGGGTAGGGGCAGAGAGAGAGGGAGACACCGAATCCGAAGCAGGTTCCAGGCTCTGAGTTGTCAGCACAGAGCCCGATGTGAGGCTTGAACTCATGAACCACAAGATCATGATCTGAGTCAAAGTCAGACACTCAACTGACTGGGTCACCCAGGCGCCCCTAATATGGTAAGATCTCTTATCCCCAGCTGAAGAAACTGAGACCAGAAAGATTGCCCAGTGTGAACTAGTTAGCAAGTGATAGAACTGGAATTTAAGCTCAGTCTGCTTCCAGATTATATGCTGTAGAAAGCAATGAAAAGTTATCTACTGAATATATAGATGCAAAGGAACAGCTATGCATCTATTTGTGTTCTGATGCTTGCTTAATTAGAAAAAGCAAGGCAGATTAGAATGATATTCTTTAATGGAAATGTTTTGCATTTTGGAGGTGATGGGAACTGGGAACACCACCTCTATTGTGTCTAATTTTCCATCTGGATTCAGGGCTTGAGTATTCCTGTAGTAGATGCACGGCTAAAGCTCTTTTCGCTTGGATCAGCCATGGCTAGTCTTTGACATTTTTCCCTTACAAGTGAAAATAAAAGGGGGCCTCTGGGTGGCTCAGTCAGTTAAGCATCCGACTTTGGCTCAGGTCATGATCTCATGGCTTGTGAGTTCGAGCCCCACGTCGGGCTCTGTGCTGACAGCTCAGAGCCTGGAGCCTCTTCAGATTTTGTGTCTTTCTCTCTCTCTCTCTGCCCCTCCCCCGCTCACACTCTGTCTCTCAAAAATAAATAAACATTAAAAATTAAAAAAAAAAAAGAAAATAGAAGAGAGCAAGTGTGGTTTTCCTGAGGTTACTGGGGAGTCTTTAGCTAGAAGTAGAAAAGGAAGAAAAAAAGTGAGTTAAAAGAGAGTGTGTGAATTTGGGAGAGATTGCCTCATAAAGTAGATTTACCATGACTGCAGCATGTGAAAGGGGAGGAGCAGTGAAAAGAATAAGTGTGCAGCTTCTCTTCACTCCAGCTAGGGCATTGCTCTCAAGTCTTGCTCACCATGGCACACTTATCAAATGGCATCCTTTGCTATTGCTTCTAGACCCATCCCATGATGTGCTCACATTTTTCTCTCTCTTTCTCTTGGTCTGCCTGTCCCTTTCACTAGATCCCCTGTGTTCAGAACTAGTTTCAACAAGTATCCACATGTTATTGGACAAGATAGCCTTCATCTCTCTGGGTTCCCTGGCCCTCCCTTGACAAGGGGGATGCCAGCTTTTCTCACTCTTCTGAAGCCCTAATCCTCTCTATCTCTCCCTAAATTCCTACAGACTATTGTATTTTATGACTGTCACCTCTACGTAAATGACTCCCACGCTTTTACTGATTCCACATTTCCACCGCCTCCTGGGCACTGTACCTGGGTATCCCCAGCCAAGAACTGAAATCTCTTTTCTTTCCTGGATGAGGATCAATTGTCACACTGAACCACCAACATAGCTACTATCTACATCCATGTGCATCTGAAACTCAATATACCTGAAGGTTAAATTACTTTCTCCTTCCTCCTCAAAATGCTTTCCTCTTAATTTCCTTAATGATACTTTTTGTTTTTCTAGACTCATCTAGGATGAAAATGAGGATAATGTTTCACCTTTCCTGTATTCCCTAAATCCAATCTATCCACACAGCTGATCCATTCTTCTTTTACAATCTCTGCCTCATTCATCTTTCCTTGTATTCTCATTACCACCATCCCGAATTTCAAGATGTCCTTATTACTCTGCCAAGTTACTAGCATTTAGAGGTATGAACCAGCTGGGCTACTGCCCAAATTCTGACTTTGTTATACTGATTAAATAAAATAACAATAATACATACCCATAAAGTGGTTGATTTGATTAAGTAGTCACATGTTGAGTAAATTCTTAGTAAGTAGTTATTTTGTTAATATTACTTATTTTCCCTTAGTTTTGCATCTATTCCAATCCATCATGTTCTCTATCAAAAGAATAGTTTTCTTAACACACTATTATGACAATACAATTTCACTAATCTAAAACCACAAAAGGTTCCAAAATGCTTAATAAATAAAATAAAATGTCTGTAGCCTGGCCCTCACTGTCTTTTTAAGCACTTTCCCTAGTAGTCTATCTGCATTCTAGTCCTGTCAGAGTGATCGATTTACAATCTTTGCTGTTTCTAAGTCTACCTTCTGATTGGAACCAAAAATCCCACTCAAAACATTGCACCAATGGGCTGCTTGTAACTTTAATTTCCTCTGACCCCGTTTTGCATTTTTGTCAATATTACCAATTTAATACTATTGCATACTGTCTTTTGTTTATTGTTCTTATTCCTAAAATATAAGAACGCAGATGTCTGAAATTTGATTTTACATCTGTAGCACTGGCAGTAATATGGCACACAGTAGGTTCTCAATTATTTTTGTTAATTAAATGTAAATGAGGTGTTTATCTCTGCTGAAATACTAGGGGATTGATAAATAAAAGGCAAAGATATGAAGGGACATGAAAGAGATAAAGCAGGAGCTTACATGTGAGTGGGTGAGCATGGCATAGAGATAGCTGTTGATAACGGGAATTCTGATGGCTACAGGGTAAGGTCCAAGCCCTCTAACTCCATAGCTGTCTGTCTGACGCAGTCTGAGAAGAGACCGCCAAAGGTCTTATCACATTCCTGGATCACACACCCTTCGATGTGAAAGTAATTGTGTAGCCCAGGCATAGGCCATGTTGCTGCTATTGTCCTCAGATGTGGTCAGAGACCACATGTCTCATGAGCAGTCAGCCACAGTGTGTACTCCATGTGTGTGGCCTTAGTGAATCTGACTGCAGAGTATAGTTGACCTTGGATGGTTGCCATGAGGATGAGGTGTCACAACCTATTATTAGCTAGATAGAATGATGGATGGCATTTGAATCATAACCTACAGCAACTGGGCCAGTGACTGGGCAAGATGGTCATCAGACCCACTTCTTCTGGGACTAACACAAACTATATTTCATAGCTGCCTTGAATTTAGCTAGAACACTAGCATCCACTTTCCTGAATGGAATGGGATGAAAGAGTGGCAATTCCAGTACAAAGCCCTGCCCTCTCTCCCATTTTCTGTGGTTGGAATGGCCAGCATGGCATTGAGGCACAACAGAGCCTCAATGTGAGTAGGCCCAAGGCCCTGAATGAATACATGGAGCAGAGAGCACTTGCTGAACCACAAACTGTTGTGAGATATTTTTGTATTAAGTACTATGATCTGCGGGTTATTTACTATAACAGTTAGTATTGGTTAGGCTAACTAATACACTGTTCAAAGCACTTTCACATTGCTTGTCTCAGTCAAACCACAGAGCAAACCTGGGATAAAGGAGAGATAAGTCTGACATGCTATTTTCTTTGTGATGATAGAAATGTTTACTTGGCCTGTCTTAAATCCCTCAATTAGAATCTAGGACTTTGGGGAAAATTGTCTACTTCTCTCTCTACTTGACCACACTATCTCTCCTAAATAGAAAAACTATTGTTCAATGCCACTGTTATTGTTTTCTTCCACAGATCAACACATTCTATTTCTGTGGTACCAACTGCAATCCAGGTTTATAAATCACATCGCTCTTTTTAGAGGCAGGAAGAGGGAGGAGAGGAGGAAGGCAGAGGGCTCTTGAGATCTGCTACATGAAGGTGGAGGAGAGCTCACGCTGGCCCTTGAGTACACACTGTTTTGTCTGGTTCTTGTTTTATATCTGAACGTTAAGAAATGCCTCTTAGTCAGAGTCTGCTTGCCTCCTTGTATCCTGTCCCCCTCTCTCTTGTGGTGAGAGGACTTTAAGGAGAATTTCAAGAAGGGAATGCAAGGAGGGGTAACTTCCCTTTCCTTGCACAATGGATATTTCAGTCACTGGAAGAAAAGAGCAAAAACAGCAGCCCTTCTCTGCTTCCCTGTGCTCTCTTCCTTGGGCTAGTTGCCAGGGATTAATAAGGATCTAGCCCCTACCCCGACAGTCTCTCTCCTTACCACCTGCCTGCCACAAATTCTTAGTAGAACCTGGTGCATGCCCAAAGGAAGAGACATGCCAGTGCCATCAAGCAACATGGAGTCCTTCTTTCTTGGTGGGTTACATTTTTACTTTTCTCAGAAATTTTGACTTTTTTTCTTCAGGTGGCTGATGTATCAGTTTCAAATACCTTTAAATCCAGAAATGATGCAAAGTAGGAACAGATTTGATATGAGTGGACCTACCAATAGTAGCCTACCTGTGAGCTCAGGGAAGGTCTCAGCTGTACTTTTCTACACATGAGCAGCATTTAGCATGGTGGCTGGCACATAGCAAAAGCTTAATAAATGTTTTCTGAGGGAAAAGTTAATGCATGATTTTGACTACAGTCTTACTTTCTATATGGTATATTTGTCCATTGATATCCAATCTTATTTCAAGTGAATTGAGACAAATGATCAAATATCTATATTCTAACAGCTACAGCTAATTTTTACATGTTAATTATTAATAAGTAAGGGAGATATATGTCTTTCATTTTCTAGTGGGGAAAAAAAGGATCTGTGGGTCCAAATTCAGGGAATAAATAAACAATAATTTGTTCCTTAGGAGGAAACAAAGAGAACTTAGTTCACCAGTATCTGTTAAAGAAACAATAGAGATAAAGATCTATTACTAATTAATCTAAGGTTGACTATGATTAATAATGAGTGGTTCACTAGAATTACAAAGTGCTATGGGAATGTAAGTGAAAGACGTATTTTGTCAAGGTCGGGGTGGTGGTATATATGGTAGGACATTTAAAAGAAATGGAATTTACTTAAGCTTTGTAAGTTAGATATGATGTTGGCTGGAAATTATAGGAGAGGGAGAAGATAAGAAAAGAGATAAGAACAAGAAGGAATGTCCTAGGTAATTATTAAATTGGCCTAGGAAAATTAGGTATAGGAGTGAATAAAAAGTTTTATTGTAAAGAAGACTGGAAAGTTTGATAGGCTTACATAGTTAAGAGTTATAAATGTGAAACTTAAGCATTTATGCTTTGTTCTGAATATAACAAGGAGCTATTGAAAGCTTGTGAGTATAGGAGTTATGGACAAAAATTGTATTTTAGGAAGGTTGCTCTGGAGGTAATGCCCAAGATATGTCACATAAGGAAAGGACTCGAATTAGGAGGACTAATTTGAAAGTGGAGGTATGGCCATGAGGCTGTGAGCTATTGAAGTGCTATTGGAAGTATATTGGAAGGGGCCTGAGCTCAAGGGCAGGACCAGATGAGGAGGCTGTGATTGCTGACTGAATATAAGTATGAAAGAGAGGCAGAAGTAGATGGAAATTCTAGGAGATGGAACCCAAGTGACCAGGAGGAGGAGGATGCCATTAAGAAAGTCGTGAAGTGCAAAGAGAGTATGTTGACACTGGTGGGTTCCTGTTTTTTTTTTGTTGTTTTTTTTTTTTCTCTAGAGTAATGGCAGAGGTCTGGAGCTGAAAAAGGGTGACAGAGATAGATTTGGGAGTTTTAAGGAGTGGCAAATATATGAAGGGGCTATTGTGGATTTATTAGGGCATTAGAGAAGGAAAAATAAGAGATTTTCTTCTATTCTAAATACATGGTTAAGTTTGAATGCTATTAACTGATCATCTACATGTGTTAATGGAACTTCCCTCCAATGGTTGGAGAAGGTTCTTGTCTTCACTGGACAATGTGTATTCCTGGTGACATGCCATGTCTCCTCCAGTATCTGTCCCCATCATGGCCCATCTCTGGTAGCCTGGCCAGTTGGATCAGGGAGAGAGACTCTCACTGTGTGCAGACACCCCAGATTTAACAGCTTCCTTTGTGATTTATAAAGTTCTGGGTTTGGGACACAGGTTATTGAAAAGAATGAATAGAGTCAATACTAAGTTCAACAGCAAATGTTCTGACCATTACAAATGTCAGTGTATCAGTTCTAGACTCCAATAATTTAAAGGCCTCTACACTAAACTTCAAATATGTTGCAAAAAAGAAAAAAAAAAGAAGTAAAGGAACAAGACATAACATTAGCAAACACCTGACAAGTTTAAGGATATTCATATACAATTCTATTAATGACAGTTCTGTGAGACTGGTTTATTATCCTTATTTTAAAATGCTAGCAATGGGGGTGCCTGGGTGTCTCAGTCGATTAAATGACCAATTCTTGATTTCAACCCAGGTCATGATCTTGCGGTTTATGAGTTCAAGTCCTGCATCAGGCTCCACACTGACAGGGTGGAGCCTGCTGGGGATTCTTTCTCTCTCTGCCCCTCTCCTGCTTCTGTGTGTGCACGTTCTCTCTCTTTCTCTCTCAAAATAAATAAACACAATTTTAAAAGTAAAATAAAATGATAGCTTGAATCCATGACTGAAGCAGTAAACTAAAGTTCTGAGAGCTGAATTTTACTCCATTTTACTCCTGGCTGACCATTTGTGCTGTATACTGCCAGATATATCACTCAGCTTTGTTGGGACTCTGGCTGCATAACAGAGAAATGGGGCTAATGATGCCCAATAATGGCTTGCTTGATAAGGCCATGGGGATGATGAATGCACGGACCTCTAGATAAGATGCTCTGAGCTCTGGGAACAAGAAGCCATGATCAATTAGAGTGCAGACGTTTTCACTGCAAAAACTCTATCTCCCACCATGTCCATCTCCTGCAAAACCGGAGGACTTACTTCCCAGGCTTAGTAACATGACAGGGCTAGTGCAAGTGTTCAGTATAGACAAGGAGAAAAAATCACATTTGAGATTAAACTTCTAAAAAGAGCTGTCCAATTTGTCAGCTGTTCCCCTCCTGACCTCTGCTGAGTGCTGAGAAGTGGTGGTGCCTCCCCCAGCATGTTTCTCATCTGTAGGAGCTCAATGAATGGAGCATACTCAAATAATCGTCACTAAGGCATCCTCATCAAACATGAAGAGTACAACTCCCTCAGTCAGCAGTAGAATATGGGGCCCAATTCCTGAGTGTCAGGGCCTCCCAGCTCCCTTCCCACTTGAACTTCAAATGGCTTGTCACAGGAATATTTTTGTTTTGAAAGTTATAAGCCTTCTTGCTGTGTCATTTTCCATATGCAGGTTCTGGCTTCAGCACCTCTGACAAAACATAAAGGAACAGGAAGCCTACTGGTCATTCAGAAGGGAGAGAGGCAGGTGGCAGGATACCAGAGTAGCCGTAGGTCACAGGATATTTGAGGAGTTTTCAGATTTTGATGGACTGAATGATGAGTTTGAGATGGCACTAAATCTAGGCTGAGCAACAGCTGGCTGATTCAGCACCTGGGAGAAGGGAGGCAACTTCTGAGCAGACAGTAGATGAGAATGCATCCTGCTTCCAAAGGTGAAGAACACATCATGTGAGCAGGATAAAGGCCAATTCCAAAATCACTAATAACATTTACTTGAACATTAACAAGTAAGTATGGGGTTGTAAGATAGGGATGATAATGCTTGCCTGGGATAGATTTGTGGGGATTAAATGAAGTAATATATATATATAAATGATCAGGTGGTTTGCATGGCACTTTCTAGGGAGCTAGCAAATGCTAACATCATGTACCTAATGTCAACTCACCATGTCTTTTTCTTTTATTTAATCTTTAAATCAGTGCCCACCAAGTGCCAGGCTCACAGAAGGCTGGCCCCGGCTGTACCAAATCCCTGTCACTTATGGAATCCAGTCCACCACTCTGGTACTTATAAGTTGTGCAAACTCAGCTACTTGATAACCTCCATCCATCCTTTATCTGCAAGTATGGAATGAAGATCACATTTAACTCAGAATCACCCGGCCCACTGCCTGTCCTTCAGTAGTCACTCAGCAAATGCCTTCCTCCTGCCTGTCTTCTGCCAATTCCCTGGTGATCTGTCTGACAGAGTGAGGGAGGCAGGGAGGACAGCAGTGTTAAAGGTGGGAATTTTACCTTTGGGTATCAGGGATCTGAGCTGCCAGATTTACCATAGTCTGTCCCCAAAGCAATTATCTTTAGAAGCACACTAAGTAGGTTCTGCAAAATGTTAACCTCTTTAGAACCAGGGGCCTTGGGTGCCTGGATGGCTCATTTGATTAAGAATACAACTCTTGGTTTCAGCTCAGGTCATGATCTCATGGAGCCTGCTTAAGATTCTCTCTCTCTCTCTCTCTCTCTCTCTCTCTGCCATTCTCTCTATCTCTCTTAAGAAAAAAAAAAGAACCAGGAATCTCATTTCTCTCTACTCTTCAGGAAAGTCACTGGGTCTTTCAATAATCTCTCCTGCTCAGCCAACTGAAGGGCCCCTCTCCTGTGGCTCAAGAGCTGTGAAGGGAGATTTGCCCACTGCAAACTGTATCTTTGAGTTTGTGACCCAGTGACTTTGATGAGATAACTTGGATAGAGAATACTCAGCTAGTCAGTAAAGAGAAGGAGTTACTTCACTCCAACTTCCCTTAAAATGCAAAAGGAGAATTACCCAGGTTGTTGGGTTTTGTAGCCCTGGAGCACTGGTTTGGAAGCTCTGCCCACCTATCAGGGAGATTTGGCCTCCAGGCCTAGAGGACACAGGGGTGGTGCCTCCAAGGAGAACAAGTCAGTTGTCATTCTGTCACCATGACCCTCTAGGGTTGGAAATGGAAGGCAGACCTAGTGTTCCAGCCCTACAAATACCAGGGACAAGGAGCAGAGTTTAAGTGATTTGTCCAAGACCAGACAGGCAATGGTGATTTTAGACAGGGAAAGAGCACATGGAGAGAGCAACCACCAAGATGCAGGAGTTAGGATCCTGATTAACCAAGCACACTAGATTGTGGGAAGGAGATAGGATAAGGCAGAGGGGAAAGGGTAGAAGAAAGAAATATCCCTCACCCACCCTCAGCCCTATTCTCCTCCTTCCCCGAAAAGCAGTATACCCAGACAGCCACCTCAATTCTGTTTAGCACTTTAAAAATCTAAATTGATGGCTCTCGTCTTCTCTTCTGAAGGTCTGTTATTTAGGTCTTGTGGTTTGTCCATTCTAACTTTGTGACACACAACAATATTTGCACATGGGGCAATGTAAATTAAGAATTTGTAATGGTACCATCTGGAGCAGGTCCTACAGGAGACTCACGATGAGCCCCAGTTTGTGGAGATGAGAAAATATTCCTGACATTGCAACATAAAACCCATACATTTCCCCTACAAAGGGCCATTTCTACTCTTCCCAGCCTACCTCTTTGAGTCAAGGCAGAGAGAGGCCCCAGGCAACTCCTATCCTTCCCACCTCAAGGACAGCAATGTTAATTTAGTTGCAAAAAATAGACATAAAATTTAAGTGTCCTGTCTTTCATCTCCTCTGCTGTTCAGTTTGTTACTGATAAACCACTTGTCCAGGAAAATTTCCTCAATCCCCACCTCCACATTTGCTCCTGCCATTGAGGTAATAAAAACCAGTTTTCAGTTTAATAATCAACTGTGAACACCTTGTCCATTTAGTTATAAGGGCATCTTGCAGGTGTGGGTGGTGCTATTTGCTCACTGAAGCCCCAGCCTGCTTCTCAGTGTCTGTACAGGTGACCTTTGAAGCTGCTGAGAACACACATCCTATCAGCTGGGTAATCCTTCAGTCTGAGCAGCAGACATCCAATTTGGATTCCAGGCCTGACTATTGAGAGGAGGCTTGTCTGGTGAGATCAAAGGAGAGCCTTCTTGGGAGGGAGGCGGGGGCAGTGAGGGTGGTTGTGCCCAAGGAGACAAGTCACAGAGGATGAACCATTGCAATGCTTAAAGAGACCATAACACTAGTACTCAGCACTGGTGAAGGCAACCATCTAGAACTTGTTTTCTAAGAGAGCTTCATCCCTGCCTACAGGAGAGCACCAGGCAGTGGAGCTAAAGCCAGGGCCTCCAGAAAGCAAGTGTTCCTAGATTAACCCTGCCCACCCTGGTCATCCCTTCCCTTCTGGGCTAGGCTCAGTATGAGTAGTCTTCTTCTGCTATTTCATTTAAAACATAAACAGTAGCTTTGGGAAAGGTGTCTTAGGTATTTATACGTCTGTCACCACCTCCTAACTTACAAATGAGGAAACACAGCTTCACAGATACATCACTTAACACATTGTAGACACACAGTGGGTAATAGCAACATCTAAGGTGGATTGGACCCCCGTTCTCTGCCTGATACAGTGCTAAACCTCTGTGTGGATGATCTTACTGGACCCTCCAACAACCCAAGGGGCACCATCATCATCTTCAGTTAAAGGGGGAGCACCAGGCTCACAGAAGGTATGTACCTTGCCCAAGTTAACATGGCTACTAAAAGGTGCAGGCAGGGTTTCAATCCAGCACTCCAGAGCCTGTGCTGTGAGTAAATATCAGGGTTGCAGGAATTTGAACCCATATGTATAGTCTTCAAAATTCATACTCTCTCTCAAGCTCTCTCACTTGATGTGCTTTATGCTGCTCAATATGGTTCCATTTCAAAAGTTAAGCCCTATGATGATTTGGCATCTGGTTCCCCCTTCCAGTCTCAGCAGCAACCCCTGCAGGGTCCAGGCTGCCTAAAGACAATAATCCCTGTACACCCCATTGCCCATTTTGCACGTCTCTGCCAGGCATCTTATAAAGTGGCTTCCTCTCTCCTCTCTCTCTTCCCTTCTTCCAGGTTACAGGGATGTCAAATGGACCCCTTGATCCTAGTCATGAAAATAAAAGTGGCACTTGTATCTGGAGCATTGCAGAAGCCATCAGGCTGTACTGAGGGGTTGCAGACCCGGACAAGTGTGTGGAGGTTGCAGGGTTGGAAGGGTATCAGAGAAGGGCTGGTAGCTCTATAAGCAAGCCACAGGGTCCCCTGCCAAGGGAACCTTTCTCTGGAGGCAGTGGCTTCAGAAACTATTTCAAAGACATGAATAATTCATCAACTCCAGAGGGGAAATAAAAAAAATTTAAAAAGAGGAAAACAAAGATCTAATGGGCCTAAGAGACTCCCACACAACTGGTAAAGGTCGTTTTCAGATTCATAGGCTGGAGTATGGTAAGATGGGGAGAAAGGGAGGAGGGGAAGTGGGAAGGAGGGTGGAGGGAAAGAGAGGGAGGGGGGAATGGAGGAGGAAGGGAAAAGAGCATTTGCTTTAAAAAAGTACACCTTTTAAAGTGAGAGCAGCCTATAACAGTAAGACCTTAAATTTGTACAGCTCCTGAGACTTCACAAAAAGTTTCCATATGCACATTTTGCTCCTTAAAACAAACTGAGTGAGAATAGTGTGATTTTAATTAAGCTAATGTTTTCAGATGAGAAAACATCTTCAAGAGCTTAAGGCTTTGCTGACCACACAGACCCCTGTCTTCTGCACCTCATTCCAGGAGGCTTTCCTCACACCCCACAGATGCCCCTCATGGTTCCCGTATTCCTTCCATCGCAGGGGCTGTTAGGTCTTCTAGAGAAATAGCTGGGAGACCAAGGTGGGGACTCTGGTCTAGAGTTGTCTGGGTTCCAGCACAGATCCCAGCCTCAGTTCCCAGGCATGAAGAAAGACGTTAGTCACAGAGGGTGTCCACCCAGCTTCCCAGCCCAGCACCTATAGAGAGGAGGCGTCGTGGCACCTTGGCCGGGCCCCCAGGGAAGAGAGTGCTTCCAATTCCTGACCTTCCAGAAGGCTTCTGTGATTCTTATATGAAACAAAACATTATCCTTGTTCACAGTTATGAAAAACAGAGACAAAGATTTAAAGTCTAATCTGCTAACTTGTTGATTTATTTTCTCATGGGCTGTCTTGACCTTGAGTGTGAAGTTTTCTGACATTCACAGACTTTCTTCAGATTCCAATGCCATCCACCAGATTGAGAAACTACTTGAAGGAGCATCATACACCCCTTCTAATTTCCTTCCTAACCTTCTGGGCAGCCACTAAGTTTCCCTCACATAGCAGTGTCCCAAAAGAAGAGAAAGAAGGATGTTTGCCTTTCTTTATGTGGTTCTTTCTTATTCACTGACAGTACGAGACACTCTATCTTTATCTGGAGCAGTGTGGTATTATTGTATGCGGATGCCCACTTCATAATTTCAGAGTGTGGGGGATCTTTCTAAGGTTGCTTCCTCAAAATATGTCACTCATTAGAGGCTCCTGCATCAGCAGGCACCAGGAAGAGCGTCTAATTGCCAGCAACCATGACCGTCTCTATCATCCCCTACCCCTTCCACTCTAGCTTTGGGCCGAACCTAACCCCTTCCCTCCTGACACCCTCTACCCTCCAACGTGGTCTGTTTTGACTCCTTTCCTGGTACAGAGACATTTCTTGAGTAATCTGGGAGTGTTCCTGTGCTAATGCACATAAATTGTAATTAATTTCTCTCTAATTGATGCGTGGGACTGCCTAGGCCCCTCATTTTCTTCCCTTCATTCCTTTATAAATATATGATTTGACAGGTTAATTTGAAAGCAAAAGTTAGATTCTTTACAGCCATCTAAGCAGAAGCCCCAGAACGCAATTTGCTGTCTAGTTGTGTGAAGCATAATAAAAGGGTTGAAGTCAGGTTATCCCTTTTTTATCGTCATTTTGCTAATTTAATCTTTTCCCCCTTCATAAGGTAATAAAATATTCATTTCACAGCCTGAAAGCTTTGGCAGCGATTGGTGAGGGGCAGTATCCTGAGTGCTGTGACGTTCCTCAGTGACCTTTTCCCTGTGTGGCATTCTGCAACCTGCCTGCAAGGGTCGCCATCAGGTTGTGAGGGTGGTGCCGTGGGGAGTGCTGCTTTGGCATCTCAATCAGGACTTAATCAAGCCTCCCACATCCTCCTGCAGCCAGAAGAAAAGCACTAGAAATTTCTGCAGTTTCTGGGGCTGTGGAGAAGAGCCAGCCAGCCCCACAGCCAGATACCTGGAAACACTTTCTGAAGGGGAGGCAGTGAAAGGCCATTTCTCTCACCTCCAGCAGAAGCTACAGAGAGGGCTTGAGGCTGCTGCAAGAAACCAGAGCTGGAGTCACAAAGAAGGCTTCTCCACAGGGGAACTAATCTTCCAGAGGGAGAGAAGGGAACCCAGCTGCCTAAATGGCAGGTTCAGGTGTTTCCCATTTCTGGGCAATCACACTGAAGCGAGGTGTGGGGGCTCTAAGGGCATTTGCCCAGCAAGCCAGTTGTAGCTTGGTGCTTAGATCACATTCTAAACTCCTCCTGGCATTGTTTCCTGTGGAGTGGCTAAAAAGCTCTCCATCCCCAAGGCCTGGTGGCTTGGAGAGTCTCTTCCTCATTAAAGAGCTGGCTCTTCTGCCACCACCCCATTTATTTGAAGGATGGATCTAGGCCTACCTTACTCAGTTTTTCTTTCCAAAGAGTTGGTTTAAGAGCAGAGGGTCAGAAGCATGATGAAAACATCTCTAGTTTCCAGCCCAGATACTGTTCTCATTAGGCTTTCATTTTCTCCTCTCATTATCCAGGTTAAAAGTAGGAAGAAAAAGGAAAGAGTGCTGGTTTCCTCCTAAACAGTGCAGTAAGATGACTGGCCCATCGATGTCCAGTACCACACACCTAAGTTGCATTTAGATAATGCAGTTAAAGTCCCTTTAATTAGATGCACATACAAGTAAGCCAAGAAGATATATTTTTACCAACTGACACTTCTTCCTGCTCTTTGAAGAGAACATTGGAAGGGACTCCTCTTTGATCAGAGGCCCTAGGGAAGAAGAAGCAAGTCTTAGGAGGCAGGGGGTTGATTGGGGCTCCCCTAGTCACCAGGGTAGCCCTGCAGAAATAATGCCTAGAAGCATCTCATCCAGAGAGCTCAACCCCATCCACTTCAGGGTCCCCATCTGTCAGGTTTCTAGAGCAGCTGCTGAGCAGACAGACCAGAAAGGGTATATATGAATGCCATTGTCACCATCTTCCCAAGTGCGTTCATGCCCCCATAGAGTTCATTTTTATTTTCTCCAAAGAAGACATTGTCATGAGCAAGTTGCAAAAAATATGACAAAATAAGTCACCTGATAAATGCCACCTAATCATTATTTTTTTCTTTAAATTTTATAAAAGTGTGTGTTTCAGTGACTTTAGTCTTTCTCCACTTTCTCATGTCACTGGGAACTCTTACTTTTATAACAGATTATGCAGCTGTGACTATGCTTCCACATGGAATTGAGTTTCATTTTTATCTGTCCAAATATTTGGGAAACCTCATTCACTGGGGAAAATGTGTCTTTAACCTACTGTTATTTTTAATTATCAGCATTACAATATCTTAAAAGGGCCGCCTGAAAATTAAAGGGAAAAACCATTCATCAGGGAAACAACTCCAGCACATCAGAAAAATACTATTGAACATGTAATGAGTGGATTGACGGGACGTTAGGAATTGAGAATAAATCCAAATTGAAAGATGGCCAATGGGGGGAAAAATAAAAAGAAAAGAGCAGATAAGTGTGAATAATAGTAAAATAAAATAGTAAAATGCTAAACTTTGTGAGTGAAAGCATCTAGGTTTCTGGGAATGGAAGACATAGGCATTGCAATGTCTTGAATTACCATTTTCTTACCTCAGAGAACTTTGCATTAGTACTGTTTCTTGTGTCTTTCTAGAAAAGTGATACAAGATAGGATCAAATTTTACTCTGTTTATCCTATTATTTGGTTAAATAGGTTGCTAAGGGTTTCCACAGGAAAAAAAAAAGCATGTTGTAAATGTGCACTTAGGGGAAATTTGCCCCTTACATTACTAGAAAAGCCACTTAAAGCCAGAGTGGAGAATTGGAGGGGAATACAGAAATCCTTGCTATTGAAGGCCAAGAAGCTGTGAGAGTCAGGACTCTGATTGTCCTCCACCGACAGGGAAATGTCATAAGAGTGGTCTACTTTTGGTGTTACATTTTCTTACCTCCCTTCACCTTTCATTCAGTCCCACTGCCAACTGGTTTCTATTCCTACACAATATTGACCTCCAAGAAACTCCAGGTTAGAAAGTTCAAAAGATACGTTTTTACTGCCTGTCTTCCTCTTTGTGATCATTCTGACCGCTCTGTTCTTGAAACACTTTTGTTTTCATGAAATCATCTCCTAAAATTTCTCCTAATTTCTTGGCCATAGCTTTCCCTCCATCTTTCTGGGACATCTACAATTTCTTGCATGGGAGTGCTCCCTAGTGCTCCTTTACCTGCAGCTTTTCAACATGTTTTGTCACTGTACATCCTCCGCTCACACACTCAGCATCAGCTATGTTACGTCAGTCTACTATATATAATCTATACATTTATATGTCTGTATCCATATCTATATCCAGGCCAGAATTCTTTTCTGAACTCAAATTTATTCAACTGCCTGCTATTCATCTCTACGGATCCAAATTTAAACCTATATCTTCCTCCAGTGCCTGCTCCCAGCTTGTTCCTCCTACTCTAGTCCCCATTTTGAACATGACTTGTTCATCTACCCAGTTTCTAGAATGACAATCCTGGGGACCATCTCTGCCTGCTTCTCCCTCTCATCATCCAAATAACAGATCCTCACCTTTCTACCCACTATCTCTCAGACCTCCTATTTCTGTAATCCTCTGGTCTTTGTCCAAGGTCAGAGCCTCAGAATTTCCTATTTAACCTATCAGCATGTCTACTAACTAGATATTGTGCCACCGGTGTTAATTTTCACCAGTCCCTTTTCTTGGCTGTCAGAGTATCTTTACAAAATGCAAATCTGATCATATCACCTTCCTGCTTAAATTATTTTTAAGTCTCCCTTTGTTCTTGAGGATAAAATCCCAATTCCTTAGCATGGTGGACAGAGCTTCCATTTTTATGTGATCCCCCACCTCATGGCCATCCTCATCTCCTTGCAGCCCCTCTTTCCTACACCCTTCACTCTATCCAACTCAAGATTCTAGCAGCTACCTGAAGACATGTATTCCTTTGGGAACTCCCTTGTCTACCTAGCTGCCCATTCCTAGCCTGCACAAGTCAGCTCTCTTGTCACTGTCTGCAGAAAGGAATAGTTCCTCAGGTGCCCCTCCTCCATGTTCCTATCTCTGTCTGGGTAAGAATCTACCTCTATGAGAGTACTTACCATATGCATTCCCAGCATCTTTGTTTACTCATCTGATTGTTCCACTGGGCTGAGAAGAGGAAAACCACATTTTTGTATCATCTCTTAGTAAAGTGTCTGTCTCTTTATAGGAACTAATAAAAAGTTTGTTGAATTGTTTATAAACTATACCGAAACACACACACACACACACACACACACACACACACACACACACACACAATTAACCATAAGGCTATCTACAAAGAATTATGAATAAAAACCAGTGTTTACTTAAAAAGATGTCTTCCAAATAAGGGTCCCTTGGGTAAATGGCTATTTTAATCCCCAACGCAGGAAAACCTACACACGCCCTAAAACAAAATCAAAACTACTGTATTTTGTTGTTGTTATATTTGCTTAAAAAAAATCTGACACTGACACCAAAACAACGTACTTCATGCTGGATCCTAGACTAAGTAAATCAGGAAGGCTGGCATGCTCTGGTCCCTTTCAGCAGTCTTCACAGTAGGCTGTTCCCTGTCTGCCCCTAAATCCCAGTCCATGAAACCGCTTAGAAAACTTCACCCTCACAGCCACAGAGATATCCAGAGCTGGGCTCCAGCTACATTTGCACATTTGCATTCTGCTTATCAGGTCACCCAATGGCAAAATCTTCAGAGGGAGCCGGCAATTTCTCCCTCATACTGAAGCTAATGAGCAAAATAGCTCTTGCTGAAGGACAAGAAAAAGTCGGAGTGCGCACGGTGTACCGCAGACACCACGGGCAGGCTGTCATAATTATAAAAAACCATCACCAGACCTTACAAATTAAAAGCCATGGAGAAAACTTTTGTCCTATTGAGTTTGTAAGGAAGCATCTCGCAGTTCATCAGGACCGGGCGGCTGCAGCAGGAGCCCTGTTCAGAATGCTAACAGGCTGGTCGCCTCCCACAGGCTCCCCGAGGGGACACAACATCAGCTGTCAATTTCTAAGCAAAGGGAGATTGTTTTATATCCACTTTGGGCCCTCTTTTCATTTCCAGGCATGCCTCACAGAGTTGACTTTTATTACCAGGTTAATCACCAGCAGGCTTAGCTGGGCAGCAATAAGAAACACCACAACCTTCCCACTTTTTGTTACCCCCCTCTTCATGCCCCTCCTCCTCCCCTGTCCCTACAACCCTCCTCAGCTCTCTCTTTTCAGTTAGCAGCCTCCTTTGGCTGCTGTAGGATTCATCTTCTCAACCAGCTCACGCAGGGAATGAAGGAAGCTCATTTCAGAGCCAATAATCAACTCCTTCTTTGGATCAAACTGCAAACTAAAATTGTACCAATCTGTCTAAACAATCCAAGGAAAATGGGACCTAAACTGTCCAATTTTGGTTTGTCCACCTAGCTTGCTAATTTAATTTTATCGTCCAAAAACCTGAGACCCGGGACTGCCTCTTCCTCTGCATTGATCCTAGAAAATGAGAAATGAAAGAAAGCACATCTTCAAAAACAAATCATCCTGCCAGCTTCCTGGGACCCTGGTAATGCAAGAGGCTACTCCTCCTGGGTCTGTATTAAGGTCTCCAGCAAGGGCCAGCAGGAAGTGCAGAGCCATGGGAAATTGAAAAATAGCAGGGGAAAAGTGAAACAAACATTTCAGCTTTGCCTTAAATGTACATTTGGAACTTAGCTCCGGAGGAAGATAAAGGCCGAGACAAACATTTTCAAGCAAGGGCAGGATGCTTGGCTTAATGTGGAGACTTAGCATTGAGAACTGGGTTATCAGATTCTTGTGTTCTACACACTGAGTTCAGAAATGTGGGGCAAGCCTCTTCTCACATTTCAATTTCTCCATTCCTGAAATGAAGCCTCTCCCTGATACCAAAGATGATTTGTGTTTCAAAACAAAATATAAATGAGAAGCTTAGATGAGATATCAAAAAACAAAAACAAAACCTCATCAGCAAATGATAAGAAAGGTGTCTAAGTGTCTAAGGTTTATTTCCCAAAGGTAAGCTCCAAGAGGTGTAAAAGCCCCTAATGAGAAATGGGAGGAAAATCCTAAAGAACATAGCACAAGCTGGGCTACCCATTCTCTTCTGTCTAGAAGGTTGGCTTTCCCTACCCAATAGAGTGGGAATGCGGTCAGTAGTCCATTTCCTGCCATTGATTTGCACCAGGCAAGATGGAGATACCTAGATTGCACACTTAGGTGTCACGTTCTGTTCCATTCATCATGGATTTGTTAAGAGTTGCATTATTCCCCAATTCTTAAAATTCTTCAGGAAGTCTCCTTGCCGTTTCCTGGGTTTCGTCTGCAAAATGCTCCTGAGCTAACTGAAAGTGAATTAAGATCGATTCTGATCCTGATCCTGATTGAGACTGATGCCACAGGGGATATTCAAGAAATTCTTCACACATCTAGGCATTTGAAAACATAACCAGCACATACTCTGTGTTCTGAATGTGATGCTCCTTTCTCAGGAGTGCTCTGCAGTGTGGAATAGGGAGAGGTCAGAGGTCTCTGGGGTATGGTATATACATCAGTCAGGACAGGCTAAGTTATGCTGTGATAACAAATGACCCTGAATCTTAGAGGATGTGACAAGCAGCTCTGTACTTTGTGCTAAGGAGTAGATGTCCATCCAATTCCACAGTGTGTTCCCTCTAGACCAAGAGTGGCTAGGCAACCTCTAAATGGTCTATTGCCAGTCTCACATTAGAGGAGGAAGAAGGAATCGTGGATTAAAATTTCTGCTTGGAACTGACACTATCATTTCTTCCCTCATTTCCTTGGCTAAAGCGAGTCATGTGGCCATTCCTGAGTTCAACAGGAAGGCAATAATTCATTATTTCACAGAGAAGGAAGGCAAATATTTACAAAGATTGTTGCAATCTCCTAACAAAGTAGTCAGTGCTCTGTCATCTTTGGAATATGGAATGAGCCCACCATTGTGGAGTCTCTCACAAAAGCACTGTCCTCCAGCCCCGTTACAAAACAAGCTCAAGATTGTGTACCCACCCTGACCTATCCAACATTCCAGCCCATAGTGTCCCAGGGCACCCCAAATTATCACCAGTAGGGTTTTATCTTTTGTGCAACATTTACTACCTGGCCACCTTTTGGTACACTGTGGTTTCAGCCTTGTCTTAGGGATAATCAAAGACAGAGAGGACATAAACAGTGGAGGAAGAACTGGCTATCAAAAGGCCCTTTCAGCTGAGTAAAAGCTTGAGGAAAACATACATTGGTTTCTGACATTTCATCTTTTAAACAAACCCAGAAGAAGGGATTATGTGCTCTATTATGTTCTATTTACTTCAGCAATTCAAAATTATACTCAGTGAAGAATTTCTAGGAAATTTTAATGTGAAATGTGTAACTACCAATTTTACAGTATCGCCAGATCTCTCATTTGATGATAAATAGAACTGAACCTACCCAGCTATTTCCAGTAAAAGGAACTAAGTGAATTAGTTTACAGTGAGCATCTACTTCCAAAGCCTTGGTGGCCCTTGGGCAGGATGAGAAGAAACACAATTTAATAATCATTGATCACTTATTGTGTGCCAGGCATTAATGTTCAGTCCCCAAGTCTTGCCCAAGAATAGACAGATTCTAGCCTAATAGAAAGATTCTGCCATTGACTGACCTAAAGGCCACATTAGCCCTGAGTCTCCCTTGGAGCTGAGCATGTCTTGTCTTATCTGTATCTATTTTGATCCTTGTTTGAGCCCCAGGCTTCCTGCCTTGGTCCACAAAGTTGGTAGGCAGCTTTACCTTAAATCACCATGCCTCCTGATTTTCTTTCCTGGTTGCCAACCTTCCAGTTTTCTATTCTGGTACAGTGCCTCCATAGACTATCAGCCTGGTAAAGAAAGTTTTCCTCCCAGAATTGGTCTAGGAACTTACAAGCCTGAGTAACCTTGACTAGACTTATCCCCATCTTGGCAGGTTGTGCTGAGGCCATGAAAAGTAGACATTGCCTTCATTCCTGGAAGAGGTCTAGAAAAGTCAGATGAAGTACTGGAAACAGACAAAGCCAATGAGCATATGGAGTGCTATAGTGCCACATGGCTCAACTCACTAAGCAAGCAGTCTGCCATGTTCTTCACGGCACGGGGCCTGCCCTGGAAATAGCCCCAGCCCAGGTACATCAAGCCAAACAGAACTTAGGCAGCAGGCCCAACAAGGAGCAGGCAGCAGGCCGAATGAAAGTATCATAGGCCCTGTCTTACATTTCCTTCATTTTTGTATTTAACTAAAGGGAATCCATAGAAGGAAAATCAGGCAAGCCGGGCACAGCTTTTACTGTGTTTCCCCATAGACTCTGTGGCCTCCAAGATAGAAAGGAAGTCAGAGGTAGAAATTCTGGCCCATTGCAGAGGCAAGACATAAAATACAAAGAATAAAAATTAAGTAATTTCTTTTAAAATAGAAGTTGATGAATTCAGTAGAAGAGTTGTCAAACAACATACCTGTTACTAGACTCTGGGGGAGGGAGAGAGCTTTTCTAACTGAAATGACCACAGAGAGGGTTCATAGTGGAGGTGGAGCTTAAGTACCAGAAGATGAGAACCCTAGTGTGCAGGAATAGTGGGGAACTGAGCTCTGGTGTGGACAGGTGTGTGGACAGAGGTATGGATAGGCAGAACATCTGTAGCTGATGGTTAGCAGAGTCTGTTCATCTTTATGAATGAAGTGGGAATTTAGTCTGGTAAGACAGCTTAGGGGAAATCCATAGATGATTTTTAAAAGTTCTCTGCCTACTTAATCTTGAGAGTTCACCATATAACAGGAATAGTGTTTCACATAAGTGGTGTCCAACTAAGAGGCTTGATATAGATGTTGTATTGTAATTTAATTTTTATTAATGTAGTAAATATATACATAGATGTGTCTTGTCTTGAAGGCATGGGTCTCACTCATACTTCTTTGTAGCCTCTACCTTGGATAAGCCCAAGTGTATGTATGTCATGGGATTTCAACACATACACAGCAATTGCCAAATATATAAATAAATACTGTTTTAACACAGAAAAAAATAAAGCTGAAAAATAGGACAACCAAAACTTGAAAAACATTTTCAAAACCCAGCACAGCACCTAGCCCTCCAGCGACACTTTATTCTAGCCCCATCAGGGAAAACAACAAATAGACAAGGATGACTATTTTTAGCCCAGGATAGGAGGTCTCTTGTGGTTTTTGGTTTTTTTGGTCATTGTTGTTGTTGTTTTGTTTTGTTTTGTTTTGTTTTGTTTTTGCATAAAATTGTGCTACGTGCATATCCTACATGTCCGTAGATTGAGCTTTTCCTAAATTGTTCAGCATCCACAGTTTATCAGCCTCTTTCCTTTTTTCTTCCACTTTGAATCTCAGGCTTGTCACTCTCCATTGTACCTGGATCTTGGCAGTGAAGGGGAAGGGAAAGTGCATACAAACCAACTCAGTTGAAGGAATAAGAAAAAAGGAGAGCACAGAGAACCCTCACTATAGAGTGAGGTCTGCGAGATGTGCAGATGGCCCTGCAGCAGATAAAATCAATCAAACCAGGAGCCAGCCCTGAGAACCTGAGGGCAGCAAGGGCTGGCTGGCCACGTCCTATAAGGAAGCACTCTCAGGGTGATGAGTTGGCCACTGACTTTGCCCTCCACTTGAGCATTTTACTGTGAGATTTTATTGGTACAAAGGTAAAATGGAACACTACTGAAGTATGGCAGCTCTAGTTCATGTTTGCAGGGGGGAAAAAAAGGCCCCTGTCTTAATCCATCTTGCCTTACTTTGGCTGGAAGACTAGCAAGACATCCCTCAGGAATCAGTGCTGGTGGGGTTTAGCCAGAGAGTCTGTGGATCTGCAGGCTTCCACTGCTGGCTTATTTAGGAACTTACCCACTATGAGCTATACCAAACTGGATTTGATGGTAAATAAACAGCTGTGACATTCATCACAACAGAATCCACATATAGGAAATTTTGCAGTTAACAGCCAAAAGGGAAGAAAAAGAGAGAGTCATGGTCAAGTCAGCTGGAAAGATATCCCAGAGGCTGGCATAGCTTTCCTGATCTGCTCTTGACTTAATTTGCTTAATGCACATGTCCTTGTTTTGTTACTGAAATCAGGAATTAATCTATTTCATTGATATGTGTACTGAAAACCAAGAAGCATCTCACTGTATTGGAAGCATTTTTAGATTCAAAAAAAGAAATTTGAATCTGGATTTATAGTAACCAGTCTTATCCACTTTACTCCCTTGAGCCTCTGTTTATGGTTCTATAAAATGGGTGTGTTGATAAAAAAGGATCTCCTAAATCATGACATCTGTATAAAGATAAAATGATCACATGAGCTACATAGATGAAAAGTTGTCAAAAATTGCTCTCCAAATGGGAGATCATATAGGCACAGAAATACTAATTATATGTATGCTGGTTCTTGGCATGTTTCTTGTGTTTCCATCTACTCTGGTTATTTTAGATGGTAAGTTGTTGCTTAGCCAAAAGCCACTCTTTTTTTAATTTGGGGTTATCATTTTATAACACAGTAAACACATCAGAAGGTATTCAGTACATGTTCCTGGAAGTCTGGTTTATAAAATATTTTGGGACCATTAAGTTATGCTAAGGTTAGATTTGTACTGTGTGGTCTGTAGGATAAAAGTTGGGTAGGGAGAAAATGTAATAAACCTGAAAGTTACTGTTCCTGGAGCACATGCAACGAGATATGATGCAAATGAGTGAAAATTTCCTCTTCAGTCCCATGAAGAAAGCAAAAGATGGGGCACCTGGGTGGCTCAGTTGGTTGAGCGACGGACTTCGGCTCAGGTCATGATCTCATGGTTTGTGAGTTCGAGCCCCGCTTCGGACTCTGTGCTGACAGCTCAGAGCCTGGAGCCTGCTTTGGATTCTGTGTCTCCCTCTTTCTCTGCCCCTCCCCCACTCATGCTCTGTCTCTCTCTGTCTCAGAAATAAATAAACATTAAAAAAATTAAAAAAAGTAAAAGGCTCACAAGGCATGTGTGATTCAGGAATAATAGTTTGAAGGTCACAGACTATTCATTGCAGTACCTCTTGAATTAATTTATTCCTTTGGATTTCAAATATACAGCAGGAGCTACCTCCTTTCCATCTCTTTGGGTGTTTGGACAGTACCCTCTAGTGGCCACATTTTTTTTCCAAGTATGTAGGCATGGGTGTTGAAAGAAAGACTTGATTTAATTTTAGAGTGTTCTTCCATTTTTTTTTTATCCTTAGTACTACAGAGATGTGCCCCTGTCTCCTTTAACCCTGCAATTATTATATTAGATAAATAACAACTCCAGTTCAAATGAGTTGTCACCATTAGCCCCTCCCAAATTTCATTTTGCTTTTGCTATCACAGCAACACTGACCAGACTTTCAATTAAAAACCTACCATACAGCTTTCAACTTAGTGTCTATGTGATATGAATAAATTCTCCTTGCTAATGAACCCAATACATTTGCTTTTCCCCTTGTATGAATAAGGGATCGATGTCTTAGCCCCAACAATTCTACTTAAAACACAGCAGCTATTCTGTCAGTTGCATGAAACCACCCAACTGTATGAACTAACGTCCAAGTTGCTATTAAGAAGTTGTCTAAATTAGAGCAGCGACAGTGTGGTAACAATCAGGTAACTCTTTGCCTGAGACATATCTGTCTTAAAAAGGCAATGGCACAGAGTGACACAGGATTTTCAGGTTATATAGGTGGCTTTTGACAAGCCACTAATCCTCTGAGCCTTTCTTGTTCCCCATGCCTTCCCCCCCCTTCCCTATTTGTTAAATGGAAACCATCATGCCCATCTCACTGGGTTATTTTAAGGATTAATTTAGTGTCTGGAATAAATATGTCTCAAATGAATAAACATATATATTGAATGGATTGTTTGGTAAATTTCTGGACACATTGTAAGTGCTTTTGGAAAGGTGGATCCTAGGGCTACCACCCTGAGATCTCAGGTAACAGAATCTATTTCTCTCAAACTCATTCAAATAATGGGGGCAATTTCTTCCTTGCAGTGCTGTAGGGGTGAGGGACATTAAGGCACAGAGCCCAGGGACTGACTATATTCAGTGCTCTGAAAATGTGACCTCGTGTTAAGTTTACTCCTCAAGAATCCCAGGAGGTGCTCCTAGACTCATAGTTGGTAGAATAAACAGAATTATTTTTATGACCTCCCTGTATTGAGAGTAGTGTGTTTTCATCTGGTTTAAGGCCCTTTGCCTTATATAAAACATTGATTCAGAATTCCAAATCACACTTGCATCCTGTGAAACTCCACATCCATTTGCTCCAGAGGAAACCATAGAAGAGTCTTTCAAATGCTTATTAGAATGGCTCACAAAGCTCTTTGGATGCCTAATGTTCTTAAACGGCATTTTAATGATTTAAGGGTAAATGAACTAGAAACCCATGGATTTAATTTTCCTTGAAATACATATACATTTTAAAATTAAGGGGGAACACACTCAAGAGAAAAATATGTCTGTGATTTGGTCACAGCTGGAACACTCATAGAGCATATTGAGCCACAGTCCAGCAGACCCACTGCAGCCATGTGGTCTTGGGTCTTTACAAAGCTTGAAGTGGCTTCAGCCAGTAGCAGTCCATTCTCCAGTTGCTGGAGTACAGTGGCTTTCCTATCCCAAGGCTGTGGCACTGAAGCCATGAGAAGGGGTCCCATGGGGATAATTGGCTTATTTGAACCACAATGACCCAACTGTAGTGAGCTCAGGAGAGGCGTCTACTTGTACCCCGAAGCTCCAACTTCCAATTCAGTGGCTAGGAACCTGCATGAGGAGTCTTGATTGACCAAACTCAGGCAAACACAGCTCCTAGTGCTAACTAGGGTTATCAAAAGTACTCATTCCTTCTTTGTCTCTGAACCTACACCTTCATACGTCTCAAGTTTTCTGGAGTTCATGGGTGGCTCAGTCAGTTGAATGTCCAACTCTTGATTTCGGCTCAGGTTACAATCTCATGGTTCATGAACTCATGGTTCACAGAGCATCAGGCCCTGCGCTGATAGTGCAGAGCCTACTTGGGATTCTCTCTCCCCTTCTCTCTGTTCCTCCTCTGCCTGTGCACGTGCACTCTCTCTCTTGCTCTCAAAATAAACATTAAAAAAAATAAAATGTTTTCTAATTTCTCAGTTTTAAAGAGTCCAGCAGAATAAATGTCCTCCAAGCTTTTATCTAATGAATACAATGGTCTTTTCCCTGAGGGTGGAGGTTGTACTTTCAGGTTTTTGTTTCCCGTGTTTCATGTTTGTTTTACCACACAGCACCAAGCAAAAGAAGATGGAAGCTGCTGGTTCTGGCAGACCCTCCCCTCCTGCTATGGTCTCTAATACTTGTCTATCCTTCTAGGATCACTGTAAGAGTTTTTCTCCAGGATGCTTCTTTGATAGCTGTAGGCCACCCTCATCTCCAGAGCCTGAAACCCAACACTGGAGTCCTCTGGTGGGGTACACCTCAGATACATACTACCTAGACAAAGGCAACTGGAAGACTTAATGGGACCTACCTAAAAAGCAGGTAGATGCTTGGTGATGGACACAAAAGTGTATTGAATGCCAACTCTGCTGTCAGCTACCATTCCACAGATTTTACATTCATTCGGTCCTCACTCTCTCCCTTGCTCAGTTTACTAATTGTCAGACACTGCCTTAGTCATTCCAAGATGAGAATCATTCATTCTCCTTTTGCAGCCAGTAGTAACTGAACATCTTCTCTATCTCAGATGGTGCTATGAGGAGAAATATAAATTAATTAAGGAATGACCACTACCTACAGTTTCGTGGAACAGGTAATGTTTAAAGAAACTAATGATAATGACTAACCTTTAAATAGTAATTCCTAGATCCTAGGAGCTCTTACATGTTCCTTATGCATATTAGCTTATTTAATCTACACAAGAACTATATCCTATTTTATAAATGATGGAGCTGGGACATAGAGAATATATGATCTACCCAAGGTCATATAGCTAATAATGGCTGACCTCTGTCAAACCCAGGAAGTATCTGCACTCTTAACACTAGTCTATGTGTGATAGAGTTAATGTTATAATGTTGGCATATGCAGTAGGAATACACAGAAGGAGCAATTACTTCTGCTAGGGTAGAAATGGGGTGGCAGGAGATTTGCCGAGGAAAATCATATTTGACTTATGTGGATAGGTGTGCAATATATAGTGGCTTGATGAGCAGACTGGCTCCAAGCCATGCTCTGCTCTTCATCAGACCTCCTTCTCCCTTGACAAAGGTGAGCGTGCAGGAGACCAACCTGACAAACTTGAGAAGCAAGCCAATTTGGATACTAAGCCCAGGATAATTCAGATGTGAAACAGATTAAACTCATTTGCAATTACCAGACCTGTCCTCTTTGGGGGGAGCACTGAAACCTCTTAGCAATTCCATTCAGTGAGTATTGGCATTGTTTTGGATCACTGCCTCTGCGTTGTTGCTTGCATATTATCTAGAAGAAAAGTGTGTGATTACTGGCAAATAGGCTGGCCTTTTCTCCCTGGTGTTTTGTTGTCCCCATCCTCTTATTATCAGTCTAGGGTTCTTATCAGAATAGTAAAATATCAGCACATAAAAGCAAGAGGTAAAAAGAGTTAAAGAGCCACAAAATGATTTTAGAGGAGTAGCTGCTATAAAGCAAAAAATTGCACAGTGTTTTCTTTAAAAATTATAGGATTTAGGGTCAGCTGATTAGGGCTGGAAGCCAGTTCTGGCACTAACTAGGTATGTCGCTTGGGCATGTACCCTCATCCATTGGGTCTCCATTTATTTGTTTCTCTTATCTCTAATAACAAGTGAATAATACCTAAATTGTACAGTTGTTGAGAAATATGAAATAAATAAGTGAAACCACTGGACCCATGTTAGCTATTATGGGTAAACACAATCTTGTCTAACTCAGTTGAATTCCAAGCAGATCTAAAAGCTGGTCACCTTCTAACTTCTAACTTCTTGAGCCAGAGGTTTGACCACCGTGGACCGTGTCGAATGCCTTTCCCACAGGTGAGCAATGTATGGGAATTTCTTGCGATAATTTTCTTTGCTGTTTTCCTCAGGCTATCAATATGCCTAAGCTTTTCCATTCCTGAAGAAATCATGACTTCAATGCTAGCATTTTTCTAGGCTTCACCTTTCGTGCTCTTTCTTTATAACCTCCAGGATTATAGTATCCATTTTGGGTTTTCAACCATCACCCACATGCTGGAGATTCCCTAGCCTTTTTCAGCACAGACTTTTCCGCAACAGTTAATGCAAATTCAACATGTCTATCACATAACCTTTCATACTCTGACTTCTTTTCCAGTTTTCTCTATCTCAGTTGTTATCTAACTGTCCACCTCAACCAGAAACTTGCATGTGTTTTTGACCCATCCCTTTCTTTCACACGCCTATCAGTGTGTTAATTCACACGTCCATTCATTTCTCTCTTCCTCCTTCTTTCAAGAAAACTAAGGAAAACAGTTTCCTCCTAGAGTATTAGGTTCACTTATATTTCAATTTTCACAAGTATAGGAGGAAACAAAGGCATGTCAACAAATTCCCGTGAAAAATTCCACGGAAAAAGATGAGCTCTGCTGCCTGTCCCAATAAGAAATATGGGAAGATAATTCACTTGACTATAGGTGGGAGCCAGAATATTCAATCTTAATTTTTTGTGTGCTTGGGGACAACCAGGTGACATGCCTTCCTAATTTGCACAGCAGCAACAATGACATCAGGAAGAGGTGCCAGGATGATTTTTTCTCCCAGACTGGGAATGCTTTGCTGTTGGGAAAAAAGTGTTAGCAAAATGGCCTCCAAAAGGCCAACACAGGAAAATTGGAAGTGGGAAGAGTCAGTGAGTGAAAAGGAAAGTGGGGAAGATGGTTCTGGCAGTAGAGTCCTGCCTTTTCTGATTAGATGATCAGAAATACCCAGAAGATTTTCATGTGGGCTAATGCTCTAGAAAATGATGTTTGGGGGTACATAGCAGTCAACAATGAATGACAAAAAATGGTGTTCTGAGAACAAAGAAAGCAGAAAGCTGAAGGAATAAAACAGAGGTCGGGCTGACAGAGGACTTTAAGTATTAAAACAAGCAATATGAAATATTGTACAGTTTAGAAAATTTATGGTGAGTTGCTGGACAGCAAGCTCTGGGTTGTCCTATCTTGCACAAGAGCACATGCACCACATCTTACCGCAGGCCTTCAGAAACCAACAACTCTTCCAAAAGTAAAAAGTGATGCTTCAGAAAAGAGCTGGGCCATGTAGACCTGCATGCTCTCATCATGTACATCATGCTCATCACTGTGTTCTAGGAATTGTGTGAATTCTTTATACGTATTAATCCACCTACTATTACCAGAACCACATGAGAAAGCACTTGTTAATAATCCATCTTTACATATAAGAATGTGAGGCACAAAGTGCAACTTTCCCATATTGTCCAGCTAGAAAGTAATAGAGTCTTGGCTTGAGCCTAACCAGTCTGGGTCCAGATGCTAATTTCTTATCTACTTTGTCATATGTGTTCACGAAAACTACACAAGAAAGGAGAATAAATGCCCTTTTCCAAAGTTTAAAACTCAAAGGAAAATATATAAAATATAAGCATAGATGAGAGAAACAATGTTAACTGACTATTTGGCACTAATATCTGCCAATTTTCAGTCAAAAATATAACTTTGAGGAGCCAATTGTTTCTTGCTTGGGATAGAAGTTTTGCTGCTCTCATATCGCTCTTCTTTATTCTTGTAAACATTTATTAGAAAAGTAATTGACCACATATATTTATTGAATTTGCAAGGGGCTGGGAGCATAGAGGTGAAAACAAAACAAAACATTGTGCTATGTGCACCTCAGTGTTCAATGCATTCATAAATTCAGAGGCAAAGTGTTCAATAGGAATTGACAGGTGGATCTGAAGGAGCACTGTGGCCCAGAGCAGGGAGGGATGAGCTCTCCCTGAGAGAGCCCAAGAAGGTTTCTTGTAGAAGGGGTACTTAAGAATCATTTTAAAGAAGTTTGAGACCCATCTTGTTAGAAGAAACATAGATAGTTGAAGAAAAACATGTTTTATAATAAATTTACATTTGAAAAGCAAAACAGACATTATTTTTATATTAGTACCAAACATTAGAACTTAAGGAAATCACTTTTTCTGGTGGTGTATGAAGATCAAGGAACATCATATGAGTTTTTCTGTATCTAAAAGAGGGAAAGTATTATAAAATTTGAGATACGCTTTTTTTTTTGAAAATGAAGTAGATTTCTTATCAAAATGCTACAATGAATTACACTGTGGTCACTAATTTCTATTCCAAAGACCCAACAATAATAAATTATATATACATATATACAATTTAAGACTCAGAACTGGAGAAATTTATGGTGCGCCTGGGTGGCTCAGGTGATTAAGTGTCCAACTTTGGCTCAGGCCATAATCTCATGGTTTGTGAGTTGAAGCCCCATATCGGGCTCTGTGCTGACAGCTCAAGGCCTGGATCCTGCTTCAGATTCTGTGTCTCCCTCTCTCTCTGCCCCTCCCCCACTCATGTGCACACATGCTCTCTCTCTCTTTCTCTCTTAAAAAATGAATAAGCATTAAAAAAATTTAAGAACCGGAGGAATATATATATTACACTTAAGCTACATTTATAGAGAGAATAAAAGGATATAGCCACACTTGAAAGCAAGCCAAATGTTTCATGGGTCAGAACAGAAAGGCAAATATATAAGTGAGGAGGGGTAGGGACTCCCAATGTAGCAAATAAAAATATAGAATGTACAGTTAAACTTGAGTTTCAGATGAAATGCATGGGACATAGTTACACTAAAAGATAAGATTTATTTTCTATCTGAAATTCAAATTTAAACAGATATTCTGTATTTTACCTTGAAGCTCTAAAGAAGGTAAAAGTTGTGGACCTAAAAAACTATGAGACTGGAAACAGTCAAGGACAACCTCCAGCCACAAGCCCCCTGCATCTAGATGGAGCTAGATTCTGGTGAAAACCTGGAAGCTAAGGCCAGGCAGGTTATCCTGAGAAGAGCAACGATTAGCTGCCTCCTCATGAGACTGGTTGAAAAGGAGAAATCTGGATGTAGACTCTCCTTGGTGGGATCCTGAAACAGTCACTGGGCAGCAGAGTGACCTTGGATAATTAGTTTAACATCTCTCTGCTCACTGTCTTCATTTGTTGCCAGAAAATACCTGCATCTGCCTCATTAGGGCTGTTGAAAAAGATAAAAGGGAAACATTACCTGAGAATTCTAAATACAGCTAAATTAAGAGTTATAAACATGGCTAAACTACTATTTATAGAGAAAGGTCAAATAATGATAATTTAACAAGCAAAGATATAGGGGTTGATTAACTATCAATTAATTAATTGAACAAATATTATTAAGTATGTAGTATTTTCAGGCACTGAGGATACAGTGCTCAGCCAGACTCAGGAAGACCCTGTTCTCTTGGAGCCTACATTTCAGTAGGAGGAATTAAAGCTAACTATGAGAATTTGGCTTTGAGCAACATGGTGATGCCATTTGCTGAGATGGGAGAAGACTGTTGGGAGTGTAGACTTGTGCTGGGGTCAGACAGGAAGTGTTCTGCTTTGAATATGTTGTGTTTGAGATGACTGTTAGATAGCCAAGTCAGTTATCGAGCATCAAGGAGACACACACATGCACACGCATGCACACACACTAACACACACATTATTTTTAATTGTTTTGGATCTCATCAAAACATGGGTAATATTTAGAGCTGTAAGATCAGATGAGGTCACTCATGGAGAAAGAAGTCACAGATATGAATAGAGAACCTAGGGAATAGGTGGTGAAAGGAAAAGTGAGTCAAAGTTGATGCCTAAGTTTCTGGCTTGAGTTAGTAAACAGATGGTGATTTCATTAACCAAAAGAGGATAGAGAAGGAGAAGCAGAATTTGAAGGAAAGTGATACACTTTGGCCTCCTAAACACTGAGTTAGAGTTGACCATAATAAAGGCAGGTAAATATGTCCACTGGACAGCTTAACATATAAATCAGAAGATAATGTACAGGTCTTTGTGCAGCTAGACTAAATGATCAGTTTGAAAAGCAGAGAAGACAAGTCTCAAATGTCCAGGTACAGGGCATGAACCATTTAATTACAGTGAGATGGGGGATAGAACCCAAGATTAAATCTTTCCACTAAAGTGACCAGGTACTGGCTGGGTGTCTGATATGACCTTAAGACAAAATATCAAAGGAAAAAGACAGCAAACAGATGGGTGGCTTGGTCAAGTTTTAGATCATGATAGTTGGGGAAATAAGACTGCAAAAAGTAATAATTTTTTTTTCAACCACTAGAAACAAGGCACAATCCAGAAGAGATGTAAAAACTAAGAGGGAACTGAAGTATTAGAGAAGTTGTCAATACAGGGATTCAGTTGTCGAAAGAAAGAACCCAATTTAGTATTCAGAACTGTAGGGCAAGGTGAGCAACAGGTATCTGGAACAATTCCCTTGTTAACTGAACATGGGTGCTAAATGAAAGTCAGTTAGACAGTGGGTGAGACTGAAAATAGAAGTACTGAGCATGAGGCAAGAGCTTCTCAAATCTTTCCTTCTGTAAAATGGGATTCAGCACAGACTATGGGAGTGGGGCTGAACTATAGGCACAGTCAGCCTTGGAGAGGCCAGTAGGACATCTGGGAGACTCACCAGTACGAGAGCTGAGAGCCACCCACTATCAAACTGATGATAAGATTCAGGGAACAAGTTGGCCAATACCTCATTGTTTTACTTAAGAAACAGTCATCCTGACTCACATGTTCTACCTGTCTGCCGCTACCTGCTCTGTTGCTACTAGAGGAACTCAAAAAGACATTTCTTGTTTGCTTTGTGGGGCCATTACCTCTGTCTTCCATTATCTCCTCAGATTTGCTTCTTGATGTCCTTCTAGCTTACTTTTCCAAAAGGCTTTTATGTTGCCATTCCTAATACCTATTATTTATGTCAATCTTCTCCAGGGTCTAAAAAGCCTACTTGATGACCCCTGAAGGGCAATAGTGTGCTACATCGGTCCCCTCTCCACTAGAATTCTCACATAACCCATGATGCCAGAATAACCTGTCACTTTCAGTATTTTTAGTTTTTCAAGTCTCATGTTTCATTTTTGCAGAGGATGCCAAGAGGATGAGGAAAATGCTGTAGCAGAGAGGGAAAATCAATATCCCACAGGAAGCCAAAAGCTCTGTTTGCTCTTCTGTCTGATGTCAGGTTGTGTAGGGAAAAATTTTGCAAAGTCTAAGACTGCTTATCTTTTACCTCAAGAATTCTTCTGTAGATCGGGTCTCCCAGGAGAAGAGGTCAAAACTTTTAAAGTTCCCTTTAACACTGAAATTCATGAATGATGTCAAAGAAATAGCAAAGGTTGGGGGACTAGAAGGATATTTGTTTTTTCCCAGGGTATAAGAACTACCTGGGGGGGGGTGTTTGGGGGAGAAGAGATGCAGAAAGTGTGATGCTTGTGACGCTAAGAAAACCAATGGTTAGAATCTAGTTACTGTAGTTGGCTTATTTTATAGTTCTTGGAAAACTTCATGGAAATTGATTTCATGTTGATCTGTTCATTCTGTAAAAAGTGAATCATGGTACTTATGTGAATGCATAGCATAAGCCGCCTGTGCGTATATGCAGATGCTTTGAACTCAATTGGAAGATTACCTCTCTTTTAATTTAAAATACCCTTTAAATTAGTTTTTAAGTATTGGAATTGACCGTGAAGATAGACTCATTCATTCAGTAGTGCAGTACCAAGCACCTAGTCCTCAATCTATGAAAGGGATAAAGTGTAATGTGTATTTCAGTGACTGAATAGTAGAGACCATGACTCAGTAACAAAAAATAGTTATTTTTTTATATAAGAAGTTATGTGCCATAATCGGAATACTATAAGGTACTATGAAATATTTAGAAGAATCCCATAAAAGGTACGGAGGTTTAATAAAGTTTCTTGGAAGAAGTGCTGTCTACTTAATACTTGAAGGATGCATAGTAGATACATAGTTGAAATGAAGGAAGACAGAGTGTTTCAGGCAGAGGGATCCACATAGGTAAAGGCTCTGAGGGAGAAAACCATGGCAGGGTGGAGGAAGTGAAAGCATTCAATATGGTTGGAACTTTGATACATGGGAAGACTGAACTAGACTCCTACTGGAGCACCTATGTTTTTGGTGAAAGCTGTTCATTGATCTAAGGCAAGTAGCAGTACTAGCAGATTGGAGTGAGAAGACAATCAATCCAGGTTTATTTTTAATATTCTAATTTTGAAGTTTCTATAGGATACCAGTTGGTGATATCCAATAAATAATATGTGATTCTTAAACATAGGAGAAATATTTGTGCTAGAAATAAGTCAATAAATAATAACAGGAATTTGTCAAATATCTACTATATGCCAGGTATTGTTGTCCTAGGTTTATATACAGATAGATAGATACACACACATACATATATACATATATATGATATATATATATATATATATATATATATTTATAGATAGATACACACACATACATATATACATATGATATATATATTTATTTATTTATAGATAGATACACACACATACATATACACATATATATATGTATATCTATCTATATATATGTGTATATATATAGATAGATATACATATATATATATAGATATAGATATACATATACATATACATATACATATACATATATATATGGTTATTTATTTAGTTTGAGAGAGAGAGAGAGTACATGCACATGCAAGCAGTGGAGGGGCAGAGAGAGAGGGAGAGAGAAAATCCCAAGCAGGCTCTGTGCTGTTAGCACGGAGCCCAACACAGGATTCAACCTCACAAATTCTGAGATCATGACCTGAGACAAAATCAAGAGTCAGATGCCCAATGGACTGAGCCACCCAGGGGCCTCAAGCCACCCAGGTATCTCTGTTGTGCTAAGTATATTAAATATCTTATTTCACACTAACTTTATAAATCAGATACTATTTAGAGATGAGAACAATGAGTTTTAGAGATGTTTACAGTTTTGTCTAGGATATAGATTTGGAAATTATAGTCATAACATTTAAAGACTAATAAAAATAATCCTGTGCCTTGGCAATCACACATCATTTAGATAATTGTGAACACAGTTACTATTGGTGAACTTGATCTTTCACCTTATCAATAAGGCTTGTTTTAAAGTAACATTAGCCATTTCCAACAACCAACCATATGTTTAAAACAAAAACAAAAACAACACTACCTACTCTAAATATATTTAAAAGAATGTTTCATATGAATTCCAAAGATGTTGATGTTTTCCATGTTCACTTAAAAAAATTAGACATACTCTGCATAACTTTGAATCCACTTACCAGAATTATTACCATTAGCAATTATACATCTACAATCATATGATTATTTGATAAAATGTTTTATGCCTGTCTCCTCCTGTAGGCCATAGAATTCTTAAAGACTGGAAGTCAGAGAATATAGACAAAAGTGCAGGAAATCAGTATACAGCATTTAGCAAGGTCTCTGAAAAAGAATACATAAATGAATTAATGAATATCCAGTAGGCCACAGACAGATTTCTAGAATGAGCAGCAAAGTGTTCCCAACAATTTTTTTCCCATAACAAAGTGTGGCAGTGGTAAATTTTCTCTCTGAAGGAAAAAGCCCCCGAGCATCCAAACCACATCTTTGTACAAATCACCCCCCAGGTGTCTCTCATTGCAAAAATTAAGAGTTTCTTAAGGTGGCTAACAGAAGGGTGGGCAACTCCCTACAGGTAATAACATCAGCACAGACTTAGCTTTAATCTTATCCAGTTTTAAGAATTTCTAAGAACACGGAAGTCAAAAAATAATATTTTTTTCCCTTTATCACCATCCCGACTTGCATGGCAATGTAACAGAGCCTAAAGATGCAGACATTGAGTTTATGAGGCAAATAATGAAGTTGATAGATGGGTCTGCCCTCTGAGGGTGGAATGAAGATTGGACCAGGGACGGCCACTATTGGAGCAGCCCTCTCCCTTCCATCCATCGTGCAAGGATCTCTAGTCAGCCAATGCACTGAGACTCCGACATAAATCAGGGGCAACAACAGATGAGCATGAAGAAACGGCTTGGCAGCCGCGGCACTGCAACCATAAATCAGGAACTAATTCAATCCTGTGAGATGCCTTGTTTGATTAATTTATGTCAGCATTTTCTGTGTTGTCAGGCTGTCCCTTGTGTCTTCCCTCACCCTCCTTCCCCACCTTCTCTGACACAAAGAAGTGCTGCGCCCCACCACCAGGAAAGGAAGAAGCAAGTGGAGCACCATAGTAGACTCTAGAAGGCTGAACAGAATGAGCACCATTCTTCCCAAACTTAGAGACATGAAGAACCTCATGATGAACCCAAGTTCCAGGTCAGATAAAATTACTACTTTCTAGTTTCTTAAAAGAACCATATTCTGTAACTTAATAGTGGAAAGAAGGGCACTGAAACCCCACCTCCAACTATGAAAGACAGAATAATTTTCTTGGCAGAGTTAAAAAATATATATACTAACATTAAATTCTTATGGTTAAGAGATGATTATGATCATTACCATTTATAATAGTGGAGAACTAGAAACAAAATACCCAACAACAGTAAAAGTAGTTGTGCTATGTCTTTATGGTGAATATATGTATTTACTTGTATGCAAAATGATTCATTTGTATGGAAAATTGTTCATGGAATATTGTTTAGTGGGGAAAAAGAGACAATAGAATGTATAGTGTGGTTTTGCTGTTGTCTGGGAAAAATGTGTGTGTCTATATTTTCATCTCTGTGCCTATTTTTTAGTCTCTTAAAATCTGTGTTCTAGTTCTTTGTGATGAATATCTATTTCTTGTGCACTAGAAAACAAGTACTTTAAGAATAGTCTCAGTGAAGACTAGAAAAGAGAATTCCCAAATCCTGGAAGTAGAATATAGATCTGTTTGTCATGAGCTTGCTAGTATTTTACAAGATTTACTTGGTGTTAGAGGATCAGTCTGAGCAGATGTAAAAAGGAGACTATGTTGTATTTGAAAGGAACAAGAACTATGTGGGCAGACAGAAGACCACAGCTCAATTCAAATGGAAGACACAACGATCAGAAAGGATGTGGCTAAAAGGAAGGACTTGTATCTGCTAAGAGTCTGCTGGAGTCATGAGCAGTAACAGCGCATTCTATTTTAGGCCTGATAGTGATAAAGTTCACTCAACGTCTGATGAGTCATCTCCTCTGTTGCTTATTTATTTTTGTTACTAAACATGTTTATACCTTACTTACTTTGGTATAGGCTTATAAGTATAAGAGAAGAAGAAGAAGAAGAAGAAGAAGAAGAAGAAGAAGAAGAAGAAGAAGAAGAAGAAGAAGGAGAAAGAACAACTAGGTTTTCTATTATGGACTACAACCCATGGAACAACTAGGTTTTCTATTATGGACTACAACCCATGACAGGTAATATCTATCAAGAACACAGTTTCTCTGTTCACACATTTAATTAGGAAACTTGAAATTGAAAGGAAAGGACAACAAAGGATGATGAGCCCTAAAAGAAAATACTCTAATTCACTGATTGTGTGTCTTTTTTTTTAAGAGTCTGGATTTAAAGTGTCTGTAGATGACAGCATTAGGTAGGACCAACCCACACTGAGCAGGTATGCATGGTGTAAATGTATGTACTCAGAACCTAAATTCTTTTCCTTCATAGAAGAGAGGCATACACCCACATGAAAGGCATGAAAATGTGCCATGAATAAGATCTATATGTTGGGAGTCTGGTTTTTAGCTTATGAAAAATTGTTCAATTAACCTAAAACAATTAGCTGCCAGCTAAAGATTATAAGACATCAGTATTTTCCAAACTTGGCTGTCCATTAGCAGTATCTATGAAGCTTAATAAAAAATAAGGATCTCCTGGACCACTATCAAGCAGAATTTCTGGGGGTGGAATCTCTGAGTCCAAACTTTAAAGTGGGTTCCTACAGGATTCAGTATACAGCCAGTTTTGGTAAACATGGAGTTTGATGTATTTGTTTCTATTCCAAAAACAAAACATAAACTCTTGGGTGGAAGTTATAGACAGCCAGATTTTATGTTGGTATTAGAAAATATTTTTAATATAAACTGTATAAAACTGAAGCTGGGCAAAACTGGAATAGACTGCTTTTTGAGGTAATGAGACTCCATCATGAAAAGGGAGCAGTGCAGTAGTCTTGAATTATTTTGTATTCATGGCACTATTTTAACACAGAATCTTCTAGGCAAGTCAGCAATAATTGCTTCACAATCTCTCCCATGGTCTAAAAATAAGTCGCCCTGTCCACAAGAGCCTCCACAATTGTCCCACAACCCTTTGGCCAAATTTGAGCACCAACCAGCAGTGTGAACAGAGCTGTCTGCCCCCACTCTGCTCTCCACAGTCTAGACATCTTCCAGGTGAAGTTCCTGAGGCATGCAACCTATGTTTAGCACCAGCTTCAGCTTCTCCCGTGGTATTACTAGCACAAACTGCAATCCTCTCAATGGGAGGTCATGTGAGGTCAAGTGTCAGGCATCACCATAATACTGCATGTGTTAGTTTTATAAATATAAAGTTTACTCCTTAATTAATATTTAGAAGCACACCTGTGAAGGGATCAAGGAACACAGATGTATCTCTGCATACCTGTTGAGAGCCACTGATCCAAGCAGGGTCTGGATGCATGCCTAATAGAGATCTAATAAGGGGTGGTAGTGGGGCTGCATGACTTCCAAGGTCTTTTTAAGATTCTATAATTTAAAAGAAGGAAGTGAAGATGGCTGTAAATTCTGCCAGAACCCTGAGGAAATCAGTATTCTTGAATCACTAATGCTAATTTATGATTTTGGACAGGTTGCTTGAATTTTATTAAGCTTAGCTAATCCACTGAAATGACTGAACAAATAAATAAACAGATCAGAATCCTGATATCCCCTGGACATGAAAGATTGCACCAGGGCTAAGCTTTCTCAGAGAGAGAAACTCTAGAATCTACTTACTGAGGTAGTGTAAGAAAACATAAATCCAACTCCACTTCTTTCCCTGACCCTTCCCTTTCTTCCCATGACTTGATTCTCATGGAGAACATGACTTCTCAGAACTGCCAATTGAATAGCAGTGGGTGCTACACTAACATCCACAGATTTTTCCAGCTGCTGCAGCAAATGCAGGATCTCATTATGGAATTGGTGCCACACATTCACAGAAATGGCTCCAAATTTTGATATCAAAGCATCGAATTAAACATTCAGAATCACTTACTGCAGACTTTCATTTACTTTGTGAGGAAGAAAGAAGAAAGGAGACTGACGTGTAGGGCCATCTGGCCATTTTCAAGATGCCTCTGTTCTTTTAAGCCACACTGAATAAATGAGGACTGGCAGGAGGCAATTCCAAGGTTCAAGGCCAACTTATGATAGCTTTGTTGATACATATATTTTAGGATTAATTTGGATCAGACAAGGGATATTATTTTCCAAGGACAAATGACAATAAACGACCAAATTCATGAGCACTTTAAAGTCAGGAGCTCTTACCATTACAAATCCTAGTACTAATACAATGAGGCCATGAAATGTCCCTCGGCCTCATTGGCCTCAGGCATAAAATGGGAATACAACTTGGATGTGTAGACAACTGTAAGAAACTGCCTTCTGGAAGCATAGTTTCTTTGCTTTTTGTTTAGGCAGAGGTTGGAGGGTGTTAACACTAGTATGTTGTGTGCTATTCTGCAGATGTGAACATGGATCCATCACTCAGAGTGGCCTGCTCTGAGTGAATGGGTCACAGTGACCTTCCCAAATGACCGGACCCAGCCTCTGAGACCCTCTGCAACCCAGAAGTCTGTTATTTTAATATGAATATGCATTCATATATATTCATGTGAATATATATAATATATAAATAATAATAAGATATACTATTCATATATAATCAATATGAATATGAATATATACATATACATATTTAGATACTTGCTAGGTACAAAGTACATAGTAGAATCATGTTTCCTATCTCTCACAGACTGTGCACTAGTTGAGGGAAATAAGACATATTCACCTGAAAGCAAAGTATTGAAAGAAACAATATGTTGGAATGGAAAGAACCACTACACAGCATGTACAGTATGCAGATGTTTCAGAGAAAAATTACTTCTATCTAAAAATTACTTCTCCTCCGTGATTCTAAAGAGGGGTAAAGACTCTGACTTAAAGCTTCTTAAGTAGGCAAAAGGTGTTTTTCTAAATTGCTGTCCCATATATTTCTGCCTCTTTTCCTCTGAACCACACCCATTTTATTTATTATTCTTTTGGTAAGCCAGAATAAGCCACCTTTGTCCCTCACACAAACAGAAACCCTGGAGGAAATGTCTGTCTAATTTTTGTCTGTGTGGTATTGTTGGTTTGGGAATGTGTTCAGCAAATACATAGGCACCTGAAGGATATAAATGTGGGGTTAAGATAAATAAATAAATAAATAAATAAGATAATTAACTAATTTAAAAAAAAATCAGAGAAAGGCAAGAGTAACACTCCACAAGGGAATTCCTAAAAAGGGAAATCATTTTACTATGACTACTAATAACAGACACTACAGGACTTGGTTGGAACTTCAGGAGTGTGTAGGTACCATGGAATTTATTCCCATTGAATGGGACAAAGCCTCTTTTCTATGCAGATGTCCAAAGATACTGCATGGTACTTGGGGAAGGCACTCCCTACTGCTGTACAGAGGAAGGGAAATGGTGAGCAGAAGAAGCAGGTCTCTGAGTCCAAGGAGGGAGTCACCAGGTTGACATTGGTCTCTTTCTTTTCCATCCTTCATGCAGCAGACATGTATTAGGTGGCTATAAAATACTAGACACTATGAGGTCAAAGAAGAATACATTTCAATTGTCAAAGAGCTCAGAGTCCATGGAAATTTAGAAGCACAGCAACACTGTGATATTGATACATGCCAAAAGCAAAAAGTGTGGGCAAGACAGGAGACAGGATGTTGGAACTGTGCCCCGGAAGTGAACTAGAAATTTTCTAGGAAGAGCAGAGGAAAGGACATTCCAGGTAAGAAGAATAAGGTATGAAGAGATGATTGTGGGAATTTCAATGGAACAAGTTGGCTCCTGGTAGCAGAGGGGTGGGGTGGCACTGAGAAGGTGATGGAGGGCCTTAAACGATAGAACCTCTGTTTGAGGCCAATAGAAACCCACAGAAGGTAACCAGAGGACCAACACATGAATCTGTGTCCCTGCGTAGGAAAGACAGTGAGAACAAGAAGAGGCTAAAAGACTAGGATGGCAGTGATGAGCAACTTAGCTCCATGCCTATCAGATAATTGTACTAAGCATGGCCCTTCACACACAGGTCCCATACCTTCCCATGACCACCCTTAACAAGAAGGGGTTGGATGAATCAGGGAACTAGTGCCAGCGTTTTTGTACACCCTGCCCAGGTGAGTCCTCATGGGTTTCATTCAGACCCATTAGTGAGTTCATAAAATGCTTTTTTGGCCACTGGTAAGAGTGAGAAAGAGACTGTTCTTGCCATGTAGAGATGAGCATGTAACATCAGAGGTTGATTACAAATGCATAACAATCAATGAACTGCTCTTGCTTCTTCCCGGAACCTCCCTCCCTTTCACCACCCCATGTCCCTCCTCAGTGTCAATCCAACTAAAACGAGAAAAAATGTGGGCTTCATGTAAATCATCTGCAATTGGTACAAGGTCATTGAAAGGACATGAGAACCACATCACCTCTGCTCTCTCTGCAGGGAATGCTCCTTTCAACCGGAGGTAAGGGAAATGAGATGGACCCTGAAAGGAGGGGCAAGGGTTTTTAAAGAAAGATGGAGCTCAGACTTCTGATCCATGGATCAGAAGGAGAGGCTGTGAGCCCCTGTATTTCCTGTCTTAGTTTCCCACCTACACCACAGGCATGACCTTGTTCATCATCATTACTGCAGGAAAGTGGTGAACACCTGATTATATCCATGCAGTAGGCACAATCTGTGAAGATGCATATGCTGTGCCCATGAGCTACGATTGTGAACACAACCTTCTTTCCCAGAGGTTGTCACATCCACATAACCTATATATGACAGTTTATACTAGCTTTATTTATATTGCCCCAAGATGGAAACAACCCAGATGATCTTCCATAGGTGAGTGGTTAAATAAACTGTGCCACATCTAGACTATGGAATACTACTCAACAATAGAAAGGAATCAACTATTGGTACACACAATAACCTGGATGAATTCAGATAAATTATGCTGTGAGAAAATGTCAGTCTTAAAAATTACATATTTTATGATTTAATTATCAGAATGATAAAATTATAGAAATGGAGTAGTGATTGTGAGGGGTTAGGGATGGAGGGTGGAAAGCTAGAGTGGTTATGAACGGCAACTCAGGGAATCCTTATGTTGTTGAAGCTGTTCAGTATCTTGATTGTCATGGTAGATACAGGCAACTATGTGTATGATAAAAGTACATAAAACAAATCTGAATAAGATGGATGGATTATATGTTTGACCCTGGTGGTAATACTGTACTATAGTTTTACAAGGTGTTACCTACCACTGGAAGAAACTGAGTTAAAGTTACACTGTCTCCATATTATTTCTTACAACAGCATGCAAATTTAAAATTAACTCAAAAAGGTTTAATAAAAAATGATATGGGGGGGAAAGCAAACTTTACCCGTCAATATACCATTGTTCTGTAGACGAAATGTTCATTTCTTCCTTAAATTATAAGTCTCAAAGTTAAACTCTAGTGTGGTCCTTTCTCATCAGGAATTACTCTGTTCTGGATGGGATATGAGTGGATCTCCCTCAGTTGGTCAATGTGCTTTGAGTCCTCAGTCTAGCCAAAGATATGACTGGCAAAAAGCCGCCATCAGACAAATCACTAATCCATGTGCTCAGGTGTATGGTGAAGATTTACATAAATTAGGCACATTCTGCACTCTCATTACTGGCCACTTTCTCAAAGCCCCATCTTCAAAAAAGCAACAGACTGGTACTGATTCCTCAGCAAAGTAATTGGAGGGCAACCCTCATGTCGACTCTCCCCTTCATTGCTGGCACTTTACTCTCTTTTACAACATCCTCCTCCATGATGTGGCTGAAGATTCAGCATCTCGAGGAAAATCCATGTAATGGGAATAAAAAGCTTCCTCTGCAAGATGCCAATCTTCTGAGAGATGGTTCATCTCCTATAGCTGAAATCAATGCTAAAGTGGGACCAAAAGATTAGCCATTCCCTTGATTTCTTATTATTTTGGAACTAGAAAAACATCTTAACCTTTTAAAAATGTCGAGAAAAGATGCAGCGGTGCAATTTGTATGGTTATCTAAACTGAACATATTTCTTATTCTTTCTTATTAATATCAACCCAAGGCCAGCACAGCTGCCAGCTGACCACCAGTCATGTCCTGCAAGGATGACATAGCAGTGAAGGAAAGGAAGAGACACTCCTCCTGCACAAGAAGGCCACTAAATGAAAGCTCAGCTTAGAAGAATGTCACTTTATCTTATCTCTGAAGGGGTGTCATAAACCTCCAGCAAGAGTTGCCAGGTGTTAGGAATTTCCAGGACTGCCAAGAGTGGCAAGGTTACCTGTGAGAAAGTGAGGAAGCCAGAGCCAAGATGCCAAAGTATGGTTTACCTTCAGAAAAGCAACATGAAGGGCACCTGGGTGGCTCAGTCAGTTAAGTATCTAACTTCGGCTCAGGTTATGATCTCACTGTGAGTTCGAGCCCCGCATTGGGCCTTTTGCTGACAGCTCAGAGCCTGCAGCCTGCTTTGGATTCTGTGTCTCCCTCTCTCTCTGCCCCTCCCCCACTAGTGCTCTGTCTCTGTCCCTCAAAAATGAATAAACATTTAAAAAATTTAAAAAAGGAAAAGCAAAATGACATGAAAAACTGAATTCCTGTTCAAGTGGGTCTAAAACTCTGTGGTTAATAAAGGTTTACATTATAAGAGTGTCAAGGAACTTGGTGGAACTGAAGCAAAAGAAAGTGCATGTGGTGGATATTGAGAATGGTCATAAATCCCTGTACTCTCAAAGAAGAAAGAAACTCTTTCTTCCTAGATAACCATGAGGGAGTCTACCCCAAGTCAATTGACTAGTCTAAAATTCTAGCCCATAAACAACCAAGGTGATCACCAGAGTGTGTCAAGAAAATTGAAAAGGTGCTAATTTTATCAACACCACCACTGTATAAGGTGGGGTGGCAAAGAGGCCATATGGTGCCATTTTTAGCCCACAATAAAATCTCATTATTATAGCTTTCTGTGGGTCCATATCGCTGATTATAAATATCTATTGAAAAGAAAATCTCATGAATTCCAATCTTATAGGAATTATAGATAGACATGAGAGTCTAAGAAATAAAATCTGTTTCTGGCTAAATCCTTTTGGACTCTACCAAAAGTAAATAGGAAATGTTCACGGGCTGTGCAGTTCTGCTGGATAAAGCAGAGAGAGGAAAAACTGTTAGTAATCTCAAATCATGTCTTAAATCCAATCTCATTCTGCAAAGTCACATCTCACAACCTAGGAAAACTTTTACTCCACATAGTAGAGTAGAATTTCCTAAAGTAAAAACATTCTGGTTGGTGGCAGAATTCTGAGCTGAGAAATAAGATAGCATAAATAAATAATATTGCTGAATTACAATTTCATGACTGTAAAATAATTTCTTCTAACTTCTGTGAGATAAGTATCATCCCCATTAAAACAAACTTTCTCACAACCTCTCTCTTCCACTCAGTTATTACACTCCACTGTACAGGCAAAATCCTACTTAAACTTTGGAGAATGTGTACTATATTACACCATGGCCATGTTGTTTTAAGAGATACAAAGAATTGTAAGGTTTAGTTTTTGCCTTCCAGGTGCTCATAATGTATCTGGAGATATTAGACAAACATTAAAAATACATAAACAAAAGTAAAAGGCAGTGTATGAGTTAGGGCCTAATGAACTAGTCAGCTCATAAGCCTGAGAGAAATTCACACCCTGAAGAGAAAATAAACTCAAAGAATTCGAAAGAGCTGCAGAGTGCTTCCTGAACATCCACTCTAAACAAATGTCTTGCTTTTCAATCACGTTCAAGCCTACATTCACTCACATTGAGATATGATTAACTGGTTCTCACCTAAGAGGCCCACTTATTTATGAAGCACAAACCATTGTCCTGTTTGATAATATTCACTCTAGTTGTCAAGCTTGTCAGATATAATCTGATATTAAATAAATGAGTTGAGGAAGTAGGGCCTCAGCTTGGGACCCTAATCCTGGAGCAGAATAAAGAGGTTTACAAAGATAGATGCTTCAGGTTAAGAGTGACCAGAGTATTCAGTGTGAGATTCATTCATTAATCTGTTTGCTCACTCATTCAACCTTCACTGAGTGCTACTTTGTAATAAGACACCACTAGATGTTCAGGGAGATGTAATGGTGAATATGATACAAAATGGGGTCAAGTGATGACTGCTATAACCAAAAAAAAGAAGAGGAGGAAGAGTTGACTTCTTAGGAAGATCAGAGGAGGCTTCCTGGATGAGGTGGCCTTCTGGGTCTCAGCCTCATAGGATGTGGTAGGTGAGACATGGCCTGGAAGGGATGGGGAAGAGGATAGCTGAAGGAGAGAGAGGGCTTTCTGTGAGGAGGTAAGAAAGGGAGTAAAGGTGTAATGGGCTGAGTAGCAAGATTGGACTTGGCACTAACACCTGTCCCTTAGATGAAAGTGTAAGTCTGTCTGTTGGCCCTTTATTATGTACACATAAAAACCACCACTGGCAGATCCATAAAACCCAGGTCCATTAAATTAACTATCTATTTAAAATAATTAAGACAGGGAGCTCTGCCTCAGTTCAGTAGGACAGTAGATCTTTATTACCAACTAGTCAGCTATTCACAGAAGACATTGATTGCAGGGTTATTAAATCTCAGCAATATTGAAAAAAAAATAAAAACATAAATCTCAACAAATATGTTTTTAGCCATATGTTATTTAACGTAGAGCAAAGACATTTTCCAGGATGAATGGAAATCATTTTCTAGGCAGGTAAATTTTTGTCTACTGACAAACAGGGAATTGTTTCCCACAGGACATTTCTGTCTCTATTACACGTTTCCTCCCTAAATGCAAATTCCTTTACTTCTCTTGAGAGATGAGTGAGTGATGAGCACACTTTGTATAGAGAAACTTTGATGACCAGATTGACTTTTTCCCCCCAATCTTGATACTTTCATACTTCACTGCCAAAAATTTCTGGAAACTTCTACAAAACCAATATTTACAAAGCTATCAAAACTCATCCTCAAAAACGTCTTAGCTAGAGAGAAGCCAAATGTAAGAAATGCAGCATGTTAATGATAAACTCCACACCTTACAAAGAGTGTCAATCTATCAATTGCTATATTAGCCCTACAATACCTTAAGAAAGGCAAGAACTGACACCCATAATCAGAGTTCACTCTCCAAATACATTAGGATAATTATTGTACAGACCCATTTATGTTTGTGTAAGATTATTTGATTTCCCACACTAAAAAGGTCGTTTATTACCATCAACATCATAATAGCAGTCCTAAATGTGAAGAAAAGTCATTTAAATTAATGTAGCTTTCTGACTTTATTTCACTGTGTCAGCAGGGCCTCTCTGAGAGCTGCTGCAGGCTCTAGCCAATCTCAGGGAAGGCAGACAGCCACCTACAATGGATTCCAACAGGAGGGACAAAATGGTGGCACAGTGGGGATGTGGAGGATGGGGGAATTAGAGAACAATTGTGCACAGAGAAAAATCCAGAAGGATAAAGCTACTAAGAAAACTCAAAGACAAAGGAGGAGGTGGGGGATGGATAGAAAAATGGAAAGCAAGAAAAATAGTGTATTTTGGTTCTCTGGTCCCATGACTATTTTATTTCAGGATAAAAAAAAAAAAACGATTCATGGTTGATATGGTTACCTTTCTATGGTAGAACTATGGCAAGTATATCTTTTCCTCCTCATATTTCCATTTCCCTAGTATGATGTGGAAAGAAATCTTTCTTCCCTTTCTACCAATGCATAAACAAAGTCAGATGGTTTGTGAATTCTATAAAATGTAGGATTTATGATGGTAGAATAATGTATTTTTTAAATTATATTCTCAGAAGACATTCATAAGTACTGTTTGTCAAAGTAGTCACTTTGAGAGTATATGTTCTTATTCCAATGATGGCACAACCACAGTTCTGGACATCTATAGTTACCTTTGAGTATTTCCATAGTAACCTAGTAGACCAGAAACCTAGCTTTAAGCCTTTGTAGTTATATTGGCTCTGATCCAAATATGAATCATCAGCTTGGTCCTTTAGCTTGTGTGTCAGACTTGATTTTCTGTGATGTTTCACTGCTTCTCAAAAGTGGTCCCACTCTGAGGGAAATCAGGTTTGTTACTTCTGAGAATATGTCAAAGGATGAGCTACAGGCTGTGCATGTAAGTCCTAGCACAGAAGTTTCCTATAAGTGGTATAATGGAGAAGAATGGACACAATAAGGTGGAAGTAACTGGTCTCCCAAAGTGTAGATTTTAAGGGCACATTACTCATTTTCTTGTACCAGTTTGGGATACATATTTATTTGTGAGTATATCTGTGACCTAACAGTGAAAAGTCATTCATGTCCAGGCCCTTGTTTGCCTCAGTAGCCTCTGCCGTAGATGCTCACACCAGATGGGACAAAGTTGGCCATATGAGAAGTGAGAGAGAGCTGAGAAAAGAAAGGAAGAGGAAATAGGGGAAATGGAGATTAGGGAAGGGAGTGATAAGGAGAAAAGCCTTGTCTTTCATATGTCTCTTTATTATCTTTGTCTTGGGTTACTGGGTTACTCTGTGTCTTTTTGGCTTCTGTTCTCCATCATTTGACAAATATTTATTATGTCTACAATATCCAGGTGTTCTAGTTGCTTCAGTTATACCCATGAACAAAACAGGCAAAGATCTGTCTCCTCATATATTCTATTCTATAAGGTACAGGCAAGTCATAATAAATAAGCCAATCAGACAGCCTTTTAAATGGTGTTAACTATTGTAGATTTTTTTTCAAATAGGGAAAGGTATGAGGACAGGGGCTCGAGAAACGTCTATAATCCTAAATATGATTGTCAGAGTAGGCTTCACTGAAGAAGTGAAAATTAAACAAGGATTTAAAGCAGGTGAGGGGACTACCCATGCAAATATCTAGGGAAAAAATATTCTATAACAGCTATAGCAAATGCCCTGAGACCAGAGTATGCCTGGGGTAACCACAGAATAACAAGGCAATCAGTGTGGCTGGAAAAGTGAAGAAGAGGAGGATAAGGGATGGAAGTAAAGAGGAATCGGTTATGTGGAAGGAAGTGTGGGGGATTCCAGAAGATATAGAGCCCATTAAGACCTGAACATTTACTGAGTGGAATAGGGAGCCATTACAACACTATGAACAGAGATGGGGCATAACCTGATTGATATCATAAAGGGTGCTATATCGATAACAGATTGTAGGGAACAGGAATAGCAGCAGGGAGGACAGGCAGGAGGCAATTGCAGTAATCCCTGCCTGTCAGTGTGGTTGTAATGGAGGTGGGGAGTGGTGGTCAGATATTGTCCTCTGACTTGCACCTAAAACCACATTTACACACTGACACTTATGTTCTCACCTAAAATACACTCCCCTTATCTTTTCACTGGGGTGTAGGTCTCCTCAAGGTTGCTTCTACTTGGATATCAGCTCCAGTTCTGGCAGGAATTCCAAAAGAAATTCCTGGATGGTCCAGAGCCAAGTTTCAAAATCAGCTCTGCAGTGCATTGGCTTCACCCCTGAGGATTTCTATTGAGAATTCTAGCAGCCAGATGTTGGATCAGCTAGCCGTCTGCCCCAAACTCACATACCCACCCAGTCTCTAATCTTTGTTTGATCTGACTGTTTCCTTCTCTTCAGATTCTCCTCCAAACCACACCCCCCTTCTGCTCACCAAGAGAAGGGTGTGAGCAGATGCCAAGAGCAGCAAACAGAGTTAAGATAAATTGGGACTTTAAGCTCTTTCAGAAAATGGGCCATTGGCAGCTGTACAATGTAGTCTACTATAGCTACTGTGTTTAGAAAATGTGATAGCTCATCTCCTTACCCAGTGTCAGGTATACTGTTATGCATATATTGTGTACAATAATTTCTAAGGGTTAGTATATCCTTCATTTCTCATGATTTTTATAATATCCCTGTGAAGTAAGTCATACAGATGCAACTGTCACATAGATTTTTATATTTCCCAACTGATAACGAGGTAAAACTGGAGATAAGAATGACAGAATAAACTGTCCCAGACTACACAGCTGACAAGTGATTGAGTCAAGACACACTTCCAACTTGTTATACTTCTGAAGCAAGATGCTCCAGAACATTGAGTCAGCTCTGGGTGACAAAAGAAAATGGGTTTTGAAAACTTCTGTCCCAGCTGAAGGTCCAGGAATATTTTCCCTAGCTTCCAACCTTTAAAATCTTACTAGTCTTTTGCTCGCAAGAGAAAATTACACCAATCCACAAAGAGGGTCATTTTTGGTCAGAATCAGCTGAATGGCAGAGAATGAAATTATCTCCCAACAAACTGACATCACAAATATCGTTAAGAATTGACTGAACTCTGGTCCGGATGTCTTCATACACTAGAAGGGGCTTTCCTACCTTCAGGAACAAATATTTGGGCAAGCTTTTCTTCATTTTGTCCTTACCATTGACTGTTTCTGTGAAATTACCTGTTCAGAATAAAATAATTTCTCTGAGGAGATTCTTAAATACAGAGAACAAACAGGGTTGATGGGGGGTAGAGGAGAGGGAAAAGTGGGTGATGGGCATTGAGGAGGGCACTTGTTGGAATGAGCACTCTGTGTTGTATGTAAGCCAAATTTACAATAAATTATATTTTAAAAATAATAATAATATCTCTGAGGAACAATGGGAAAAAATTTATCAAGCCCATAACTATCTGTATTGCTACAAGCCTAATTCAAAAGAAGGAAGGAAGGAAGGAAGGAATAAGAAAGAGGGAGGGAGCGAGGATGGAAGGAAAGAATAAAAGAAGGAAATAAAGAAGAAAAACAAAGAAAAAATGAGAAAAAAATAAGAAAAGAATATTTCTTATTCATAGACAGTAGAAGATTGGATTAAAAAAGACAATAGTTTGAGATTTGTCCTAGGTGAAAGATAAGAGAAAATTGTCATAGACACAGGAGATAGAAAAAATATATATATTTATTGTTTTAAAATGTGCTTATATGAAAACATTTTTAAAATACAGAAAGCTGAGCATCCAGGCTTTAGGAAAGAAATTTAATAACTGGAAAGTGATGAAAATCTTCCCTTCTACTTTCTATTTTTAACTATAGGTACTCTACCTTCCTCAAAATTATAGATTGAAGGTCTTTAAATCATCCCCATTAGTGCGGTTCTGCCGCATTTAGATGTGACATAGTGCATGTACCCTGAATACTTCACCTTTGTACCTCTTACTTCCTCTCCAGGCCTGATTTCTGTACTTTGACAGAGTAGGAAGCCATTTTAGCAATGGACTTGCATGCAGAACTATACACATGCTATCTCAGCTTATATTTCTGATGGTATCCCTGTACAAACATAGTACATCCAAGACAGAGCTCTTGGACTTTGTCCTCCACCTGTCGCCAGCCTTCAGACATGCTTCTCCCTGCTCTGCTCCATCTGGTCAATCATACCAGCCATCTATCCAGGTGCTCATCCTTGTTTCCTTCTATTCCCTCACCCCGACTTCCCATCCATCACCATGTTTTATTTGTTCTTCCGATATTTTTTCTAAATTTGCTTCTTCTTCTCCGCTGCCACCACCATTGTCAAAGTTGCCACCATTGTCACCTTGACTTATACAATAGCCTCCTGGCTGGCCTCTTTGTTTTCAGTTTCAACTCCCAAATTGACCTTCCACAAAATAGCTAGTAAACATTCTTTTTTTAATGTTTATTTATTTCTGAGACAGAGAGACAGAGCATGAGTGGGGAAGGGGCAGAGAGAGAAGGAGACACAGAATCAGAAGCAGGCTCCGGGCTCTGAGCCGTCATCACAGAGCCCAATGCAGGTCTCGAACTCACAAACTGTGAGATCATGACCTGAGCCAAAGTTGGTCGCTCAACCGACTGAGCCACCCAGACACCCCAGTAATCATTCTTAAATGTAAGTCAAGTTAAAATATTCATTCTCCTGGAATAAATATTATTCTGCCCGCTAGGGTTTCCAGGGCCTTCTATAGTCTAACTATATCTCCTATATCTCCAGCTTCCCATTACCCTCTCTGACTTGGTGACCAGGCTCTTGTCACATGTCTTCTTTATGTTCTTCTCAGGGCTTGTGAACTTGCTGTCCTCCACCTATTGTGTCTCTAAAAACTTAGAATGACTGTCTTGTTCCCTTTCTTTATCACTGAGTTGGATACCACCTTCCCAGAGAAGCCTTCCCTTATAAGCCCATTCTAAAGTAAACTTTTACCTGTACCTCTGTTCTCCTCTGTTACATCACCTGTTTATTCCCTTTGGTGTAATCACTGGATTCTATAAACAGTTTGTGTATTTTCTTGCTTATTTTCTAGTGCCTATTCCATGAGGGCAGGTACTTCACTTCTGTGGTCCCAATTCTTGACACCGTGGTCAACATATAGTAAGTGCTCATTATGTATTGCTACATAATGGATAAATCAAGACCCTGATAAAGAAACAGAAAACATTATGGTTTTCATAGGCTGACATAAGTTCTGGATATTAGGTGTGTAATTTGCATTGGAGCTCATCTGGACTAAATACTCACTTTTTTTAATAGATGAGGAAACTGAAGATCAGGGTAGAAAGCTCTAGATTATATACACACTGGCAAGTTCTGGTATTTAATGTTCCCTTCAATATTCATCTCTTATATTTTTAACACTTACTGGAAAATGGAGTCTTAATTAGGAACTATTGTATACATGATATCAGCTAAATTTTACCTGATAAATAAGTATAGTACCCATTTTTATAAATACCAAAATTTTGAAAAGCCATGTGGTCCCTTTCTCTTCTTGATTACAAACAAGAATCCTTCCCAATATCCTCACATATCAGGTGTCTGGGGTACTCTGAGGCTGCACAGAGCTTCATAATCCCATGCCTCATCCCTTCCCATCCATTGTTTCCATATGCCATTTTATGGTATAGTTTCCATTTGCCATTTTAAATAAGTTAGAGGGTATTCATCAGGTATGGCTACAATCAACTCATGGTTGATTCCCAAATGAACCAGCTGTCTAAGTAATTGGGGGGAAAGCCATATTCATCCCTAGGGGCTGCTTACAGCCAGGGCAATTGAACATTCTTCTAATTGAACAGGGAAAACAAGGAATGGTTGTTGTTTTGTATTGAACAGACTCCACACAGATGCTTCATCCTCCCCTGGTGGGACCTGGTTAGTTTTCACCAGATTCTGAATTTTCTTTCCAAAGGGCTTTATCTTTTCCACGTAGTTCCCATCGGTATTAGGGAGGATCAATAAAGATATAATCCTACAGACAGCAGCAAACACAAAAGTTCTTGATGAATTCCAATCCTGAAAGCCAGAGTCCAAACACGCTGTGACCAGCTGGGAATTTGCTCTAAGCTATTATAAGTCCCCAACATCTAAAATTTCCCCATGGAGACAAGAGATGAAAAAGCTGTATATAGTCTTGCTTCCATCTTGCAAGGCAGCATGTACAAACATAATTGCTGCTTTTTCCAGAGCCATTCTAAGGGATTAAAGAAAGAGGAAGGAAGAAGGGAATCAATGTGCATCACAAATATTTTGGTGATATCTAAGGATGACCATTGTCTATGAATTCCAGTTGCTTTCTGATTTTTTTTGTATATTCATATAATATATTCATCCACTTAAAATGTGTGATTCAATGGATTTTAGTACATTCACAAACTTGCACAGCCATCATCACAATTAGAACATTTTAATCACCTCAAAAAAGACTCCTATATCTTTTAGCAATTATCCTTAATCTCTCAAACCCATCCCCAGCCGTAGGTAATCACTACTTGTACTTCCATTCTAATAGATATGCCTATCATAGACATTTCATATAAATGAAATTGTACAATATGTGGTCTTCTGTAACTAGCTAGCTTCTTTCATTTAGCTTTTATTTTCAAGACTCATCCATGTTGTAACATGCATCAGTACTTCATTTCTTTTTATTTCTGAATAATATTTCCTTGTATGGGTATACCACATTTTACTTATTCATCCATCCACTTACTGTGTATCCATTCATCGGTTGTACATTTGGACAGTTTCCACTTTTTAAACATTACAAATAATGTTGCTATATATACTGATATTTAAGTGTGCGTGTGTGTGTGTGTGTGTGTGAACATATATTTTTATTACTCTTGGGTATATGTATAAGAGTGAAACTTCTGGTTCATAAGGTAATTATGTTTGAAACTTTGAGGAACAACCAGGATTTTTTTTAAAAGCAGCTGGACCATTTTGCATTTATATGAGAGCTCCAATGTCTCTACTTCCCCTTCAACATTTGTTATTATCTCTCCTTTTTATTATAGCCATTCTGGTGGGTGTGAAGTGATATCTCATTATGGTTTGGGTTTGTATTTCCCTAATTATTAGTGATGCTGAGCATCTTTCATATACTTATTTGCCATTTGTGTATTTCTTCAAATAAATGTCTGTTCAAACTCTTGGGTCATTTTAAAATTGGGTTATTGGCCTTTTTATTAGTGAGTTGTAAGAGTTTTTCCCTGTTGCTTTCTTGCTAATGATTCTAGATGCAAATTTATAAAGTTGAATGTATATTTCACAACATTGAAAATCATTAGAACAAGATAAATTCTGATTTCTACCAAAGAATGAACATATCTTCGTATAATTCTTCTCATCTCTTAAATTCCCATAGATTCCCATTGACATGCCCATGGGTATTGCATGTTGAAACTTCATTGGTAGAAAACCTTGGTGTGTTCATTGGTAGAAAACCTTAGAGCTATACAGAAACACCTGAATTGTCCACTGTTCAGTCCTGAGGCAAATTTGAAGTCATATTCATTTGAGATACATACACTAAAAAAGAACAATAAAACATCATTGCACATAGTAAGTGCTCAGTAAGTGTCAGTTGACGTGATGAAATGCCCATAATTTCTTGGGAAGCATTTGGTTTTAAATGTTTGGCTTTGTCCATTTAGAAAAGCCGATGAAAAGACAGATTTATTTCATTCTTGGTCAGAGAGTTGTTGCTCTTCCAAATCCAGAGCCAATAATACTAATGTTTTGATGGTCCTAAATATTTTTCCAAGTTTCATCAGGGAGAGAAGCTCATTTACAGATTGATAGCCCTATCTATAAATATGTCTATTTCCCAGTGTAGGTCGTTATATATACATGAGATGGTTTTTATCTAGTTCTGGGAAGGTAAACAGATCTAAGTCATGCGTGATTATCAGACCACCTGTTTACTCAGATCTAGAAGGATGTTTAAAAGTAACTTATTTAGCAGTTCCACCACCCTTGCCCTTAACATTTATTCTCTGAAGACTAACTATATTCCTTGTATTTCCTTTGTTTCTAACGCTGGTTACCTGTCCTTTGGTCCTTACTTGGTCATATTCAATAATAAAAAATAATAAAAATAATAAAAAATAATAAAAAGGGACAGGGCTTCAATTTCTGCAACATATTAGTTGTTTAATTGTGGTCAAGTCACTTAACTTCTCTGAGTCTCAGTTTCCTCTTCCATAGATTTGAGATGTTAAATATAATATGCTTTTACCCTCCCTTCCAGGATGGTTGTGAATATAAGTTGAGGTAATAAGGGAGAGTACCTTGCAAAAAGTTAAACTCAAAACAAATGTTACCAGTGGTTGCTATTATCATTTGGCAACCTCAAATCAACCCATTAGTTATTCTGCTTTTTTTTTTCTCCTTTACAGCTTTGTTAATGTGACATTTGGAAATAGTTTAAAACAAATGACTAAAATAAAAGTTAGAGATAAATGGTTGATTCTTGACCTTGTGTTTCTTTTCCATTAACACAGACTATAGGAGAGTTTAAGGGAAAATGGTTCTATGGATACCTAGATATTGCATAAATCTGACCCAAAAGAATGACAGGGAATGCTTTCGTTAATTGTGGTCCTTGAGGTGTTAGTGAGAGAAAGGGGGTTACTACCACATTCTTCCAGTTTGTACGTGATAGAACTTGCCCCATTCCAACTCACAGTTCATAGAACCAGAAGATTTCTGGACCTGTATTGCTCAGGCTATAATCACTCCTCTTGTTAACTATCATAAATGGCATAAAAGAAGGCAACTCCTGGTTGGGCTGGCTTCCTTTTAGGTGGCCACAGGGAGAAGACCAAGAGGTAAATGAAAGCTTCTCCCCTGAAGAAGGGAGCTGGGCTTTAAGTCACTAATGAAGAGAAAATCTTAAAAGGTATCACGCCAAAGCTAATCCGATTAAATAAAGGATAACTTTCAAAAAGCAGGAGGTAATTCCCAATTTGGAAATGAATCAGAAATTAGAAATTGCTCCCACTTATTCCACTTGAAATGCCACAGGAGTTGAATGACCACAAAGGCAATATTTTCCAGGAACTGAAAACCACTAATGGATATTATTTTGGTAATTCAAATACTTTTCTTTTTAAATGATAAACACCTGCTCCTTTTGGAAACAAATTTAATGATGATGTTTATCCATTTATATTTGTATATTGCTAAGCTCACTGACAGCACTCAATAAATAATAAATAATGATAATAATAATCCTTATCCAAAAGTCTTCAGGAGGAAAAAATAGTGCCTAAAGATTTATTGTTGGCATATCCTGTAAAAATCGATCTGGCTTTTTAAATAGAAGAAGTGTCTTGAGGGAAGATAATCCATAGATTTATGATTCAAAGAAAATGTAATTTTAAGAATTATAATAATAACAATAATCAATGTCTTATAATAAAAAATAAAGGAAAAGAAAATAACACTTAGAATAATACAACTTATTATTTTAGAAAAAGAGGAAGATTTCACAAGCACTTTTAAATTACTGGATTCAGGAACAGATGTGTCTCAGATATAAATGTACTTTTGTTTGCTTCTGAAGAAGGTAAGCTGTCTAAGGGTACCACAGTGCCTTAGTCCATTAAGCATCTGATTCTTGGTTTCAGCTCAGGTCATGATGTCATGGTTTGTGTGTTCAAGTCCAGCATTAGGCTCTATGGAGCCTGCTTGGGATTCTCTCTCCCTCCCTCTCTTTGTCCCTCCTCCTCTCAAAAATAAATAAACTTTTTTTTAAGGAGGTAGGCTGCCTATCCTAACTGAGGAGAGAAGCTAACATAAGTCCATGTGACTCTCTCAGCCTATCCAGACTCAGCTTACTCACAGGTGAAGTTTGAGTCCATTGCTTCAGTCATGGAAAATGACCACCCTAGCTTTACTTCAGGCCACATCTCCTCATAATGACGAGGTTATAATGAGCTATAATAACCTCATAACTACCTCCTACACCCAGAATTTTCCACATCCATCTTTTTCCCTACACAAGGAGGTTCATAAAACGTAGATAACCCCTTTCTCAAGATCCTTCAATAATAACAAATTGAAGAAATGAAATTAAAAATCTGTGTTGATCACCTGTCTTCACCCTAGCTTTTCAGCTCCACATTGCACCATATTCTCTCTTCAGAACCTACTTCTACTGGCATACTTATAATGACCCTCCCACTTGATGCACCTACGTATGTCTGTGACTTTGTTCAGACTAATTCCCACATGGAATTCACTTCCCTATCTGCTGAGATTCTTCTTTAAGGTGTAGCTCAAATCTCAACTCTTTCATGTAGCCTTTCATAGTCCCTTTACTTAGTGTTGATCCCTGATTTCCTTGTACTCCAGTGCAATCATAATTATAGCATTTTTAGATCATTTCTTTAGTTCTTCTTTGTATAAAATTATTTTTTTAACGTTTTTATTTATTTTTGAGACAGAGAGAGACAGACCATGAACCAGGGAAGGTCAGAGAGAGAGGGAGACACAGAATCTGTAACAGACTCCAGGCTCTGAGCGGTCAGCACAGGGCCCGACGTGGGGCTCGAACTCACGGACCGCAAGATCATGACCTGAGCTGAAGTCGGACGCTTAACCGACTGAGCCACCCAGGTGCCCCCTTTGTATAAAATTAAATGTATACACAACTCTCCCCTAGTAGGTTGTAAGACCCCAGAGTACATGAGTTTTGTATGTAGTAGTTGTTTAATATATATATTTTTGAATTCTATTGCTACAGTGGGGAGGACACCCATGGGGAAAACATCAATATCTTGAAATGTTAGGACCTATGGCTTTAAGTAAAACCATATTAATGTCTTTATTTTGCTGCATCTTAACAACCATTTCTCTAATATGTAAAAGTTTACTCATGTATTGTGTATGGTCCACACTAGGTGTTCAATAAATGTTCATTAACAGTCCATTGTTAAAGTAGGGTGAGAACCATGAGAAAAAATGCTGGCGTCTTCAACACGTATAATCTGTGCCTTTCTGTAAAATTCTGCTTGTTCTTGCTGACTTTGATAAACATTTCTCTAATACATTGAAGTTCTTTTGGACTCTATTTCTAGCATCCGTTATGGTATCCAATCAAGTATCATTGACAAGAATCAATTATTATGTTCTGTCATCAATCACATCATGGTATCTGTACAGTATTAAATTAATGTGGGAAGGAGAAGCACAGGATTAAATTATCATGAAAATGGTCTTTATTTTGAAAGGATCACATCTACTGTTACATATTAAAATTCCCTGCTTATGTGTTTTTGTTTTTTGATTAGATTATAAACTCCATAAAGACAAGGGTTACATCTGTCTTCATGGTCATGATCTTCAGCACCAAACCAAGTACTGAAATATAGTATACACTCAATGAATAAATATTTGTGACATGAATGAACTCTGTTGTCATACTAAATTTGGTCCTTAGAAGTAGAATAATTATGGGCCAGACTCCTTCTGCCTTTTCTCTCTCTAAATTGAAGCATTCCCAAAGGCTTCCTTGAGCTTAAGTGATCAGACAATACAAATTTAAGGCAGTGATTTGGGACAAGAAAGTTTAGTTTTCAAATATTCATGGGCTGCTGAGATCAGTGTACACCTGTGTCTTAGCAAATTGAAGAAAGAACTAAATAGGATCAAGGAAAATAAATGTATAAGGAACAAGGGGGCTTAACTAATTCTTCATAATGACTCTGGGGTTTACTGCAACAAGCCAGGTGTGGAATTTCCTGAACTCCCTAAGTCAAATCTGCCCCTGAGCCTTGCAAGGTGTTATTAGTGGATTTCTTAACCACCTTGGCGATTTTAATATCAGCTTAATACATCCATTCATGCAGCTGCTCACTCTGACTCCTTATCTCTTCTCCATGGGGACTACAATGACTGGGTTTACATCCTTCATCCAACAATTATTCTATAGAATCTTGGGAAATGCTCATGCATATTAATCTTTGCAAAGATGACAAGGCAAAATCTAATGCCCTTGGTGAAGGTTATTTTCTGACTTTCTTACCAGGCAGTCTGCTTCTTGATACCAGAGGGGATAGCTTGGTAATCTAAGTACCAATTCTGAAATGTCTCCATTGCCTGGAACCAGACTTTTAAATAAAAATATTTTGCCCCTTAATAGCACTGCTCACTGAGAGATTTATTGACAATCAAATATTATTTCTTCCAGAATAATGGGAGAAAGGGAAATGTTAGTGAGGAGAGTGAGGAACAATTAGGAGCAGGGCTACCAAATAAAAGAAAAAACAGTTTGTGAGCCAAGATACATGGTCAATTACCCAGTCACACTGGGGTGGGACACTTGTAAATTGATGAGAATCTGAAATACTAAAGAGCTATTTATTTACATGTCTGAGGCATAAGGACTTGTTCCTGTAACTGTCGTGACCCAAAGGCTTACTGGAAGCAGGCGTGATTCTGTGTACAATTTGACATTACTCAAAGAGAGGGCATCTCACCATTTCCGATAAAGACAGGGTGCAGGGACTACACAGTTAAGGAAGCCAGTCAACTGGGAATGACTTGCTCTGAGTGTGTCATCTTGATCCAAATCAGTATGCTACTAGAAGTGGGCTGTCTTAAGTTAAATTAAGTTTTTCCCACACTGGAATATTGAATCTATCATCTCTGCAATATTTTATACTCACTACAAATAATACAGCATTTTAGTAGTAAGATTTTCCTCCACTAGATACTTCTTCCCCTTTTAGCATCTTAAATGATAGCATCAGGGTATAATGGATCCCATTGGAATCTTGCTGTATAAAATCTGAAAGGTTTTGAGAGGTATAAAGTACAACTCTACTTCTAGAGTAATATATTGCCCTTTACCTACAAAAGGATCAGATTTTTGGTAAAATATCATTAAACCTTAATTTTTCCCCTTATTAAAGGCAGAAACCATGTCATTTCAAAGTTCTGTACTAAATTTAGCTCATGGGTACCTGCTTAAGACATGTGACAATAGCAGAACTACCATAATAGTAAGAATGCTAGTGTGGACTCATTTCCACACCTCACTGCTTCTCACAAGTGAGTAAGGTCTGGAGGTGCTGAGATAATAAACTATTCACTGCAATTAGGTTAGAATGACTAATCACAGGAGTGAGTCAGTCTTTAGGTTGGTCATGGAACTCTTCTCTCTGGAAGGCTGACAAATGGTGTTTATGGCAATGAATTCTGAGTCAATAGCCACACTGCTTCAGTGGGTATTGATCCAGCAAGAGTGGGATCCAGAGAGTCTGAGCTATCAGATCTTTCAAAAGTGCCTGTGTGTGATCGACTTTACTGATCCCTTGCTTAAATGGAGCAGGTATGATCTGAGTGGGATGTCTCCCAAATCAGCTTTTAGTCAAGGAGCAAGTGAGTAAGGGAGAAAACAGGTATCTTTTATGGAAAATTTAGGCCTTGGCATAGCCAGAAAAAAAAGAGGAGTGCCATATACTAAAATTATTTCTTGCAGGAGGTTCCATTGCACAACCACCAGGCCCTCCTCAAAAACAGTCATCAACCCAGACAGACAACCTATTTTTAAGTTATTCATTCCCAACATAAGGTAGCCATACTTTTTATACTAGTAGAAAAATGAATGAAATTGTTATTTTTAAGCTTTCCTAGAACAAAAACTCTTTTCTGTATCCTTCCAAAATGGGTTCAAAAGATTTATGTCCCATTTAATGATTTGTATATGGATTAACTTGATGAGACTATGTAAAACCCTATTCCATTTTGCTTCTTACAAAGAAAGAAGCAGGTTCCTGTACAATAACTTAAAAATTCAATGAGAAGGTGTGTTGTAATAGTAATATGTGTGAAAGATTCTTAACAATTTTATAGTATTCTCAAAGCCCTGAGTTAAAATTTTAATGATGAAATCACTATTTAAAATGTAAATTTTATCATAGATTTCATGTAGTTTACACAGTAGGCATATTAAACACGTAAAGTATAAAAACAAAAGAAAAAAGACTCTAGTTCCATTGATCAGACTATATCTGGTGACAACACATAATAAAGGCCTGTACAAACCAAGACCATTGCCTGAAAAGAACCAGAATTAAGGAGGGCCTCACTATCAGACTCTTGATGGATATGAAGAAGAGCAATGCCAAGAGACACAACATAGGTCCCTTTGAATAGATGGGGAAGTGGATCACATTTGTTCTATATGTTCCCCGAAATTGAATGAATATTTGACAGGGGGGTGTTTACTGGGGGACCATGGAATTGTAATGGGAAGAAACTCCATCTAAAAACCATAGCTACGTAGAATGGCATGAGTTGTAAGTAGAAGACATGTCCTCAGGGATGCTCAAACAGAGGCTCTTTGAGTACTCAATGGAAAGACTGTAGACAACATGCATATTGGATTGAGGTCATATCAAATGATGAGCTATAGTTTTACTCTAATAATAAAAGTATATGAATCTCTGAAATCAATCTTTTTGTACATCAAAATACTTTATATGGGAATATACATCGCTCAAGGTATTTAAATAAAGAACATATTCCCCCATACACAAGGTACAAACAACACGATGGAAAAGAGAACGGCAAGATTTAATTCCTGAGGGAAAAATTCACATAAAAAAGGATATGAAAAATATTAAACTGGCTAATTGAAAAGAACAGAAAGCTCTAGTTTACAGAGAGTTTTGGCACACTTAAGTTCTCAAGAGCCAATGAAATTCGAAAAGAATGAGAATAGCCTGATCTTATTCAAAAGTTGGGGAGAGGGCGGACAAGGGATAATTTTAAGTGAACTTCTTTTAGAGGATATGAAAACAGTTTCTGGCTTAAAATTAGCTCTGGGGGAGAACAAAGAGAAAAGTAACATATTTCTATATGTTGCCTTTGAAAATTATCTTTGCTTCTACTATTGTTTTACAAGTAATCAGTTTTTCCTTTTCTGTTTCTTTTCCTTTTTCTTTCTTCCTTTTTTTTTTAGTTTTAAGAGAATTTGTTTTGTTTCTTTTTAATATAAGGTTCACTGTTTAGTGTGCCAACACAGACCCATGACTCTCTATTCACAGAGTGATGGAGATAACAGTAACATGGAGAGGAAAGTAGCTAGCTAGACAGATGAGCTAAACAAATTAACTCTCTACTCTCAATACAATTGACAGAAGAATAAATGCTGCAGCTATTTCAATTTTTTTAATGCCAGTATAGTTTATATACAGTGCTGTGTTAGTTTCAGGTTTACAATATAGTGATTCAACACTTCCATACATGACCTGTACTCACCATGACAAGTGCACTCCTTAATCCCTATCACCTATTTCACCCACCTCCTCTCTGGTAATCATCATGTTGTTTTCTATAGTTCTATAGTTTCATTGAGTCTGTTTCTTGGTTTGTCTCTCTCTCTTTTTTTCCCTTTGTTCATTGTTTGTTTTTTTAAATTCCACATATGAGTGAAATCACATGGTGTTTATCATTCCCTGACTGATTTATTGAGACTAGCATTATAATCTCTAGCTCTACTCATGTTGCAAATGACAAGATTATATTAGATATATTAGCACATCTTCTTCATTCATTCATCTACTGATGGACACTTGGGCTGCTTCCATAATTGGGCTGTTGTAAATAATGCTGTGTAACCATTGGGGTGCATGTATCCCTTTCAATTAGTGTTTTTGTATTCTTGGTATAAATACCTAGTAGTGTGATTGTAGATAATAGGATAGTTATATTTTTAATTTTTTGTGGAAACTCCATACAGTTTTCCACAACAATGAAAGAGTATTCCTTTACCTCCACATCCTTGCTAACACCTTTTGTTTCTTTTGTTGTTGATTCTAGCCATTCTGTCAGGTATGAGGTGATATCTCATTGTAGTTTTGATTTGCATTTCTCTGATAATAAGTGATGTTGAGCATCTTTTAATGTGTCTGTTGGCCCTCTGGATGTCTTCTTTGAAGAAATATCTGTTCATGTTTTCTGGCCATTTTTAATTGGATTATTTATTTTGGGGGGGGGATGTGAGTTGTATAAATTATTTATATATTTTGGATACTAACACTTTATCATATATGTCATTTGCAAATATCTTCTCCCATTCAGTAAGTTACCTTTTATTGTTTCCTTCACTGTGCAGAAGTTTTTTTGTTTGTTTGTTTGTTTGTTTGTTTTTCTTTTTGTTTTTGTTTTTTTGATGTGGTCCCAATAGTTTATTTTTGCTTTTATTCCCCTTGCCTCAGGAGACATATCTAGACAAATGTTGCTATGGCCAATGTTAGAGACATTACTGTCTGTATTTGTTTTTAGAATTTTTATGGTTTCAAGTCTCACATTTAGGTCTTTAATCCATTTTCAGTTTATTTTGGTATATGGTGTAAGAAAGTGGTCCAGTTTCATTTGTTTTTGCATGTAGCTGACGAGTTTTCCCAACACCATTTGTTGAAGAGATTGTCTTTTTCCCACTGGATGCTCTTTCCTACTTTGTCAAAGATTCACTGAATATATAAATGTAGATTTATTTCTGAGTTTTCTATTCTGTTCCATTTCAATGTTGATTTTAAGAAATCAACTCTACCTATACATTTTAATCCTTGGCAAGTATTCCCCAAAGTATGGAATGTCCAAGCTATAGATTTGAATCACTGGTCCTTTAGCAACACCTGATTTCACCAATTCTTAATTCTTAACTACCTACAAATCATATGATCATTTGTTATCTCTTGTCTTTCTTGAGAAGAAAAAAAAAATCTCTAAGACTACTAGAGTCTCCAAAAAGGCAAGGTCTCTATATTTCTTGTTTATTATTAAGTCCTCACACATAGTAAAATTCTAAAACCAAGTGGATGCTCAAAAAATTTTCCGAAATTTAAGAATAAAGTGAATCAATCTCTGCACTGACTTCTGGGGGCTTTCTGAAAGGATAAGTGATTAAGTCTTTACCCAGCCTACCTTTTTGGCCTTCTTCAAGCTACTGCCCAGCCACACCCTGCCGTCCATCCATGCTGAATTGCTCTTTACTTCTCAGACAAGTTCCCAAGCCTGTCTGCATGCTCCCTTGGGTGTGGGAAGCCCTAATTGCCTCCCAAACTCCCACTTACGCTTTAAGAACCAGTTCAAGAATAATCTGAGAAATCATCCATTGACTGCTGCAAGAACAGCCCCTCCCCCCCATGTAATCTCATAAGATTTTATGCATCTCAGATGTGCAATAGTTTGCACACTGGCTTGCAATTATTTATATGTGCCTGTCTCCCATAAGAAGAGGGCCATAGCTTATTTAGGGGGGTATATGGGAGCAATTTTGTAGACGCTGATTGCACAACCATTTTTGTTGTTATTACCTCTTGTTTTAAAGTTATAAATGTTAGGGGCGCCTGGGTCGCTCAGTCGGTTGAGCGTCAGACTTCGGCTCAGGTCATGATCTCGCAGTCTGTGGGTTCAAGCCCCACGTCCGGCTGTGTGCCAACAGCTCAGAGCCTGGAGCCTGTTTCAGATTCTGTGTCTCCCTCTCTCTCTGCCCCTCCCGTGCTCATGCTCTGTCATTCTATCTGTCAAAAGTAAATAAACATTAAAAAAATTAATTATAAATGTTATTCTCATTACATAAAATGTTTGGAAAAATAGCAAGGTACATAAAGCAAAAGTCTGCTATCATCAATCCCATTCTTGTAGAGGTGTCCACTAGTATCAAATTGTTATGCTGTTTTAAAGGTATTTTTTTCTGTAGATATTATCACTCAAAAATCTCTGAGTATATATCTAATCTATAGATATAGATGAGATATGGGCATGGGCATAGACATACAGATACGGAAATAGATACAAATTGTGATATTTTAAAAACAAGTTCTTAATATATGTATACCAAATTGCAATTTATTTATTGTTTTCATTTAATAATATGGCCTGGATATCTCCCATGTCAGTATATACAGAAAATAACACATTTTTTTGGTTTGTTTTGTTTACAATTGAATATGATTCCATAGCATGGAAGTATATTTTATACAATGTAATCTACTGTGGATTCCTAAGACTTAGCACAATGCTAAATGACTAGGTCCTACTTACAATTCCAGGTGGTCAAACATTTTGATGAATATTTTCTCTTCATGTACTCTAAGCTTTTTTTTTTAGATTAATTAGGTAACCATAACTCACTTCAGTTTATCACAAGTACGTAGGTACGTAGCATGTGAGCAAGATGTTGACAATCTGAAAGATTCATTATTCAGAAGATATGCAGTTGTAAATCAAGAACAGAGTGCAAGAAGGCAAAAGGAGAGGAAGTAAATAAAGAAAAACAGGAAAAGGTGAGATTTTCCGGATTTCCAGAAAGCTGAGGTTGCAGAGTAGCAGGAGATGAGTAACTTGGAAGACTTTATTCCTGTACTGTGTCTGCCTCTACAAATACTCAGCACTCTCTAGAGCCATACCAGGAGACAAGGATGGAAAATTTGCTCTCTTTCTCATTGCCTCTCCAAACTTACCTCCCAATATTTACCTATTAAATTCTTGGGTTAGTATTTTATATCATTGTCGTTCAAGAAAAATTTATTGAATATTTATTATTATGCTACTAGTATTGTTCCATGTGTTTGGGGATAAAGCTATTTTCAAAACAAAGTTCCTTGCATAATGGATCTTATACTCCAATGGAACAAGCAGACAATAAGTTACATAATAAAATACATAATCACTGTCAGCTACTGGTAACACTATTAAATAGTAAAGGAATAAGAGTACAAGAAATAGAGAAAGATTTTGCACTAATAATCAAGGTAGGGTCTTCAGAGGATGTAATGTTTGCCAAGAGATCTGAGTGCAGTGACAAGGCCAGACATGCTACTATATGGCAGAAATCATATTTCATTTAGTAGATGGAATGGAAAGACTGCTGAGATTTTGCCTGCCCCCACCTCCTCCATTCTTTCCTTTCTGTTACCAATTGGCTCTATAAACTTGGGCAGATATTTCTACTCCCTGTGTCTTTTTCTCATTTGTGTAAGCAATTGAATTAATGACTTCCACTAATTAGTCCTTCCACCAATAATAATAGTCTCTGGTGTCATGTTTCTACAAAATAAGAGTGCTATCAGAGGTACCTCGCTGTCTTTAACATAAAAAGGACCATGTAGACCACTTAGCAGCAGCAGGAGCAGCAAGTCTAAGGGCCTCTGTCATCCCTTGTCTTGCTTAAGTGCCTGGGACAAGGATCAATTGTCCAGAAGCTCCATCTTTGTGGTTTTGATGATTTCAAGGTGTTGCTCCTTACAGAGAAACTTCTTCAAGTAATGACCTGCTTAGTTCTTTGAGTTAGGGAATCTGTGGAAAGCTCGTATGTTCTGTCACAGTTCCCAAGGAAACTGCTAGGACCCAATATTAATTGCACACAGCTTCATTCCACCAGAAAATCTTAGATGCTGGGACAAATGTGTATAAGGGAGTAGGCACTGGGGAAAGGCTCAGGCTTTGGAATGTCCCTCCTAGATTTCTATCCTCATTTCTTCTCTTACAAGCAGTATGAACAATACTTGAACAATAAGTAAAAATAGCTACCATCGTTTAGTACTTCCTATGTGCCAGTGCTGAGTGGAATTTATCTACGTTTTGCCACAGGAACATCATGAGGTTCTACTATTACATATGAAGTACCATTGTGTCACCATTTTACAAATGCAGAGAAAGAGGCACAAAGAAAGATAATAAGTAACTTGCTCAAGACCCCAAAGCCAGATGGGAACTGGAGGTAGAGTTAGAATTCAAACCCAGATCTAGTTTCAAATCCCAAGCTTTCCATCATAAATCTGGAAAAGTTACTCAGTTTCTTTGGACTTTATTTTCCTTATCTGTAGAATAGGATAACAATAGCTTGAAGTACTGTTCCCTTTGCTACTGTTTCCTCCCTCAACCACTGTCTTGGAATGTCTACATGGCCAACAGGGAGTATCCTTGCTTTCCAAGTGAAATCCATGAAGGACCTGGAAGGCTAGAGGGGAAGAGAGGTATTAGTGCTCAGTTCAGAGACTCTCCATACAATATTTTTCTGTCTCAAAATACAGCCAATAGGTAGTTCTGAATTATTTGTATAAAGTTGTGGAACTAGGAAGAGAATTATCAATAAGGGTAAATAATCTGCAATCTCTGGCCAGTCCTATGTGCGAATTATTATAAAATTCTGAATTTGTGGAGTCCAAGTTAATAAGGCTATACTGTATCTTTCTGTCAGACTATGCTAAGTGTTTTTAAATAACATAATTTATCTTTGTTGCAAGATAATTTTAAAAATATACAATGGAGGGACACCTGGGTGGCTCAGTCAGTTAAGTGTCCGACTTTGGCTCAGGTCATGATCTCATGGTTTGTGAGTTCAAGCCCTGCATCAGGCTCTGTGCTGACAGCTCAGAGTCTGGAGCCTGCTTCAGATCCTGTGTCTCCCTCTCTATCTGTCCCTCCCCTGCTCACACTCTGTCTCTGTCTCAAAAATAAACATTAAAAAAATATTTAAAAATATACATTGGAAAAGGGATCTCTTTCATCTCAACAGAGAACTTGCATCATGAATTACGAACTATTTGAACTATGTAAAATATATATTCTGAAAATAAAAGAACAATACAGAATTGGGCAAAGTTATTATCTAAATGCCAAATTAGAAGAAGAATAAACTGGTCATTTGACTTACATTGAAAATTATTTGTAAACCAAATTTGACATTTCTATTTTGATATTCACCACTTAAGCCTATACTTACTCTCCATTCTCTGTTACTCTAAACATGGAAAATGAATGGATTATATGGCATTCAAATCATGTGATGCACGGAAAACCTTTATATAGAAGGAAATTATGATAGCTGAGCACCAAGGAAGATGTAAAGACTGCTAATAGGCTGATACTTCATCACTCCCCTGTGGCCTGATCCACACACTACAGCATAACCTTTGCCAATCATCTGTGAAACACACACACACACACACACACACACACACACAATAGAACTAAACAAATAGGAAGTTTTATATATGTTTGTTTATTTTTGGTGGGGGTGATGTTGAGTGGCTTGGGAATACAATGAATATAATTAGTTATCAGATTCTTTAGGATTATATGCACTTGTTAATAAAAAAAGCAATTTTAGTTTTCCAAAAGGCAGGAAAATGACAGGTTAGGGACTATAGAGGATGTCTGATGTCCTGTAGCTGTTCTTTCTCAGAAGGGTGAAGATCAGAGTTCATCAGTTGATACTGACCTTAAATTGGTTCATGATAAAGAAATGAGGGGTGCCTGGGTAGCTCAGTTGGTTAAGCATCTGACTTCAGCTCAGGTCATGATCTTATGGCTTGTGAGTTTGAGCCCTGCATGAGGCTCTGTGCTGACAGCTCAGAGCCTGAAGCCTGCTTCAGATTCTGTATCTCTCTCTCTCTCTCTCTCCTCCCCTGATCTCTCTCTCTCTTTCTCTCTCTCTCCTTCTCCCACTCTCTCTCTCTCAAAAATAAATATTTTTTTTAAAAAAGAAATGATTACTGTTTGTATTATCCCTTGTCATTAAGAATCTCAAGAAGATGTCATTTGGCATGTTATATTTTGTGTTTATAAACTTAGAAAGAATAAAGTACAGTGAGAAAGAGCAAGTTTTCTGGATTCTGACAGATGTGAATTCACATCTTGCCTCATGAAGATGTAATGGTGTGAAGTGAGATTCAGCGAAGTGAGGGCTCCAGTACAAATCCTGCCTCCAAATATTTGCTAGCTTTATGATCTTGGAAACCTTATGCACCTTTGCTTTGCCTCAATTTCTCATCAGTGAGATGGGGATTTCTAGCAATACTGTTATGAATAATACAAGAGCTAATGCACATAAAGGATTTGGAACAGTGTCTGGTGCCCACAGTGAGCATTTAATAATCAACTCTTACTCTGTAAAACAGGTATGATGATACTAGCTATACTTCATAATGTTATTTTAAGGCTTAAAAGAGACCATGAACCAAAAATACTTCACATCGTGCCTAACAATCATAAATACTCAATGGATGGGAACCATTGCTATTAAAAAATCAGAGTAATCAAACAGTAAGAAAAACTTACCATATTTATGTCTGTGTGTGCTATCCTTTCTCAGAGACATTGATACACTCAGTTCTGTATTTACTACCATGTAACTAGGGAGCTTTCAGGAAATTGTGTAGCTTCTGGGGTCCTCAGTTTCCTGAGCTATAAAATACAAAAACTAAATAATCAAAGGCTCTTTCAGCTGTAAAACTGCTGGATTCCATGACTCCTCAGTAAGAGTACAAAGAATGTGTTAGAGAGGAAGGGAACAAAGAGAATTACTGTTCCCTATCGCTCCTCTGTAACATCCTGTGCCCCTGAAACATTTGCAATTCTAAGCCATTAAGTACATAAAGCCTAGTGGGTTTGAAAGGCCATTTATAGGCTAGCCCAATAAGCAAGTGTCCAGTGTTACTCTGAGAGATTACTAGGGCTGATCACATTGTCTTACCTTATGCACCTTCTGTTCCTGTATCACAGGTATACTTGTTTACCAGCTGTTATCCCTGGGGCCAAAATGGAAACCAGAAGTACACTAATTCAGAAGATCCTTCTGGTCAGCAAATTTGTGAATGAATAGAGCACACATTTTTGCCCTCTCTGCTCCCACTTATGTACTCACAGCTGCAATGACCCACTGACAGAGTCTTAGGGCTTAAAGATTAAGGGAGTGTGGGGGTGCTGAGTAAAGCTTCAGACCAAGCAATACATTAACCTGATTTTCCAGAGGAAAGCCATAAAAACTCTCAGTTCAAGTCAGTGGCTTTGCTACTGAACAAATTAACAGGTTTTAAATTCAGAATATTAGCAATTGAATATTAGAGTTTTTAGGCACTTTCCTTAATAATGAATAATAATAATCATAATCCAGTTTAAAGGCTTTGGGCTGCATGATTTTGATTGTAACTTCAGATGTGCCTGTAGCTCTGTGACCTTGGGTAATTCACTATCACTAGGCCTCAGTTTTTTCATCTGCAGGAATTGGGACAGGATTGGTAGAACTTGGATTTCTTCAAATTCTATTTTTAATCATATGTTCATTCAAAAAAAAGCCTATTGCTGAGATGAGCATTAACTGTTAGATGCAAAAGCACCGTAAGTCTGTGGTGTAGTACATGGACTCTCAGAAAACAATATCAACAGAGGAAGAAGGCAAACTGTTAAATATAATTTTCAGGCCCAGGCTTCTGGATACATTGCTATCACTATGATCATTTTTTAATATTAGAAAATAAGACAACCCTTGTGATGTCCTTACTTCTTGCCACTACCCCCCTCATGCTTTACTGCAGTCATATTGAACTCTGCAATATGTTCTGTTCTAACCAGCATGAGATCTTCACTTGAGTTGTCCTTTCACTTTGAACTTTTCCTTTTCCCCATCTGTTTAGCACCTCTAAGGCACATAATTAACACTTGAGACTGCATTTAACCATCCATGCAAGGTGAAGCATCCCCCATTCTGAGTTTCCATGGCATCTTATACTTTCTCTACATAGGGGCACCTATCACCCTATATTGAAGAGTTATTGCTCTTTTTAACTTGATTATAAACTTTATTAGGGCAAGAGTCTTGTCTATTCTGCTCACCATTTTATCCCAAGTTCTTGGAACATTGCTCAGCACATAGAAACTACTTAGCAACACTTATTGTACTGTATTTGTATTGTATTGTGTTGTGTTGCATTGTGTAGTGTTGTGTTGCACTGTGTCATGTTGTGGTGTGTTGCTTTGTACTCTGTTGTGTTGTATTATCGAGTATAAATACATGAGTGGGTAAATTGATGCAGGGAAGAAGTCTGTACTGTACGTGTTTTGCTATAGTCAGAATCATTGTGGAGAGGCGATTACAATAAAAAACAATGGAGACCAACCTTGAAATTCCCTGAGCAGATAAGACCAGTTTAGTCATATAAAATTTAATTTAGATTATTTTGTAAGACCTAACCTGACCTGGGTCATTTCTTGCTTATGCCTCTGGAAATTGTAAGCAAAGCTTAAGCTGGTTCCCAGGGTGACATGATATAACCACTAGCCAATTCTCTATCATTTAAGAAAAGCCTAATATTGTAAATATTGTAAACAATTACTGTGAAGAATATATAGTCACTGCTTTTCACTATATATGCTGCTTTATAACAACATAACTCTGAGCCTCATTTCATGTTTTGGTTTGAGTGGTCCTAGTTTACAAACTGTCTTTTTGGTGTGTGCACAATAAACATTTATTAATTCATACTTCAGTGATTCATTGGTTTTACTTCTGCTATTTATGAACTTTTGACAGGGCAACTGGGCCATAATAGAAAGAACAGTAGTTGAGAACTTTGAATCTCTCAAGTAAACTCTGCACAGGATATGACACAGAGTAACTCATTAAACCTCTCTAAATTACTCAATTTTTGCATGAATAGTTTGGAATGATAAAGTTAAATGACGTATGTTGGTAGGGCATCGTAAATATAACCAACACCAGCACTTGCTATCCATATATCTATACTAATGGACACAGAGTAGGAAGAGATGGTCTCTGATACCCATTTGACACACATCTCACCTACTATGTGTTCTTTTTCTGCTGTTAAGCCTCATGCACCTTGTATTCTTTTAATTCAAGAATTTACAAGTTTTGGCTATCCTAGAAGAATGCCCACATGAATAAAGGATGCTATAAGACTGAAAAACATTTTGTCTAAATCAATGGCCTCATCCAGAACCAAAGGAATATATGAAGGGCTGGAGCAGGTGATAGTTCAGGGTATGGGGCTTCCCATTCCCAATAAATCATGCCACTGCAGACTACATGTTCTAACTGCTCTCGAGGTAGCCCTGCTGTCACACACACCCACTGATATCTCAGAATCAAACCCACCCACTCTCAGAAAAAGATACTTCTATGGGAACAACAATAAAAGAAATCATCCTGAAAAGACGTCCTATGTCCTTCCCATGTGATCAATTCATTATAGATTTCATTTATCAAGAAAGCTTTTCGTGGACCCTCCCTCACTTCCCCCAAATTATATCAGGTCCTTATTATACGTTCTTAAAGCATTCTGTTCTTTTCCATCACATCACTTAATTACACCTATAATTAAATAATTATGGTGTAATTATTTGTTTAATATCTATTTCCCTTGATAGATTAGAAACTACATAAGGGTAGGGACTGCATGAGTCAGGTTTACCTCTAAAATCCCAGCATCCAATATGATACCTGGAATGGAAGAGATGCCCAACAATTATTTGTCAAATGGATGATAAAGAAACTACATTATTTTCAGTATTGAGAAGTTTAAGAATGAAAGTCTCACATCACACATAGGAAAAGGCACACTTGTCAGCTGCCCTAATGCCAAAGTTAGGGTCAAAAATAGAAATGCAAGTGTGTTTACCCTGAGATAATTTGGCAAATAGCACACTCATCAAAATAAAAGGGCAAAAACTACCAATCTGAATTTGAAAGATATCATATCATTCTTCAAAGGGAATGTTCTAGCATTACATATAACACATTATAATTTAGATATTTGTTTTTTATATGTCTGTATCCCTTCACAGATAAGAAGTTCTTGTAGGGAAATATTGTTTAATCAGCTTTGCAACCACCCTGCCCCTATTACAGTCATGGCAGAGGGTAGACTTTTGTTAAGTATCAAATGAATGAATGAATGAATGAACCAAAAATATCTAGAGAAGTAACTAAAAACAATGAGTCCAGTCTGTAAGGTAGAAGGAAGTTATCCATTAATGCCTTCATATTAGGTATGGGGAAGCAAAATATTTCTGTTTCTGCATTTCACCTCTATTTATTATTAATAAATGACTTCCATAATAAACATGACTTTTCTCAGAAACCTACTAGATTTTCAAGAGGTAGCAACTGCTATGATGCTATGATGAATTGGTTAGAAAAAAATAGCAGCTCTCCCAGGAGCAGGTGTCTTTCAATTTAGTTTAAGTATACATGTGTACACACACACACACACACACTCACACACATTTGTGTGTGCTGCAGCGACAATCCATAAAGTCTTTCTCTCTCTGCCTGTGCCTGACAGATGAAGCCAGAGCTGGGACATGCCTCATTTGGCCAGGCTGTCACTCACCATTTTGTTCATTACAGGGAAATGAAGTCCATTTCCAAGCAACTGGGGGACACAGAGTAATTGGGCTTTCCAAAGCCTTTTCACTTAATTTGCTCAAGTTGTATTTATTTTTTAGAGAATTAGGTGTTAGCAACTTATGGACAGAACATCAGGAAAATGAAGGCAAATGGACAGGATAATAAAGAAAATGATGTGCCTCTTCCTTGCTCTGATGCCCTGTCTTCTCTTTCTCCTGCCTGACCCTCCTTTCTCTTTCCCTCTTTCCAGGACTGCCCCACTGTGGTATTTTGCAGCTGTACTATTACTGACACAACAGAGTTCCTTGGCTAAGATTCCTTCTGCTGGCCTGTGTTCTCTCTCTGATGAACTTCCTCTTGAGATTTATGTTAAAAAAGCCTATATTCAATTGTGTGCTGCTTTGACTGAACCTCTTTTCCTTTTGGCTAGCAAAACCATGGAAACTAGGCTCAAAGGAACATATCTTCTTTGTTGCCTTCTTCATCCCCAGTTTCATCACAGTGGAAACGACTAAAAAAATAGTTTTAGTGGAATTGGGGGTCCCTATACGTATTACAATTTATTTTTCTTTTGGGGGAAATGTGGGATGGAATTAAGCTGTTTTCTAGTGAAAATCAACCTGGACCCTAACTCAGAAAGACTAGGATTCCAATTCCACTTCTGTTTCCTAATAGATATATGATCTTGGGAAGTTTACCTAACTTCTCTGAACCTGCTTTACTGAACACACTATTTTTATGAGGCAACAAAGGATTGTCTATGGTGCCTGGTGCAGAACAGGTGCACAGTAAGAATGACTTGGGTCTCTTACACATTGGTGCCCTCTGGTAACGTGTCTTCATCCCAGATTTTCAATCATTGCCATAATTCTCTTATCCTCATAAGAGGAAAAAATCTAGCAAAATAAAAGAAGACATACAGGGAAATTTCTTTATGAACAACTACCTACTAATAGAGATAAAATGAAGCATCATTCCAAATGGAGGCCTGTCCATTGCAACCTCAGCTTTCCAATCATCATCTGGTTGATAAGCCTCTCAGGAGGAGTCAAATATTTCCATAAGTTTGGAAAATTTAGTCAAGATCCCTTCAGGTTCTGCCTTCCAATGATGGTTTCTGGAGCCCAGGGAGCAAGGTAGTTTGTTGTTATTTATCATTTTGAGGACATTGTGAGACAACAGCTCCCAGTGCCCCAAACTTCACTCTCCAGGCAAAGTGTCCCTTTGATTTCTTTAGTGATTGAACTCTTGGAAGTTCTGAGTCCTTTCTGTCACACAGAGACATAGAACAATGGGGCATCAAAGCTTTACATCTGTGATGAAAGTGTTTACCGTACTGCAATGAGACATTATCAATAAACAGCCTTGAGCCCCTAGAGACTTTTCCCACATACAGTCTGCATATAAGCCAGAGGTGACATAAGTGTATGTGTGTGTTGGAGACTATTAAAACCTTGAATTCTTCAAAGACTTTGTGACCATGCTCTGATTTGGCACAATAGAGTGGAAAGTAGTTTCCCAGGAGGAAGTCAAGAGACTCAGAGGCCTTCTCTATATCTACACCTGTGAATCTTGTGATAGGAGACATTCCCAGGACAGAGAACCATCCAGATTTGTGCAAAACGGAGTATGTTGATTACATCATCATCATCAATCACCATCATCACCATTATAATCATCACATCATGCTTTTCACACAATACCTCTTTTAAAAAGTCTCAAAAAAAACCCTATAGACAAATCTAAGGCTTTAAGAGTGTAAGCATTTGACCTAAACTTACATAGTTAGGGAGGGAAAGAATGCAGAGTGGAAACCAAGACATTGACTCTGGAACTTTTGATCACAAATACTATGAAGTAGTCCATGTACTCAAACGGTGCCACAAACCCTGGTGGCATCAGCCTGGCCATGCCCCCTGTTGCCTTGACAGTATATATCACTGTGAGCAGTCTTTCAAAGATATAGAGTATACTAGCACAGTGAGACATGGAGTCAAGATTTTTCACGTACTTGAACCTGAATGTGTTAATACCCATAATACCCTCAATCACAAGATGACAACCAACTACCCAATCAACCAAATTAGCAAGAACAACAATAAAACAAATCTGATAGCTTTATTTATCTGATAGTGTGAAGTTTGTAAAGTTCTTCCAATAGTCTCTAAGACTGTATATAATCTGTCTCTTTTCTTCCCCAATCACGTCTCAGATCTCAACTCCTACCACTTTCCTTCATTGCTACTTCATCCCAACCACATTGATTCCTTTTGCTGTTCATCAAATATGTCAGGTGCACTTCTGTATCAAGATCTTTGCACCCCCTGTTTTCTTTTCCTTGAAAGCTTGGCCAACATCTTACCTTCAAGTCTTTTGCTCATTTGTCTCTTTCCCCAGGAAGCCAACCCTGAACAACCTATTGAAACTGCAGCCTACTTTCCCCACTCCACTGCACTCTTGATTCCTCTTACTCTGTTCTATTTGTGTAGTTCTTCCAAAGCACTCGTCATCTAACAATCTGTATGATTTACTTCCTTACTATGAGTGTTGTTATTGTCCATCTCCTGTTAGTCGAGAAGCTCCATGACTCTATGGCTCTGTGCCTATTTTACTCCGGTGCCTAGAATAGTATTTGTGTGAATGACTGAGCTAAGTAATCTTGCTTAACCTATTTTTTTTCAACACTCAGGGCTCTAAATACTAAAATGAAACATCCAGTTACAACTCGAGATGAGTCAAATTGTGGCTAAGAAATCATTTTAATGTTTTAATAAATTGAGATAGAACACAAGGAGGAGCTCAGAAAAATTAAGTTCTGAGAATCTATACTGTAGAGAGCATCCAGATCTTGGTTTAATTGTGTGTGTCTTCCAGATGCTCAAAAGAAAAGCAAACTTAATATTTATAGTTAATTTGCAAAGGACAGCTTGCAAACAACACACCTTAGAACAGAAAAAGAAAAAGAAAAATTTCCTTTACCAATAAGATATTTAATTTTTATTTGTGTTGAGAGAAAATCTAAAATTAGGGAAAAAACCTATAATAATAAAATTTAAATAGCAACAATACAGTACTTTGTATATAATTTCAGGATCACGATTCTAGCGCAGCCTTATCCTCCAGCAAGGACAGTGGAGTCTGATTACCTCTCTCTGTGTGCACTCTGACTCCTTGATTCTCTGTCTCTGTCCTTCCTGGCTCTAGCTCTTCTAATCAGATTTCTTAAACTCAAAGAGCTTCCATTTGTCCTCCAAAATCTTATGCACAGGTCATCAACTCCGCAAAGTCTTCCTTAATATATCAAGTCTGATTCCTTTTTTAGTTCCTTGTACTGATTTCTACTCGGGTATGTTAAAAGATATATTATGTGGTAATGCGATGTGGTAGATTACAAAAGTGGCCACAAATTCCTCATATCCTCATATGTAATGTGACTTTGCTGCTACTTCCATCAAAACACATAGTCTATTTCTTCATTCCCTAAGGTTGGGCTTGACCACGGGACTTACTTTAGCCAATGAGACATTAGCAAAGTTGCCCTAGAAGACACTCCCATAACACTGACTCTTTGGGACTTTTCTCACACCTGTGACTACCACCATAGGGATGAGCCCTTGTTAGTCTGTGGAATGAAGAGAGATGTAAGGCCATGCCTTCCAGTTACTCTAGCTGACATCAAGCCAAAATCATGAGTGAAATCATCTAGCCCAACTGAGCCTCCAGCCGACCTTAGAGATCAGCTGAACTAGCCCAGACTAGAACTAGCTCTTAGTCTATCCATAGATTCCTTGAGAAACAATAAACATTTGCTGCTTAAAACCACTAAGCTTTGGGGGGGGGGGGTAATTTGTCATGTAGCACAAGTTAAGTGATACATAAGATGTATGTTACTACCAGAATATAAAGAGTCAATGAGCACCTCAAATACAGGAAATGAGTATTTTTCACCTTTAAATCTTAAGGGTTTCTGTGATCTTGGCACACAGCAAGCCAATGTCTGCTGAATTTAATTGGATTTAATCAAAGACATTCTATCAGACTAATAGGTTAGACTGGTGTTTTAGAAATTATAGGGTGCATGCCATGCATAGTGATTTTGGATGGTATATGGGTGGAAATTTAGAAAAAATTTTATATATTGATTTAGTGAATATTTTCAAAAGGGGTATTTTAAAAATTAAGCCCATGATTTCATAGAAATTATGGTTTAGAGTCAGTTTTAAATTGATACTGCCATGGTGATTGTCACAGGCCACATGAGCCATTAGTGTGAAATCCAGGGATGCCCTCGCATGTGTCAGACCCTTTGGGACTGAACCTGGTCTCAGAACTGTTAAGAGGTTGAGTAATCTCATGGCACATCATCGTTAGTGTGGATTTCCAGACACTAAAATTCCAGGTATTTATCTGTATCATCCTTTTCAAACTTACATCAAACAGTTACTCTGATGGTACTTCAAAAACTTCAAAAATTGTGTCAATGATATTAGGCTAGACACCTTAAACTTTAGTGGTATATTGCAATGGAACCCTGGAAATTGAAAGAATAGTAAATCATTCTGTAGCCTAATACCTCCACTAGCTGCCACTGTAACCTAGGGCAAGGTCATGAGCATTTCTGTGACCCAATTTTCTCATTTCTCAAGTTTTCTTCCCTTTCCTTATGAACCCACAACACCCTGATGAGTTAAGAAGAGAGAAAAGGCAACATGTTCTAAAAAACAGGGCCTTACAGAGTACAGGATATTTGAAATGGAATTTTTTTTTTTGCCAAATGTTGCACATAATGTTTAAATTCTAAAGAAAAACACATTAAAATCAAGCAAAAGTATGGTCTTAATAGAACAATAATGATAATGATAATGAATAATTAAAAAGATGTTCCTTCATGGATGACTTCATTGCATAAGGAACACAATGTAGAAAGTCATCTCTACAGGTTATAATTAAAGTTGAAAACATGGTATTTTAGTGTAACAGTATTTCAAATGTGACTATTCTCAGAAGGAAGCACAAAAATTCTTTATATATTAATTTAGCAAAACGAGAGACTTTAGTAGTAATTTGGGAGCAAAATATACAATAAAGGTATAATATTACAATTTTAATAATAATAAAAATAAGACAGTACCCAAAAGGACAAAATAAACAAGCATAGTAAATTGTAAAGTTTTTTCTAATCCACATTTTCAAATTCTGAACTTTCCTGTGTGTGTGTGTGTGTGTGGTGTGTGTGTATTTATATATACTATATATATTTATGGTAGAAAAGGTTTTAAAAGCTTAGACTAAATCTGTACACTTTATGTGGTGTGTGTATAAACACATGTACTTATTTTAATGGCGGTGTAATTATTACTGAATTGTAGCTTTTAATGGGGAGATCATTAGGGACAGTTAAATCTGACTGCATTTAAGCTTTCATTGAGACTCTGAATTATTTTTTTCAAAACGTTCAGGTTTTGAAAAAAGGCAAACTGTGTTTGTCTCAAATAGTCTTTCTTTAATTTTTCAGACTGGTATTTTAAGGCAAATTTAATCCATATAGTTCATACTCATTTACACCTAAATTATCCAACTAGAGCTTTTAACAGCTATTTAATGTCCCAGACACCTTTTGAGCTTTTAAAGTGAGCTCCTAAAAGCCGTTTCCATCTCTTCCACCCTCTGCTCATCAGCTTAAGAGGTTGCATTTTGCTCAGAGTAAACAAATTGAATACTGAAACTTTGGGTTATTTTTCCTCTTGGTTTATGACCTATGAATGTAAAGTGGCTTTCAGATGTGACATAACTAATTTTCCCATCCCTATGAACCAATATAGGGTGTGTGTCACATTACACTTACTTATGAACAGCTATCTAGTCAGCAAATGAGGCAATCTCTGGACTCCTCATTGGGCATCCATAGCATATAAATAGATAATTACAGAATCTCAAACTTCTATGACATTTTTCATCTGAAAATTGCCATGGCTGCCTTTAGAATGGCATGAGCATATATCTTTGAATGTGCCACAGACACAAAAATACCTAGTCATATCTTTAAATATTTCTACCTTTTTATAGATGGGAAAGGCTTAAGCAACTATAAAGCAGGGAACTAAAAGTCCTTCCTCCCAGGCTTATGGTCCTGTAAAGCTCAAAGGAGTTCAGGAAAAGGTGGTATTTTGAGCGTGTGTGTGTGTGTGTGTGTGTGTGTGTGGTAGAGAGATAAAGAGACAAAGAGACAGGGGCAGACAAATAGAGACAAGGAGTTAGAGGGTGAGAGGAGAGCCTGAGGATTGAAGAAATGCAGAAACATCCTTCTCTTGTGGCTTGTGAGGTTACGAATAGCTGGGGTTGAAATCTTATGAACTCCAGGCGTTCTTTTTAGCAAGATGAACCTGAATAGCTTCTGTTTGAGTTGTTACTCTCTGTCCTTATTCATTCGCTGCCTGTCCTCAAAGGGACAGAGACTGTCTTCATGGATGTTTCCAATGTTCTTCATATGTCATTTTCTAATTTCCCCTCATGAGTGTTCTGATCTAGATATTCAGTGTAGTCTACCTTCTATTCCCAGTCCACTGCAACATGTTTTATTCTGTAGACTAGTGAAGAGAAACATACATCAGAAATGGCCTGGGGAGAACACTTAGTGAGGCAAGGCAAGGCAAGGCAAGAAATTCATCTGGAAGGAAGCTCCCAGAGAACAGACATGGCAGTCAGGGGCTGAATTGCATCAGGATGTGCGTACCCTTTGATCACCGAAGGGAGCTGAGCCCAGGGGAGCTGTCTTGGTAGGGAGGCAGCTCATAGACAGTGCAAAGGGTTGCATCCTCCAACTGCAGCGTGCCTAGCCTCGCCCCCTCCTGCCACCAGGAGAGCAGGTAAGAGCTGCTGTTCTGGATCGTTGCATTTTCCTAATAAGACTGCCCTAGCCGCTAAATGAAGCTGGCTGCCTGGTTGAGTTCAATCCCAGGCCCATTTCAGTTTACCCATTTCCTCAGAATGTAATCTCACCTCCTCACTATTGGATTCCTTCAGGCCTTGCTTGTAACTGATGAATAGAGGCCACCAGGAGGGAGGTGGAGTGAGGGTGGGGGTGCAGGTAATACAGAAATCACAGCACACCACATTCAGAAGGCACTATCTAAAAAGCCACGGAATATATGGATTTCTTGTTCCAAGGGACCCTCAAAAATATGTAGTGCAACACTCATCTGATATTTAAATTCCCAATATGATTTCTCTGACTCTGCTGAACATGACATGGAACTCACTCCCTCTAGAAGCAACTGTCTTAGAAAGTTCTCCTTTGTATGGAGTTGATATTTAACTCCCTGAAACTGAATTTACAAGCTGTCACCTGCATCCTTGTGGTTTACAAACCCCAACAAGGAACACCTCCAATAAATCACCCAGTTATAAAATAGAAATGAGTCATTCTTGCAATAGAAGCAACTTGATTAAAAAAAAAAGTAAAGATATCCCTTAGGAACACTCTGGATGAGTGTTCCTCACTCACAGAAATGCCACCAACTTTGCCCTATTTTCACTACCCACCCAAGAGAATAAGAGAGTCATTCTTCAACTCAATGTAGTAGCAGAAAAGGTGGGCACATAGCTATATCTACCATTCATTGCCTGCTCCGTATGTTTTATATTCATTATATTATTCCTTATAACATCTGTATGAAATTTATGTGTGTCATTATACCTATTTTCAGAACAGGAAATTAAGGCTCAATTAAATATTCCACCCAAGGGAACACCGCCCCTAAGTGACAGAACTGGGACTCAAAATTGAAACTATCTCATAGCAAAGACTATGCCTTTTTTATGATCTCATAATTTGCACACATGTTCATTTATATGTACAAATATGTATATACATAGACATTTTGCAGTCAAACCTTTTTATCATGATATATATATATACATATATCTTTATATATAAATAATGTGCTTATATATATGTATGTGTATATAGGTAATTTACATACAAATAAACATATGAAATCTATGTATCAATATGTATGGTACATGTATAAATAGGTATAGGGTCACAAGCAAATACTCTGTATGTCTCAGAAATAGAGCTAATCAGAGCACGTGGCTTGGCCTGGTGTAATCTGTAGCTTGTATTGAAGAATAAGATTTCAGGGGCTCCTGGGTGGCTCAGTTGGTTAAGTATCTGACTCTTTTTTTTAATGTTTTATTTATTTTTGAGACAGAGAGAGACAGAGCATGAGCAGGGGAGGGGCAGAGAGAGAGGGAGACACAGAATCCGAAGCAGGCTTCAGGCTCTGAGCTGTCAGCCCAGAGCCTAACGCAGGGCTCCAACTCACAAACCGTGAGATCATGACCTGAGCTGAACACTTAACCGACTGAGCCACCCAGGCGCCCCATGTATTTGACTCTTAATTTTGACCCAGGTCATGATTTCATGGTTCGTGTGTTCAAGTCCTGCTTTGGAGTCTGTGTTGACAGTGCGTAGCCTGCTTGGAATTTTCTTTCTACCTCTCTCTCTCTGCCCCCTCCCTTCTTTCTTTCTCGCTCTTGCTCTCTCACTCTTGCTCTCTCTCTCTCTCAAAAATAAACAAACATTAAAAAAAACTTCACCCCAAATCAACTGACTACATTCATCCCACATCTTTGTAGGAACTTTGTCATTTCCTTTTAGAGAATAGGGACAATCCCTCACCTTCAGATCTATGGCCCAATTTCCACCAAACATACCTGTTCCTCTAGTTTCCAGTCAACCTTCACAATGTCTCTTGGCTAGAATTCTCTAGCACCCTGGTCTGCTGCTGCAGCCCCTTTGCTGTTTATCGGCACTCTCCCACAATCAGGTCACCAGGGATGAACCTTCATTCTTTTAAATGTTCATCAGTTTCACTCTTTCCCATAGGTAGAAGTGGAAGCTCATTGTCTTATTCAGCTCATGCACTTTGGGGGCCTTCAGGAAATGAGCATGCCAGAAGCTCACTGCTTGTTCTTATGCTTTAAAGTACTTCTAATTTAAGTACAGTGGGGGGACGAGAGTGAAGTCCAAAAGGAGGACACAGTATTACGGCACCCAAGATGGTAACCAGAGGACTGAGTCAGCCAGAGAACTGACAGTAGCAGGAGGAACCATCAGTCTGGGTGGAGGGTGCCCCAGTTGGCCAGCCACTGCAGCCAGGCCAACGGGGTCAGTACCTTTTACATTTTCCTGTTCAGTGAAGCCCTTTCCCAGCCTGTCTCTGGGAATATGAGGGAGGCTGGAGACAAATAGCACTGAGCCTGATGAGCTGTCTGGAAGAGGTTTAAGAGATTTTCCTCATTGAGCAGATTTCACTCAAGACTGGGTTCCTGCAGAGAAGGTCTTGCTGAACTGTTACAGACTGGGGTGGGAATGTCCTGTGCATTTTTATAAGTCTTATTTTATTTTATTTTATTTTATTTTATTTCTAGTTGAGAATAAATCATAAAGAACTCCAGGCTTGGTATAATCCAAATTGGAATCAACCAACCCAGGAGTACCTCAGATGTAGACTTGTGTCTGTGCAGCTCCAGGGGCTCAGCTGCTTAGTGTTGGACGGTGAGTTACAGTTTATGCCAAAACACAGGGTTTGGCCATAGAGAAGGAATGATTACAGTAAACATTTAGTGATCACCTTCTAGAAGCCAAGAAATACTCTAGTCACTAAAGGAGAAATGTGGTAGAACATCTTATTGCATTGGGCTATTTCAAAAAGAAACAGAGGTAAATAAGAGAATCTTAGTTAGACAAAGACTGTGAATGGGTGGCATCCTGTGCATGTAAATGTGGATTGATTGGTACTGACTGCATCCTCAATTGACTAATGATGTCTGTAGCAAGCAGGGCAGGGAGAAGAGGTGGTGAATGTGCTACAGCTACTCTACTCCAGGGATTGCTTGGAAGTCTGGTGCTATGAGAATTATTATGTCTTATTCTGGAGCTGCTAAACTCTATTTTTGAGTTTGCTAGAGTAAGAGCCCTACATTAACTCCTCAGAAGTTGTGGGGATTAGTGTTCATCCAAGTTCATCAGTTGTACATGAGCCAGTAGTACAGGCACTAGAATGAGCTAGTCCACCATCATCCTACCAGAAGCCCAGCGCCCCACCAAAGTAACTAACACCATATCCCTATGTCCTTTGTTATCAATGTAGTTATAGTTGAATTTATAATTGTTTTTATTTCCCTACCATAATGTATTCCCTTAAAGTAAGACTTGGGCCTGCTCTGTATTGTGTATTTTACCCCAAACTTTATGTTCTTCTGGCCAGTTGCCTTGACTGTTACCATAGATAGGCTGTGGGGGAGGTAAATACTATTATATCTATCTTACATGCAAATACAGGCGAGGAAGAAATGTGGCTTCTCTCAGTTTGCTTCTATATCTAGCTACATAATACCATAAGGTAGCCAGTGCTTATTCCATAAGACTTGGCTGAGAGCAAAAGTGACAGTCTTATGGTTCTTGGAGGCATCCACATTTTGGCAGCAACTTCATTATGGTGAAAAACAGTGCACTCCAATGGAACTTTCTGCAGTGATGAAAATGTTCTATGACTGTCTTAGCAAGTATTGGTAGCCACCAGTTACATGTAGCTATTGGACTTTTGAAATGTGGCTAGAGCAACTGAGAAACTGAATTTTTAGTTTTAATTAATGTAATTGAAACAATTCCAATAGCCACAAATGGGAAGTGGCTACCTTGTAGCAATATTTCTCAAATTTTTGCATGGATAAGAATCACCTGGAAGGTTTGTTAAAACATAAGACCCTGAGTCCCAGAGCCAGAACTTCTGATTCTGGAGGTCTGGGTGTGATATGAGAATTTGCATTTGTAAGGAGCCCCCAGGTGACACCACTGCTACACGTCCCAGGACCTCACTTTGTTTGGCTCTGATGGAGAAGATTGAGATTAGTTTCCACAGTAGTTATGGGACCAGGGACAATTTTTCTTCCTGGAGGACATTTGACAATATCGGGAGACACTTTGAGCTGTAACAATTGGGGGCAGGTGGTGATACTGGCATCTAGTGGGTAGACATCAGGGATGCTGTTAAATACCATAGGCACAGGACAGTCCCCACAACAAAGAATTATACAGTACAAAATGTCAGTAATGCCAGAGTTGAGAAATCCTGCTAATTGCTCATGCTGATCAGATTCTGAGTACAAAGTGGTTGCAGTAACATCATTTCTATTCAATATTACCCCATATCCTTAACAGGCTGTGCCATTATTCCTCAACCAATTGCTATAATACCCATCTATTCCATCAACACTAAGACTGTTCCAAACTGAGAAGTTAAATGCTGGGGTTTGGCATGTGAGGTTCCCCCCGCCCCAGGTTTCTGCAGTGGGAGATGGGACAGGTGTGCCCTAGGCCACCAAGTCCCAGTGAGAGCACTTGCTTGACAGGTGAAAAGCCTGCCAGACAAGAGGCGCAAATGGCTTCCTTATCTAATCTTTCAGAGAAGAGGTACATGGGGTGTCTAATTTTTGCATGTGAATCACATGAGAGTTAGTCATCAAGGAGCTGTGTTGGAGACATTAACCTGAGAAGCGCATTAGGAAATAAAATAGGAGTTAAGGTCACAGAAATGCCAGGGCTCCTGCTATTCTTCTGAAGAAGTTTCTTCAGCTTTGTGTGGGTGATTGTCACGGTTGCCCTTGCTTTCCTAGGGCTTCCAAGCTGTCACACAGGAACCTCCAGGAGAGGGGCTACAGGCACCTGGAGTCCCTGGGAGGCAGAGGCCAGAGTAGGGAAGCCTCCCCTTGGCTGTCACTGTGCCTTCTGGACACATAGCAAGCATATGGGTTTTCAAGGCATGCAAGTCACTTTTAGCCTGCTTAAGAATAGCAAACTCTGGATATTTCCTGCCTGAGGCTGTTCTTACTTCAGGTCTTAAAATCACTCAGATATTCCACCTGTGCCACCACTAAATTCTCTCCCAAGATCTCAGACAGCAAAGTCCCACTCACAGATCCCCTACTCCATTTGTAAGCCACAACTCCAAGGGAGCTGGAGGAGCCTCTAAATGCATGAAAGGCCCCCAAATCCAGAGGCCTTTGCCCCTGTTGGGGTCTGTTTACAAAACTGTTTTTTTCTGGATTCTCTGTTTAGCAGTGCAAGATCCCCCAGGCCTTGCTGGTGAGTCACAGATGTGAAAGTGGACAGAACTAATCTCACAGTTATATGGCCTTTCTATCTTTTTGTCGGAAATGAGAATCTGAAATCATTCCACAACTATCCTCATGGCCCAAATGCGCTTTCCTTTTTTAGATCCCCAAACTATTTTCCAATGCTCAGAAGGCCTTCTCAAATGCAGCTGCTGTCCCGGTCACTTGTCTACATTACATAGCAAGGGTTTGACAAGATGCCTCTTCTGAGCCTGTGGTTGGTAATGCTCCATCCACTGCTCTCTCAGCAGCTCAGGATAGAGAAGGTACCAGCACATGATGGCACAGGGCTCTGGTGACTAGCTCTTGTGAGGAAAATAAATCCCTTCTGCAGAATGAACAGGTTGGAATTGGTTGGTACCTATGAAGAAAGCTGTGTCCCGGAAGACACCTCAGCCTCCTGCTCTCTGACCCTTTCTATAGCATCCCAAATCCCCCTTTCCTCTACATGCCACCTGTGTGATCTGAACAGTGTTGCTTAGTTCAAAGCCTGGGTTCCTTCTCTGGAACATGGAGCAGACAGCAGTTCCTGGGTAGTTTAAGGCGTGAATTAGATAACACTTATTCACGTGCCAGCACAGTTCCTCGACCATAGTGGGCATTGAGGAAATTCGGAATCTCTTAGCATGGTGCCCATAACCCTGGGTCACAGCTCCTGGATTTAGAAACCTGCCACATCTGCAAAGGTACAAGGCAGGGAGCAACAGATGCACATGTGGGGAGGGTGTCATCTGCTGATATTCTGAGGCATGATGGGAATTAAGTTGAATGCACATGGCTACACAGTGAATGCCGTAATATACTCCAAAAAACAGCAAAAGATGCTGTTTTTACACTTTGGCTAATGAGTTTTGACCTGTGTGAATTTGCTGTCATAATTACACAACTAGGATTTCTTGTTAGCTGATCACGTAGTGCTGTGATCTAAGCCATTCCACAATTCTCAATTATCATATGACACCAAGGACTGGGAAAAATAACTGATGGCCCCCTCTTCTGAAGATGTCTTCTAGGAGCAGAGACAGCTGCCTGGGTTTGCAAAGCTGAAGGATACTTTCTCTTCCCCTTTTCAACACCAGTTCTATGCACTTGCTCCAACCTGCAGCTTCCCAAGGGCAGGGAAAACAGGCAAGACTTGCCAGTCCCCAGGTATATGGCCTGCAGCCAGTACAGGTCCAGCAGGCCCACACACTTGAGTTCCTGGGCTGTGGGTGATCAGGGCTGAGGTGCCCTGACAGGGAAGTTGACTATGTGAATTTATAGGCCCATGAACAACCACATTGCCAGGTATGGGTGAGTGGAAGAGCACACGAGAAGCTGAAACAGCACACAGGCTAGGTGTAGCAAGAAAGCAAGGAAGAAGACTCAGAAGTGTGGACACAGGTGAGGGGTAGTGGTTAGAGCATCAGGTGGGGCTTGCAGGCTGGGAGGCCAGGGGTGCTGGAAGAGCCAGGTTCAGGGTCTGGGCTGATGGGCAGATGTGGCACCCAGTCCTTCTATGAGTGCACAGCTGCTGCTTGGGTGGAAGAGTCTGGGTCCACGTGAGGGCAGACACACACCTCAAGGAAGACCATCTGAGCCACAGACACTGGGCCCTTTTGCTTCCTAACATTAAGGCTGTAAACACTCAGTAGGCTGTGGTAAACACCTGAGGAGGGGCCGCTGGCCTGAACACAGCCCATGCAGCTCTAACTGGCCTCTAGCATTATAAATTATGTAGCTGTCTTCATCTATTATTCAGCATAATTTATTTTGGACATTTGCATCAGCAGTTTATATACAAAATAAACCAGATGCCAAAGGAAGGAGGAGAGGATTAAAATGGACATGCGTGGAGGCATAAGGGGGCAAGAAGGAAGGGATGGCATTAGGAAGCGAGGACCCCATCATGAATCAAACATGGACTGCACAGTAACAGGAGGAAACAAAAGGGCAGGTTGGAAAGCACTTGGAATTAGAAGAGCACCTGATCAACCCTCCCCGGGTCCCAGACTCATGGATGTTGGGCATTTGGATTTCATGTGGAGAATGCCAGATCTTCCACCTCCTTTGAAACTACAAACACCAGCGCAAAGGGCAGCATCCTGCCAAGAGCTGGGCCAGAACTCTGACCAGTTCAGGCAGGGGCAATGGCGCCTCCCTGGGCAGGGAGAGAAGTCGTCTCTGCTCTGCTCCTCATGGAGTACCAGACCAAGCCCTAACTCCAGAAGCCCTTCTCCACTCTCCAGTGCCCAGTGAGTGAGTTCAGTTCCTTAACCATTGCCCTTGTTCACTGCCTGTTGTAGTTTCAGCTGTGGAAATGGCCTCCAGCTGGGAATAGGGAAGGACGGACAAAACATTCTTTCTGGGTCCCAAGCAATTGTAGTATCTGATAGAAATGATCAAGTACGTACTGTGTTGTTGTTCTGTTTTTCTTATTTCTTTTTCCTGTTCAAAGCCTTTGATCCTCGCCCCCCTACTGCCACCCTCCCCTTCCTATCTTGTAGCAGAGAAAAAACTGGATGGGAGGAGGAGGCAGAGTCAGGAAAACTACGGAGACAGGGGTCACAGGGAAGAAACCACACCGGGGGATCACTTAGAGAAAGAAACTACGGTTATTTTTCAGCAGAATCAATAAAAGGTTTTGTTTTGTGTTTCTGAAACCTGCAGGGCACGATTGCAGACAGTTATGAAGTACAAGTTTTTCTGTAGCAGAAAGAAAGATGTTTTCACTGTTTAAAAGAAATACACCCCCACTGTACCTTACTTATGGATCCATGAACTAGTTTAAAACTGAAGCTCCGCGATGCTAACTCTTCCCATTTAGGTTTTGAAGGCTATCCCTCTGCCACATCTGACCCACCAGTTCCTGTCATTAGCATCCAAGTGTTAAGCCAGAGGAACTCAATCTGGGAACATCACCAACATAGCCAGTAAGCTGCAATTTAGTTAATGTGCACCACTTGTAGGCCCTGGTTTTGGCCAGAGCATATTTGGGTAGAGTGTACGTTGATTGTTGTGGGGTGGAGGGAGTGGAAATTAGAAAGGAAGGGAGGGTGAAGAGCTTATTTGCAAGAACTGCCCAGCTGAGATAACATTTAAAATGAAAACGAGAAGGTCCAGTGCTTTGTAATCCTCCAGCAGCTGCTCACTTTGGGCTGAGATTGGGAGGCAGCCTTTTGCCATTAATCCCTGAGCCAAGAGTGGCTGGAGGTGGTTCCTCATCTCCCTAAGCCACCTCCAAGGGGGCCACTCAGCTGTGTCCTAGGGAAGCTGAACAAGAGAAAAAGAACAAGAGGGCTTGTAGGCACCATCCATGTGTGTGGCCCCTGGGATGCTCTGCAGATGGGCCTGGTTGGAGACAGTGATATCTTGGACTGGTTCACTGTAGCCTGGTGCCCAGAAAGGGCAGCTGGTGGGCTTGTTCTACTGGTCTTCAACCTGTCATTGTACAACTCTTAAGAAGTCCAAATCCCAGAGATGCAGATTATCCTTCAGCTCAGGTCACCTCCCTCCCTCCACGAGACTAAGCCAGCCAAAAAGCTGCCAGGACCCCTGGAAACCTGCCCAGATTTCATCCAGAGAGAACCCCAGGAGCCACTCCATTGGTCATTGTTCCAGCCAAGGCCACACCCATGCCAGCCACCTTCCTCCCCCAGGCCTGTGATTTCTCACACTTAAGGAAGAATGAACTTTTTCTTTTGCTGTAAAATTACAAATAAAGCTAAACTGACTTTGAGCATATTAATGATACCAGATGGTTTCATAAAATGTAAATAGAGCAATAAAAATACAAATGGGGCCCTCCCAGTAATTAACTTTTGATTTACACAGTCCAAAGAGATTTGGATCAAGAATTGCATTTCTAACATACTAGGTCTGATCCTTATTCAGTCATTGTTTGGGACTCAGCCTTGTTGGCTTTCCTATACCTCTTCCCCAGCTCTCCATCCCAAGCTGAGAGGGACTTCTACATTTTCTGGCACCAAAGCATTGAAATAAACATTTGCAGACATCTCCTGGGAATGTGTCAACAGACTGCCTAATTAGGACGGCCATGAAGTACTTGGAGGACATAAAGTGTTCCATAAATGCACATTATTCTTGTTATAATCATGACACAGTAGTAATAACTCAGCTTGTTGGGGACATTTCACAGTAGCAAATATTCTCTAATTTATTTGGCAATGATGTGTTTCGCTATTTATGGATGGAAAATATTCTTTGATGCCAAGGTCAAGTCCCTTTAGCCAATAGAGTAGAAATATTCTGATTTCTAGATTTGCCCTGAGTTCAGGAAGGTTCACAAAACCATAGTAACAGAAAACCATGGAAGCACTGATTCTACTCCATATACTCACAGACTCTCCTAGATCCAAATATTGGCTCCTCTACTTACGGTTGGGGCAACCGTAACAAGCTACCTGAACTCTGTGCCTCAGTTTCCTCATCTTCAGGATGAAGATATACATTGAAATTCCTCAGTGCAGGGGTGCCTGGGTGGCGCAGTTGGTTAAGCATCTGACTTCAGCTCAGGTCAAGATCTTGTGGTTCATGGGTTTGAGCCCCGCGGTGGGCTCTGTGCTGATAGCTCAGAGCCTAGAGCCTTCTTCAGATTCTGTATCTCCGTCTCTCTCTGCCCCTCCCACCCCCTCTCTCTCTCAAAAATAAATAAACATTAAAATATTAAAAAAAAAGAAATTCCTGAGTGGGATCATTGTATGAATTAAAGAAGTTAAGACAACAGTGCTTAGCTAATAATTTAAGTGTAGCTGCTGCTTCTATGGCCCATAATAACCATAGTGGAGCTGAAAGAGTCCTCTGGAGATGATGTAGCTTGGCCTCCACATTATATAAAACAAAGCAAAACTGAGGTCCACAGAGAACAGAGACTTATCCATGGTCACCCAGGTAGCTTTGATAGTCGATTTGTGTTACTTTTATGAGTTTGGTATAAGGAAAGGTGGTTTAACATATAACAAAATAGATTGAAAATTCTTACAATTTGGCATTTCCTATCTTAAATAGGCATATAGACAGATGAGTGAAAAGCAAATTGCAAGCACCATTTAATAATAATACCAAGTGACACTAACATGTTTATAATGGACACTAGTCTTCACAGAGCTTTTCATGCAATAAGTATTCTAGCCCACAAAAATCTGTATGCAGTATGTATCATTAGGACTGACATTTTACAGATAAGGAAACTCTACAGAGAGGCTAGGTGACCTGCAGCAGTTTGCACAGCAATTAAGTGCAAAGCTGGGATTTGAAAGTTTCCAGTTGGCTGCAGAGCCCTCTTTGAGTAGGAGATTAAATTGAGGATGAAGTCCAAATTATCTACCAACCTTATGGTATCTTCAACAAATACTTCCCAAATCTCCACACCCTTGCTCTCTTTCCAGCCCATTCCCACTCCCACCCCACTCAGGTACAGGGAGAGACACTATGGGTATGGCAGTGAACCTGCCAGGCATGTTTTTTGTCCTTTGGGAGCTGTGGTCCATGATTCTAAAACACTGCAATTTGTGTGTGAGTTGGTGGGATAAGAGGAGTGATTTGCTCTGTTCCCACCAGGATGACAAAGCTCCCTTCCTTTTATGTTCTTCAGATGGTGATGGTTGAGATGAAGAAAGCCAGCTATAACAAATTATTTTTCCAATCTCTTTTATCCCTGAAGGAATTCAATTTGGTGACCATCTTCACTTAATTTACTAGATATTTCACAAATGGGGTCACTGATGACCTACAAGGGCTGTTGGTACTCCCTCCTGTGCACTTCCAACTCCCTATGGCAGCAGCAGTGATGTATCTAGGTCAATCATATGCAATATTTTAACATCTAAATTAAATGGCAAGCGAGCCTGGAATCCATTACCTTCTCCATGACTACTAAAATCAAGCTAATGGGACCAATTCAATTTTTCTCTTATGGATGGAGCTTGAGAAAGCATAAAAGCCAATAAAGATCTAGGTAACTCTCTGCTCTGGGGGAAAAGGGTGGGAGAATGGGTTGGATAAACAGTCAACACAGCCATAGGAGCCCAAATCAGGCAATTAATAATAGCAGGGCCCATGTCCAATGGACATCGGGAGAGGGAGTCCCTCAACGGCCACATTTAGATATGCATAACTCAATATATTCTTGTCATGATCCAATCTCACTTGGGGTAGATAGTGATTCCAAAATATATTTCATTTTATCAATTCCAGTTAAATTATTACATCCGAGGAAAAGAAATTTACCTTGGCTGATCTGCCTGTGTCAGTTCAAACCTGTTTCAAGGAGACTGGCGCGTGAGTGAGGAGTGCTGTCCTCACAAGCTGCTCCTCCTTTCCAGTACCTGCACACCCCTTTGTGTCACTGCCTGAGCTTTGTGGTCATCAAGAATGTCCCAAAGGGGCCTCATGAACTCCAAGGCAGCCCCTGTGTCACAATGGTGGGATCTCTGCACCCCCCACCCCAGGCTGCACCCGCACTGTCTCCTGGAGGGCCTCTTTGGAGACACACTCAACATCCTCGTGATATCTGAGCACATAAATCATCTGTCAGCACTACACCCAAATATCTCCATTCTCGTGATTTTGTCAGATCATCACTGCTAATAGGATGTTGAAATTCATAAATGCATCTATTTCCAGTAATAGGCCTATGCACTGCCATCTACCAGTTTGAAGAGAAAGGTTTTTGCTGGGGACATGAATCTCACACATCTCAAGAGGGCACCTGGCTTACTTGAACTGGGGAGGTAATTTCCTGGGAGAGGCTTCTGAGATCTTTAATACCGAAAGTTTAAATATATCAGTGGCTGCGATGCTCAGCCGGCAAGCTAAGAATTGCTCAGAAAAATCACAGGGTTTTAAAGCAAGGGAAGGGAAAAAAGGCAGTTCTTCCACCCCCACCCATTAGACTAGGTTCCCTGTGGCTCTGTCTGGAAATTCTGCAGCCCACCTGCACGAAGGGCTTCTGTGGAGCAGAGCCAGACAGTGACCAGGAGCCACCTGCCTCTCCCAGACAGCTTTCTTCTCCTTACAGGACAAGGGGGGAGAGCTTCATTGGGATCCAGGCAAACAGGAACTGGATTAAATCTCTGCATCTAAGACTTCCTGAGGTCGGGAGCAGGGCCTTATGGCCATGTGCAAAGGGAAGCTGGGTCAGGTTCTGACCCAGAGGGCAATATGCCCAGTGTCCATTCATGCCCAGAGGGCAATGGCCAAGGCCAGAATCCTGGGGACTCTGCCTGGAGTGCTGGGGCTGGGATTATTTCACTTCTTAGCTGAGGATCTCATCTTTATTAGGAGACCTTTGCCTTTGAGGTGGGAGTATCCCATTCATTATTTACAGTAATGGTTCTGAGTAAGTGCTAAGAGGAGACTGGCTTTCACTACTATGCTGTGAGAACAGCGAGTTAGGTGCACACCTCTGCCACTGGCGTCCAATTCTACAGGTGTCACTGTGGCTACGCAATAAAGGCCATTTCCTTGTACCACACTACACTGTACAAAACTCTTTCAGATCCAGGGCTCAGGGGTTCCTTCCAGGAACTGGAGGAACATGAGAGGTGAGCATGGCAGGTGTCATCACCTCCAGTGTACAAGCTGAAACAGGCCCTGAGGGGCATCTGGAGTGTGAGATTTGGAAAAGTAGAACTTGGTGAAGGTCAATACGGCACAAATACTGGACAAAATAGGGCTAGATACCAAGCTTTCTGCTTCTAATTTCTATTCTCTTTCTACTATACCTCCTGGAAATAGACTCTCAGACATAATTTTCAAAGGCATTCACAGAATCTACTCCTCACCTCTGATGGGCCAACTGTGAGGTGCCCATTGGTGCTCAGCGGTGCCAGCCAAAGTGTGCATGGAGGCCTGAGGGTGCAGTGCCCTCCAGAGACTCTTTTTCTTCAAGCCTTCTTGCTCCCTTACTCTGCCTCAGGCAGCCCCTTCTGCCAGTTCTTGCTTCCAGGCAGCATGGGGTTTCCCAGGAATTTATAGAGGGAGATTGGATCCTGCAGGGCCCCTCAGCAGGAGCCCAGGAGGCTACACGTGAAAAATGATTGCACCGCACACACGGAGGCTGTTTAAACCTGTCACTTTAAAATATCCCTTCTCCTCTGCCTTAGGCTGGGGCCAGGAGAGCAGACCCAGGAAGAGGAAATCAGTTTAAAGTGACAGCCTTTAATTTCTGAAGCCAAACCTCTGTGTTTGCAGCAGACTTTTTATGTGCTGAGGTCTCAATTTAAAACCAAAGTGTCCCAATGGCACCCCATAATTCTCAGTAAGTTTTTGTACTTCATCTCCAGATTTCTCCTTATGAGAAAAAAAAATCTAGAAACTAGGAAGAGGCTTCACCTAGGGGCTGGACTTGGAGGAGGCCAGAGCAGAAGCAGGTCCAGGGCATTAAAGTGACTGCAAAGGACACTCCAGGAAGCCAAGCCTGTTTAAATTGCTTTTCTTTTGTTAAAGTTGCAGTTATCAGGTTGCCTGGGGCAAGGACAGGATGCTCAGCACTCACTTAAAATTTATTTCATTATTGGAGGACAAAGCCTAGGAGATCTTGAATATAAGATTTTAGCACCTCTCAAGGCTCTACCTTGTTCTCACCTCTTCCATGAAGCCTTCCCAGAACAACCCATCTAGGACTCTCAATCCTTTTAATAAATCCCCAGAGTCCTTTACAGAGTACAGTTAACGTACATTGCCTTGTCAGTTTCATGGCATGTATGTGTGAATATATAATTTCCTCACCTAAGAAGCCCTACTATATGCATGTATTCTTACATGACTGCCTCAGCCCGTGTCTTGATTATATTAGATATTTCATAAGTTGCCTTGCTGATTTTTATCCAGAGTGGGAAAAAATGATCAATTCATAGGATTAGAAAAACGTGCCCCAATGCATCTGACATGCAATTCTGCATATTGCTAAGCACACAGTCAGCTGTCTGGAGATTTGCTGAATGAATGAAGAACTGAATGAATTTTAGCAGAAGTATGGAAACACTACTTTCCAAATTAAGTGGAAACGAAAAGTCTCATCTTGATGTAGTGCAGTGGTGGCTAAGAGTGGGGGGAATCGCGTGGCAGTCAGATGAATGTGAAGCGGCAGCCCTGCCTGAGATGTAGATTGTGGAAAGGCGTTCACATTCCACTCTGGCCATTGGTCAGAGCAAGGCACTGGAGAGCCAGCAGCTGCTATACTTTGTACTTATCTTAAAGTGGTAGATAAGCCCCTGGGTCTACTCCTGTAGACTTGGAGGGAGGGATGCTGACCTAAGGAACAGAACACAGGCTTTGAACCAGAACTGGAGCGAAAGCTTTCCCAGGGGGGCTTTCCCCTGGGCACCCACCGCACTCAAACCTGCTTAGTTTATGAGATTATTATTTTAACAAGGTCTTATCCAGCATTTCACATTTCTAGAATGTTTGGTAATCATAACTCAGTTAATTAATTCCATACAATCAAGGTCATCATAGAAGTAGATGGTATACACACACACACAATGCCGCCATCTTAGCGCAATGGGGGTGAGGTAGAACCTATTTCACTGAAAGATGAACCTTTTTCACCTAGTGGTCCACTTCTTCAGAGTGATGTGCCCCATGTTGCAGGATGCAGCTCAATGGCTCAGATGGCCCGACATTATTACCATTACTGTTTTTGAAATGTTGACAATCTGATTTAAGGAAAGGGAGAAGGCAAGTGCTTCTAGGAGCCTATGATTCATATCCACGACCTGCCACCACTCATAACGAGGGTGGGTGTGCAGGGCACTTTCCACACATTTGCAAACAGATTTAATAATAAGGGGCTGTCTGACTCAATGTGTCAAACTCCCTGCTAGCTGCACAAGAGAATATCGGGGAAGGCGACATAATACAAAGCAATGCAAGGTCATGAGTTCTTCTCTTCGCTGTTCTAACACATGATACAATTTTCCTTCAAATGGAGATTTCATAGAAATATAATCAACCACCTAAAGAGTAGCTAGGCTTGAAACATTTCAGAATAAAAATTAAGCTCAGAGGAGATGGGCACAGCAGACTCTTCTGTTTTGCCCCTTGATGAATACAGACAGGAGGTACAGTAAAGTGGAGAGAGGATTGGCCCTTGGGCCCCAAAACCTGGTATAGAATCCCTGCACTGCCACCAACCACCAACCAACACACAAATCAAAGCCACTTAACCTTTATGACCTTCAATTACAAAACAAGGTAAAAGAGAAGCACAGAACACTCCATACTCAGGCCGTGGTGTTTGGAGATTCCTAGGTGAGAGTGTGTGTGCCTTGACATACAGATGTTAAATGGTAATTTAGAGAAGTGCTCTTCTTCTGGGATCCCAAGTTAAAAATTATGTATCATCTCTTATTTTTCCTGTGGTGCCTCTCATAGCACTTAACTCAGTGTAAAGCACATCAGATACCTGCTAGCAATATGCTTATTCACACAAGCAGCAATGGAGACCTCAGTCAATGGAGTCATGCTGGTAGCCCCTCCACTCACCCTCTCTGTAACCTTGGGTGAGATGACCTTGAGAACATAGTTTCCTTCAGGGGATAATACGGTGTCTACATTATATGTAGAGTAAGGGAGCTGATACACGTAAAAACCATGCAAGGAGAAGAAACCATGCAAGGAGATGGGAATGGAATCCAGAGATGCAAGAGGCCCAGATCCTGTATGGAAGAGACCATGCACCCTCAGGAAGAACAGGGGGGACGAGGCAGGGTAGGGAGAGAGGCGGAGCACAGTTCATGTGGGCTTCTGGATGTACTCCAAAATCTGTATTTTTAGTTACCTTAAACATGACCTTATGCTTCCACAGCAAGAAATGGGATCTAGGAGGTGCATAATCTTGACTGGACCCAGCCACACCTCTCCCTGGGTGTCCTCTAGCAACAATTACCAGTACAGGTCAGCCTCATGTTTCCTTTTCAATGAAAAGAGATAAAACTATTCTTTGGAAAGATGTGTGGTGTAGTAGAGAAAGCCTGGAATTTAAACTGGGATTGGTTTTGAATTCCTGACTTACTGACTGGGTCCCCAAGACAGATGATATCATCTCTGAATTTCTTTTCCAACATCAGAGGCACAACTATCTCATGGGTATATTGCTAGAGGTAAATAAAATAAAAGAACATGGAATCAATGTGAAAACTATGATGCTCTGTGAAGCCTTGTTAATTATTTGGACTTGGAGTGAAAAGAATATTAGATTGGAAAAGAAGAGATTTCAGGTGTGGGCCCTTATGAGAAATGAGAAAAATCACACTTCACTATACCCCATTACAACAACAACAACACACACACACACACACACACACACACACACGCACACACAGGCTGGTGTTGAGCAGTCTTTGTGACATTGCTTTGTGGATTTATTTATTTACTTATCAGATAGTTTTGGGCATCACAATTTTACAAATGTTTTGAACAGGAGAAGAAAGGTGGAGAAAGAGCAGGGGAAAGATACCTTCACCAAACAGGTCTGACTGCCACCGAGTGAATAAAACTACCTACTAATCAAATGCATCATTAAAAGTACAGACATTAGAGCCCAGTGCTGACAGGTTTATGAGCAAGACATTTGCAGTTAATTAGGATATACTGCCTTTGTAGTTGGGATTGTGTCAGGGGTATTGTTGACTTCTGCTAAATAACACCTGCTTCCACTGTCATGGCACCTGGGAGCTTGGGCCATTCTTTGGGGCTCTTCTTAGCCTGGTGGCCTGATGGGGCCATCCCACATTGGACTGTGTAGCAGATAGATTCTTTTACAAAGAACAACAGCAACTTTTGTGGAAATATATCCAAATAAATTATGGGCCAAAATAGGTGTTGCACTTCCTTTTGGACTGGAGAGAGGGTCATGGAGGGTGAGGATGCAGCTGCATTTCCCAGCTGCTGCACTAGCCTTTGTAGAAAGGATGTGAGGGGGTTCGGAATGTGCTCCCCCAAAATATACCGCATTGTCACATTGATTATTTTGGGCTGAAGGCACTTGAGAAACAGCAGGTGCACAGAGGGGTCTCTGCCCCCCACCCTTTTCTACCTAAATGCAGGACATGAAATTTCCCATTAGAAAATCTCCCTGTACTAGGAAGAGAAGAACATTCTTCTCACCAAGGACTGGGAGCACCAAAATGGATCTGTACAAACAGATGTACTAAAATAACACTGATTTTTCACTAGTTTCCTTCATGTATTTTCTAGTCACTATCCAAATTTTACTGTCCCTCACCCAAGCACCTTTTTACTATGTCTTGCCTAGTGTCCACAACATATTGCTCTTTATTAAAGTGTAGATAAGCCCCTGGGTCTAACCTCTTCTTTCTATGAAGACCCCCAGTGTCATGTAAAAACTATTAACATCAAGGGGCACCTGGGTGGCTCAGTTGGTTGAGCATCTGACTTCAGGTCAGGTCATAATCTTGCATTTGTGGGTTTGGGCCCTGCATTGGGCTCTGAGCTGACAGCTTGGAGCCTGGAGCCTGCTTTGGATTCTCTGTCTCCCTCTCTCTCTGCCCCTTCCCTGCTTGCCCTCTATCTTAGTCTCTCAAAAAATAAAATAAAATGTTTAAAAAAATTAAGAAAAAAATATTAACATCAAGTAAAATTTATATGCTTTTCTCCAATGAAACTGTATCTTGTCAACTCAAGTCATAGGTCCTAATTATAGAACTTGAAAGGGTAAAGGAAAAGTCTTTCCTCCTCTTCTGATAAAACCCAGATTGCCCAGGGCATGTCACCTGCCTGGACCATTGGCTGGCTCATGTTAAACAACACTCAGAACAACCAGGACAGCTGTTCTCTCCTGCTCTCCAGTTCCTGTCATGTGCTAGATAATTGAAATGGTTGCACAACTGAAATGCCACCAGCATTAACCTGGAGTTGGGAACCTAAAGTTCCCAACTAGACCATCTCGGGCTCCAAGACAATGGGGATACTGTTATAGGGACAGAGATCAGAATTGTTGGGATTTTGTCTGTCTTAGTGGAAGCTGATGTTGTTCCTCAGACCTAGTTCTTCTTTGAAAGAGTCCAGTTCCTCAATTCCCTCAAAAACACCTCAATTTCCATTTTTAAATAACTAACAAAAATCTTTGGAAACTGCCTTTAAAAAGTTGAAGGATTATTTAGCAGGTTCTTTTGCTTCTGGGCAGTATTCTATCAGCCATTGAAAACTTGCTATTTTTCAGGCTACCCACTATTTTAACCTAATGACTCATAGAATCATAAAAAATTCAGGAAATAAAGCAGGCCATCTAGCATGAAGCCCAGAAAGCTAAGGGATATATCCAAAGTCACACAGAGAACTTCTAATGGAAGGGACACGATTGGGAAAAGGTCTCCCAACTGTCCAGACCAGCACTTGTATCCTGCACTCCATGGGGACCCAATTCCTCTTCGGATATAGTTCAGAGTGGCTGATCATCTCCCAACTTGTGGGCCTTTCTGCACGTTTGAAGATAGTAAATCACCCTCAGCCTCTCTCCTCCACATTAAATAATGCTAGTTCTTTAGCCTTTCTTTGGAGCTTTTTATTCTCCAAACTCCTTAATCACCTTGGAATCTCTTCAAGCCATTGTTATGTATCTGATCTGAGGAGGGAGTCAACAAAATCTTCAAAGCAGAAGAAAGCATTCATTTGATGGAAGCGCCTAGGAGTAACAATCAAAGCCCTGAGTCGTCCCTGGCCAAGCCATTTCCATGTTGCCCATGGTCTGCTGCCATTTCAGAGGTACCACCTGAGGAAGGTGGAGTGTTCCACTCTAATGCTGTGTTACCTTCTGTTGCAGACATTTGTTGAGGTTGCTGGGTAATTGAATGACTGACAGCAGTTATCAGGAGCTGTGCACCAAGATAAGAGTAATCAAATTTCATGCTTCAGGGGCTCAGTAGCTTTGGCTGGCCACCTGGGGCGGGGGGGGGGGGGGGGGGGGTTTACAAAGAATTCCTTTCCCCACCCGACCACACTATCTTTCCCTACAAATAGTTCTGTACAATTGGTCAGTTGTGTCTTGTGCTTTTGTGTTTTGCTCTGAAGAGCCCAACAGAGGAAATTCCTGGAGGCAAGGAACCCTTGGTACAAGTCCAACTTGGGCCAGTTTATCTCATGAAAATCAATTCCTATTTTTCCCACTCCCTTTCCTGACAGGTAGTTGATTATTCTGTAACCCTAGCACCAGACATTTACATGGGGGGAGGGAAATGAGAACAAAGGTAGGGAAATAAAATGCAAGAAAGGAAAATGAAGAGAAAAGAGGGGAAGGAAAAAGCAAGTAGGAAAGAATCAAACATATTCAACTCAGACAGGAGGGCAGAGCAGCAAAGCTTATGTCAGCACCAGCACCCAAGCTGCTTTACAAGATGCAACAAACGTCAGAGCACACTGCGCGCAGCTGCTTGTAGTGCTGGGAGAGATCATCCTGTTATGAAAATGAACCGAGGCTCAACAGCCCCCATTGGATTACTCCTTGTGGTCCTAAACAAAGAGAGACACCCATTAGGGACCAGAGAACTTCCTTGTCGACAACTGGATGCTATGGTCATTTTGGATTTATCTAGTCAGAGAGCTATGACCAGTGGGTGGTCTAGGTCTAGGATCAGTTACCAGCTCAGACTGGAAGTAGCTGAGCACTGGTCTCCTCCTTGTAAGTGGGAGGGCTTGAGCTAGGGCACATTCTGTGTTAGAATATCTAGGATTGTGAGCAAGAGGTCCACTTCCTGAGCTGAGAAGCCATAAGAAATGCTTTAGAATATGAAAGCTTCTTGCTGAAAAGATGTCTCTAGAAGTGATACATTTTAAAACAGGACAAGTTATAATTCCATTGCTGTTTCTTATTTTAAAATTATTTAAACAGGAGGAAATGTTTGTGTAAATAACACTGAGCTTCAGGTTGAGACAGCACAGAGCACCCACAATATGCACAGAGGGGGTGTGGAGGCCTGGCCTGCATGCCCCTGGCAGGTGTGTCCCATACCACTAACAACCCTCCCTGTAACTTAGCAAAGATTCAGTAAGCATTTATTGAGAAGTTAGTACATCCAACTCTGCCCTGAAGAAGTAAATGCAATGATATGCTACAAGTGCTGGGATTAAAGTTAACACAAGATCTGTGGGTTGAGTTGGAAGAACTTTTCTAGATAGAGGGATTGGAGTGCCTGCATCATGGGAGGGGCAAGGTCAGGTTAAAGGTGGGCGAGAGTTATGGAAGGGCTATTGTTTCTTGTTAAGTAGACAGCAGAAAGTAATTGGAGACTCCAAGACACTTGAAGAAATAACTTTCAGATTCCAGCCCCCTTTTAGCTTTCCTCTTTTCAAGTCATGTGACCCTACAAGGGGTCCTTGTCCTGGCCATACAAAGCTGTGAGTGTATATTCATGTGGAGAACACAGACCACTGTGGGTTGAGGCTGAGAGACTGCATCTATCCACCCCATTGCCAAAACCCAACCAAATGCAGAGACAGAACTAGGATGCATTTGATGCTAGTGGAGAATGAGATATAGTCAAGGTCCTGAAATAGGAGCTTACTCTGATCAGATGTCAATATTTACTTTTCATTGCATTGTCATTACATGCTAAGTACTACACTAAATGTTTTACAAAAATCTCATCTAATCCTCATACAAACTGTGACAATGGATGTAGTAGTACTCATAGTTCTACATGGGGAACTTCAAATGTGTTAAATAAGTCCAGTGTCACACAGCTAGTTGGTTTCTGAATCAGGATGGGATTTTAGGTTTGTTCAACTATGGCCCACACTTGACCACAGTCCACTCTGCCATTTGAGTTATAGCCCTGGATGAAACCACCAGGCATTCTGGGCTTTCCTTCTCAAAAAGGGTCTAGATCTGTGCTATCCTATACAGTAGCCACTGTCCATATGTGGCAATTAGGCATGAGAAATGTGGTTAGTGCAAACTGAGATGTGCTCTCAGTATGAAATATATGCTTATTTCAAAGACGGTACAAAAAAAGCATAAAATATCTCAATAAATTTATGTTGCTAAAATTATAATATCATGGATAAGTCATGTAAGCTAACTTACTAAGGCCAATTTCACCTATTTACTTTTTTAAAGACTAGCCCTAGAAAATTGGAATCACATGTGTGGCTCACGTTATACTTCTATTGGACAGCACTGGTCTGAGCTGGTGCTCTGATTTCCTAGACATCCATAGGGAAACAGCAGGCTTGCATCTCCTTTCCATGGACTGTCCCTAAACAGACTGAAGATGGCCACTGAGAGGAGTTTCCTCGGCCTCTATGTCATGGAGTAGTGTTTCCATTTAAGTGGAAACTCATCAGAGGCTCATGGAGGGGAGAAAAAAGACAGTATTCTGTGTTCATTAGTTAATATTTGCAAAGTGCTTTGAAGATGAAATGTGCTACATAAATGCTAATAATAGCTATACTTCTGTACTTCTGTGGGCCTTTCATCTGGAGATTTCAAAGTCCCTATCACAGGCAGGCATTATTGTTCTATTACTTTAACATTAATTGTGCCTCATTGGAGCACTGAATCATTATCTCCCTTGCTACCAGGCTTGAGAGTAGCTGGGGAGAGAGAAAGTAACAGGTTGCCTGTGGTCAGGGAAGAGCAGTAGACACAGGCTGGGGAGAGCTTCCCTCCTTGCATCCAGCCTGGGTCTCAGGTAAAGTTATCTTGGAGGACTGGACTCACACATATACAGAGGGGGATCCTGAGAACTTGCACCAAATAATTCCTTCCTCAGTGTTCTCTCTGCATTCCCTGTGAATTTTTCACAGAGCTGACACCTAACAAGCACTCAGGTGCTCGCTGGTTGACTGAGCTGTTTGGTGGAGAAGGTTATCTGTCAGGAATTGTTAACCTTGGTGGCAGACAAGACAGCCTGACACAGGACATAGCACTTAAATATGATGTTCAGTCCAATCAGACCAGCCTTTGCTAGGACCCCTACCATTTCCTGGAGCCTACAGCAGGTTGACATGAGGGAAGTGACATCTGATGCTGTGCTTAATCAAGCAAAGGGAGAAAGCCTGCAAAAATAGAAAGGGGGCATACTCCATGCAAGCTCCCTGCAGCCTGACCTCAGCCCAGCCTCAGGTGTGAAGTACTTGAGGAATGCCACAACTAAGGCCACTGGGTCAGCTCTCCAGAAGATACCCTACCCCCTGCCTGCCAAGTGTGAAAGACCAAAAAGTAGGGTTGCCCACCAGGTGCAAAGCCACAGTATGACATCCCCTCTGAGGAGAAATTCCTTTATGCTAATTAAAGCCACCAGGAAGTCACAGTGTGAGATGACACAGCTGGATTCCCCACTGCTCAGGAAGAACTGCTGGAGATGCCTAATCTCTCACCAAGTGAGAAAGAGAATGAGGGGGGTGGGGGCAGAGCTCAGGGACACAAAAGAGCACCGGAGTGACAAGCACTCCACCATCAGGTGGGGGCTGTGTGTGTGTATGCAAGCTTTTATAAAAAAATAAAATAAAATGTGTCATTTCAGATTGGATAAATTGAACATTACTAATTAAGAAATTACTTAATTATGGAGAAGAAAATAAAATGAAGGTATTTTGCCATTGAGGGAAAAAAATCTTTGATTTGCTAAATCAAGGAAATGATTAGATTCAAACATTAAATAATGGGAAATGGCTCCAACAAAAACATTAGATGTGCACAGTGCACAGGCCTCCCTAGAAGCCCTACTGTTCCCGGCAAATGCTCTGTCTTATGTGCTGCTTCCTTCCTGTACAAGAGTCTTGTGTGGAATGGACTGAATACCCCTCACCCTTTGTCATAGAGCGGAGCAGAAAACCAGACTTGCATGCACCCTATCTCATGCTAAGGAAATCTATCCATAATGTTTTATTCATCATTCCCCAACTATTTTTAATTCCTGCCCACCAAGTGTGGGCTTTCCCCAGGGCTCAATCAATTGCTTTCTTCTCACCCACAATTCTTCAGCTAGTAGATTACAAATCCTTATCTGTGGGTCCATTAAACCAGTCATCAGAGCTATGGTCTCTCTGTCTCCCTCCAGCCGCCCCTCCCCCCACCCCTGCAAGCCTGCATTCTGCAGCCAGAAGTACCCACTACAGAGCAAAGTAGCCAGCAGACAGCACACCAGGCTTCGGCTTCGTGTGGGGGATATATAATTCCAATGTTCTATCTAACATTCTTTTTAAAATCAAGATAAGGAAAGATCTTCTGCATTTCTTTATTTGAACACTGACCTAGCTCCCAGACATCACCTTTATATTGGTAATCCTTTTTTTTTCCCCTCTAGCTGAGCCCTACCTGTCTCAGACACATTCATCATATAGTCATAGATCACCTCAAAAGTCAACATCATTCTCATTGCTGCCCCTTCTCCTCAGCCAACAAGTGTCTGTTCTTAAACCATTCCACTTAGTTTCAAAGAATTTAAAAATATCCCACATCTTTCCCTTCTCCAGGTTGAAAACTATAGCCTACTTTTCCTTATGGCTTTATCATTCCTCCATATCCAGTCAGCTGTGAAGTTCTGCCAATTCTTTCTTTGAAGCATAATACCCTATATTCATTTAGCAATTAGAGCTTCTAAACAATTCTCATACATTCCTCTTATTTGTGCTCTTAGGAAACTGATGAAATAGGCAGGCAAAATACCCTCCTTCCTTTTTGTTTTCAGTAGGTAGGGGAAAGGGGGCTCATTTCACATACTTTTCCTGGGAAGCCTCAATATCACTTCCTTGATCCCTGAAGACCAGTTTTGTGCTTCTTTTAACCCCTATATCATTCAACACTTTCTCTGTCATGAACACTAGGTATTGGTTACATGTGATCAGTAACTATTTACCACCACTTCCTCATTGTTCTGCAGTGTGCCTGTGAGATGGAAAGCACAAACTAAATTATTCCCCAATGAGTGAAATATGTGCATGGAAGTAAATGAGTGACATCATATTCCAAAGGTCACACAGCTAGTGAATGGTAGAGCCAGAGGCAAGACCTAGCTCTTCATTCTGCTGCATTGCAGACTAGTCCCCTTGGCAGATACTTCCAGTGCACTGTTGGATGAATTGTTAGAGCACATTTTAACATCACCGATCATGTCCTATAAGAAAGAAAAAAATTTGCTTCCAATTACCCAATGGTAAAGTCTGTCAATGTATCAAACTAGCCCCTACTAACTTTCATGTCATATTAGGGAATTTTAGAGTCAAAGGAGGTCATAGACCATGTAAGAACAACTTCCTTCCCAAAGTCAGACTCTCTTCTGGGGTGCCCTTTTCCCAAAATCCAAAGAGAAAAGCATGGCACTGCCCACTGGCCTGTAGGCCATCTCTTATGGGACACCAACAAAGGGCACACTCTGACCTGCAGAACTCCTTGCTGCCACCAGCTTACATGACTCCAGCGACACATTGCACAGTCTGTTCTCTCCATACGATTCTCCAATACTACCTATCATATGGGGTCTAGATCAGGGTGCATCTTCAGAAAATCTTTCCCTGGTACCCACCCAGAGAACATCATACACCAACATCCCTTCTTGCAATCTTTTAAGGTGTATTTATCACCACATTCACACATAAGTCGTATATTTTAGTTAGCCTTCATAAATGTTTGTGACTTACATGGCAGCTAAGTTGTAAAAAAATTTGGATCTTGTCTCCTCTTCTGACACCCAGAAAACAAATCACCAATATGTGTTAAGCATGCATGTGAGAACCCTGTGTGCTGGGTAGGTACCTTCATGCACATTTTATAAATATGTCATTTTACCAAGGTTTAGAGAATCATATAATTACATTATCAGTTAGAAAAGCTGAGCTTATGAGAGACAAGCGATATTCTCAAGATCAAAGAGTGAATTAGAGGTCACAGCTCTGGTTCTATTCCAGGTGCCCCGATTCACACTAGAGGATTTATATTATTTTGTTAAGGCTGCTATGATAAAATGACATAGACTGACTGACTCAAACAACAAAGATTTATTCCCTCACAGTTCTGGAGCCTAGAAGCTCAAAATAAAGATGTCGGCAGGTTTGTTCTCATCTGAAGCCTCTCTCATTGGCCTGAGGATGGCTGCCTTCCCCCTGTGGCCTCACATTTTCTCTGTGTGTGTCCCCAGTGTTTCTCCCTCTTTATATAAGGACATCAGTCAGTTAGATGAAGCCTGCCATAACCATCTAATTTTAACTTACCTCCTTAAAGGCCCTATATCCAAATTTGGTCACATTCTCAGGAACTGATACTTAGGGCTTCAATACATGTATGGCTTTTGGAGGGGACACAGTCTGCTTATAACAGTATTCTTACTGCACTTTGCACATAATTGCTATATATACACTAAATACTAAGTGTAACTGAGAAACTGACCTATTAATTTTGGAGAGGGAATATTGTGATTGTTCTATTTTTTTGTTCCTTTGTTTGTGTTTGTCTTTGTTTTCCAGCTTAAAGTGACAAGAGATATTTGAACTTTTCCCAAGTCCCAGATTCAAAAGAAGTAAGGATACATTTCTTTTTTTTAAGGTGAAAGAAAAACGTCCAACAAAATCCAGCAGTACAATCAAAACAAGTTTCGCTCTGTTGCCTCTGCTTTCTTTTTTCTTGGTCTTTATTTGTCCCCAGACTCTTTGTGTCGGGGAAATGGGGAGCACATCTTGTGTTTGCTGCAGGCAATCACTTGGAGCAGGGAGATTCTTGTGAAATTCCAGAATCTGGTAAAAACTCAGGAGCCCAGGGCTCAGGGCAAACAAGGTATCCTTGAGAATAACTATTTTCTAATACTAGGTGCAAGCCTGAGAGAGTGTCTAGTACGGTACCAAAAACCCAGAGGTAGTCAGTATGCTAAATGAGGTGAGGTGAGTGGGGTTTCTGCTGTGGGGATGGAGAGAGCCATTCTTGGAAATGTGTGGGTTGGGCTTCCAGGCGAGCCACACAGAGAAGAGTGGGGATGATTTGCCACTTTCACCTGTAGTTATTTTTGTTGCAATAACCAGCCGCCAAATAACTTGATCCAGGGGACAAGAGGTGAGAACCATTTATCCTTCCAGGTGCAATGGAGCGAGGTACAGTGGCTTATTGCAAATGTGCTCACAGCAAGGTGAGGAGGCCCTGTAGAGGGACCAGACATCTGCTTTTAGAAAGGGAGAAAAGCAGATAATGTTGAGAGGCAGGGAAAGGCAGAGCCAGGGCTCTGGATAGACAGAGAAGCCAGACACTCCCACAGGCTTCAAAGTCCCCATGTCAGTCTCTGCTTTGCTCTATTTAGGGCATTGAAAGTCCTTGCAGGGGATCTGGGAGTGGTTAACACAGCAAGTCATTCGCTTTGATTTGGATTCTCTTAGAAGCAGCTGCTGAGATAAGGGTATAAGGACAGTTTGTTTATTTAGGAGGTAAAGAAAAACACCTGTGGGGGAGCAGGGTCTTGAGACAAGGAAAGAAGGGCAACCTTCATCCCATCTGGTAACTCGAGGGCCAGCATAAAACCCACACCTCAGTTATCCCACTGGAGGCAGGCAAGAACCACAACAAAGTGCACGCACCAACTGCTGCAGTCACAGGCAGATGGCTGCTCTGGGAGGTGGATGGGGGTACATCACCTCCCAGCCCTTCTGCTCTGTCTCCTGGACACAGAGTGGGCTCCAGCAGTAAATGGGTGGGCTCCATATTTAGGTGGAGAAACCCAGGTACTAACAGTAGGAATTCAGAGGACACAGGTGGTACACACAACATCTGGAGGGTAAAGACAGACTTTGGAATCAGACAGTGTGGCTTGGAGTTCTAGTTTGCCATTTAGTAGTAGAGTGCCCTTAGCCAAGTTACTTAATCTTTTATATCTCAATTTCTCCATTTGAAAAAGCAGAAATAGTAATGCATGGACATGCCTGAAAGGGCTGAGGTAGGATGAAGTGAATTTATGCAATGCTCTGAGTATTTGCTAAGCACTCGGTAATGTTAGTTATTTGTATTGTTAACCACCAATATGATCACGACCAATGTGTTAACCTACCAAATTAGCGAAGAGTGTGTTCCTGAATGCATGAGGCCTAGAACAGGTAAGTTCTGGAGTAAATATAGAATGTGAAGTTGTCACGGAGGAGAATGCTTCCCAGAGACCCTACAGCCTGTCAGGAAATAGGCAATCTCTGTGCTCTTGCAGTAATTCACAAGGATGTGAGCAACCTCCCCTTAAGGATATCTTCTTCATGATTGTACTTAGCAGATGTTAAAGTCTATCATTGTATAAAAAATGACTTACTGAAAATTTGTGATCAGATCTTAAGGACACACCTCTCACCTAGTTATCTGGAGTATGTGGCTGTACAGAACAATGTGTCACTTTAATCATAGTCAATTCTCAACTGTCTGCACTATTGGGAAAGATTAAAGGTAGGAACGCACAAACCTTTGGATAATTCAATTTTTTTTTACAGTTATCTTTTAGGTACACTTAGGCACAGCAAATTTTCTTAGAGAAGTATTAAAACGGGTCTCTATTCCCTAAGCACACACCAGCTGGCTGTTGGAGAAGACAGATCAAAGCTGCCTGAATGGTAAGGGAAGCCATCTGGGCTTCCCATTACTTTGGCCATTGATGTGGAGGACTACATGCACACCCAATGCAGCTTGTTGGCCCCAGGAAATAATGAGTCTTGGAGTCTCTGATTTAAAACCTCCTTGACTCCAATGTATTGAAATTTTCAACACATCCTTCCTACAGCTCAACAGTGGCTGAGAATGCATTCTTTCTTTTACCTCAAACAACTGCAGGGTTCTCTTTCCCAGAATTAAGAGGCTTGATGGGAAAATGGTCCAATTATTTCATAATAGGCACACAAATATGAAGAGTTCAAAATCCATTCAATGTAGATTTATTAAACTCTTATATTATGGATACCATGTTTGTTAGGCATTGGGGATATGTAGTCTCTGCCTTCAAATTGTTCTCAATTTAGTAGAAGGATAGAGAAACAAAAATAGTTTACATAGAAAACAATGTGATAATCACAAAATAGAAGGAGAGGCAAGAATCTATGGAAGTACAAAGGAGTGTTTTAATACATGCTAGTTCAGAAAAGTCTTTCCTGAGGTGATGATGTGCATGAACCAACATTGCCAGCCTCTTGGGCTGTGGCATTGCACATTATGTCAACAGCCATGATATGGACTATAATATAAGACAAGAATGAAAGTAGAAGGAGATGAAGACATCAAGTTTGATGGAGATGAAGTTAATGTATCTATGGAAATTAAAATGAAACATCCAATAGGAAGACAGCTATATAAGGCTGTAGCTCAGGAGAGAGTGAACACTTGAAAATATGGACACAGAGTAGATTGATATATAAGCATGCTCTCAAGAATGAGAATAAAGATGCTAAATGATACCTTGAGAAACACCAACATGTAAAGAGTGTGCTAGGTATAAAATTGAAATGGAGAGCCCAGAAAAGTAAGAGAAACACTAGGAGAAAGAATGGTGCTACATCTTCCATGAAAGCATCCACCCATTCAATTACACATAAATCATAAATCTAATATGTGTGCTAGGCAGTAGGTTTAAAATGTGTATCAATAAAGACATGATTTCTCCCTCTATGTAGTTACAGTACAATTGGGGAGATGAATATTTATCCAATAATCACAGAAATGTACTTTTTTTTTTTTTTTTTTGCAAGCAGTGTTAGGAAGGAGGCTTTGAGTTTTAAAGAGAAAGGGGAAGAGCAGTTGATTGCATCAATGCCAGAGAAATGTAAAATAAGATGAGTACAAGACTGGGCATTGGAAGACCATTCTGGTTTTAGTGAAAGGAACGTGAGCAGACAAGGACATAAAGAAGTTAAACTCCTGTAGCTTGATGAGTGCTCAGAAAGTGAGGAAACAAATAATGAGTATAGATTATGCTTTCACCCAGTGAAAGAGCAAGAAAGTTGAGGGAGGTTTTTGAAAAGATGGGAACGACTTGAACATATTGTTTCACTTGAAGAAAATGACTAAATAGATAATTTTGAAAATAAGTAGAGCATATTGGTTCACTAATGGAGTTGACTTCATATGAAGTGGGCTTACCTATAACCAGGATGAGAGCCACTTCTTTGACTAAGATGGAATGGAAGAAGGCAAGGGGGATATGAATGCAGATAAATTTGTAAATGGGAGGCAGGTAAATAATTTGAGGGAAGTTATACATGATTACTTCATTGATGAACTTGGGGCAAGGTCATCTGTTGAAAATGAAAAAAAAAAATGTATAGGAAGCCTGAAGGGAGTGGTAGATTTGAAATAGTCAAGGTAGAGATGTACCAAGAAATGCAAAGGGCACAGATTTAGCTCCCAGTCATAACTTTATAAGGATACCAGTCTACACAGCTAAATAATTTCCCTGCAGCAGTGCTTGGAATCCTGGATATAAAGAAGATATGATGATGTGGAGGGTCAGCAGTGAGGTGGTTCAAGGCATCTGTGGCAAAAAGAAAAGGTGGTAGGTAAGTTGAGTGTGTTCTAAAATGGATACAGAAGTTAGGTGGAACCAAGAAGAAACTGGCAGACCTGGACAAAAGGAAATAATCTGAGGACTTTTTAGAAATGGTAGAAGAGTTGAGGATATGATAGAAGATCAGGGTCCATAGACAGAGGAAATGATAGTATCAAACAGTGGAGTTTAAAGTCACAGAAGTTTCAAGTAACTTCCAATTTCAGCGTGTGGTCAGGAGAGTGGACTGCTGAAAGGGAGCGAAGGTGAAGGTCTTCAGAATACAAGAGAAGTTATGGGATTAAAGTGCTATATGTGTCATCTACTTGAATGTGACCATGTTTGGGAAAAATGGCAGGATTTCATTACCTACCACTGTAGAGTTCTTTGGGCATACAAAATCAGTTATTTCTTCTAGCCCCTCTTTTGAAACCACCTGGAGCCCATGCAACAAAACCCACAACAAGAAGAGCTACTGGCCCATCCCATTTGACTCTTGAACAAACAGACTTTTTTTTGATATATCTCTTGCTCTAGAAGAGATACTTTACAACAGGGTTGAGGCAACCCAGACAAAGGCAATAGAAGGAAAGCTGACAATGTCACCACCCATTTCTGATCTTTTTGACAGTTCATATTTTAAACTTCACCTACCAGAGCTGTCAATTCAATCTAGACTCCCTCTGAAGATGTGATTGGAACCAGACAGCTCCATGGTAATTCTATCATCATTAAACAGTTCTATAGCACTTTAGAATGTCAAAGCACTTTATGACTCTTCTTATTAATTTTTTTTTTCACATAACAATGCCAGAAGGCAGTCCAACAGTCTGAGCAAGACTTGTCAGAAGCGTGATGAAAAGAAAATGGACTATGGGAAGAAGTTAGATCAGGACTTAGCCAAGAAGAAACAACACAGTTCAGATTGCCAACTCTGAGCTTGGGAGATACCATTTAATAACCCCCAGTTACCCAACTTCCCTGGTTGGAGGCAATGAAGGAATCAACCAAAGAGCCAAATTCAGCTTATCCTCATGTAGCACAAGTTTGTTCCACACATCATAGATGCTCAGAATGTAACAAAGTAAACACATCCATGTGACCCCAGGTCCCTCTTAGGTAATAACATGGGTATGTCTATCTTTTAAATTTTTCTTTAAGCTTGGGGGTATCTAGGTGGCTCAGTCAGTTGAGCATCCGACTTCAGTGATGGCTCAGGTCATGATCTCATGGTTCGTGAGTTCGAGCCCTGCGTTGGGCTCTATGCTGACCACTCAGAGCCTGGAGCCTCCTTCATATTCTGTGTCTCCCTCTCTCTCTTCCCCTCTGCTGCTTGGACTCTATCATTCAAAAATAAATAAACATTAAAAAAGAGTTTAAAAAAATAATTTTTTCTTTAAGCTTAACATTTATCATTTGTGTCCACTATATTTATGATATAATTCATTGAGCCATTTACTTTAAAAAGGAAGAGGTTTACAAAAGAGTGAATCTTTCCATGTTTTTTGAACAATAACCTATAATTCTATATCAGCCAAACTAGCAATCCAGGTTTTGTATGAAATAAATTTTCCATCAATAAAGTAGGAAAGAAGAAAGGAAAAGAAAGAAAAGGAAGGATGGAGGAAGAAGGGAGAAAAGAAGGAAAGAAAGAAGAAGAGTACAAAGAGATAAAACAAAAATCTCTTCAACATGGAAGATTTTTAACATAGTTCATTGTGACAGTAAATTAAGAAAGTAAGCAGAAACATCATCCTATTATTTCCTCTATTGGACTGAAAGACTACAGTGTTTACTAAGGACCAAATCAGGAGAGATTTCCTTAATTAGAATTTTTTTCAAGCTCATAAAAAGGACACCTGAAAGGAAAGAAAACATTTTTTAAAGAGCAAAGAAAGAACTGTAATTGGCAGCTCTTCTTTAATTGAATTACTATGACTATCATTAGCAATGGACCTCTAGGATTCAAAACGCTTGCCACCCTTGCAGTCCCTTTCCACTTCTCATCTCTGCTGCACCTGTCAACACAATACTGTACTGAGAAGGAGGAGGACTGGATTTCTGCAACATGTCCTAGTGTGGCCCTAGGGGAAAAGGGCCTAGTGTGGCCCTAGTGTGTCTTTGGGGAAAAGATGTCCACTGGGAATAAGAGAAACCTTTGTCCTTTGAGTAGTATGAACCCATGGACACGTTAGTGACCCTACCTGGTTTATATGAAAAATTCCATATTCACATGGATTGCTAAAAGATTATTGGAGAAGGAAATTTCTCAGCAAACACAGGAAACCTCAAGGATGCTCAGTAAACATGTTTTTAGAGAGCTGAAGACTCTATGTAGAAATCTTTTAAGACACTCTGGGTTTGAACATGGACCATTTTACAGGGCAGAAAAAGAGGAGTATAAGGCAGAATTGGAGACAGAGCAGAAGGTTTAGTGTCCCAAACAGACAAATATCTATAGGGACAGAAACAGAGCCAATTGTGCATTCTCAATGTTAGATGGTGTGGAATTCTAGTCAACAGCGCTGTCCTGGCACTTATTAGGAGAACACAGAAAAGCAAAGCCTTTCTGAATCTGTTAGAAAACAGCAGGATGGTCCTGATGAGGCAAAAAGAACCATGTACCTTTTCTGTGAGACAGAAAGTGATAGATAAAGATGAGGAACTCCCAACCTTGTTCCTTCATCCTCTACCCTTCAAGTGCCCACACGAACCAGACCTCGTTGTGTAATTTTGGAAGCCCTGGAAGAGTTTTCTTAGGTTTGTGTAAAGAAACACATACAATTGCTGGAATCACAATTTCTCAGAAAAGTCAGTATCAAAGAGTTTGCTAACGTCATATCTCAGAGAATCAAAATGCACTAGGCTTTAAGAGGAGCTAAGTTCTCAGTCCTTTGAACCACCCTTAATGTGGAGTCTAATGCTTGTCTGTCTTTCTAGAATAGTCAAATGCCTCTTGGTTACCCAGAGAGGGAAGGCTGGAAAGGTGCACAGAGGCTCATGCTATTAATAAATAGTTATTTCAGACTGCGCAAAATACTTAGGTAGATGTGAGTCCCATCTTTTGTCTGAGAGTGGGATTCTATTGAGAAGTAAGGTTTGATTTCACAGCTGCTGTGCAGGCAAGCTTCCCACCAGAATCTGCAGGGAGTGAATCTTTTAGGAAAACTGCAGCCTTAGGCAGGGAGATTTCTGGAGGGATACCAAGAAAGCCTACCCATTAAAACCTCTGCAGTGGTAGAAATTTCATTTCTTAAAATAAATTATATTAGGTACCAGCAAGGTTAATCTTTTTAAGACATCAGAAATAATTCCTAATGGAAATTTCTAAAGTACATATACACATACATGCATACATATTCTCTACTAATATAAGACAGACAAACTAGACCAGAAATATAAATAGAAGGTATAGCACAATCTCCAATAGATTTCTCATAATATTTAATATGAACGTTTTATCCAGTTTTGGTATCATCTAATTATAAGGTTGGTGAAGCTTCAGGGAAACTATGCAATGGAGTTCAGAATCACATTTCCCTTTCCTTATAAAGTGTATATTTGGTTTATTTTCAAATTTGCTGTTGCTCTACATTCTTGTAAATTAAGCTGTCACCCATCAGCAACTGAAGTCACCTGATCAGGTGCTGTAATGCTTAGCTAGGGATGGGCAAACCTCTGGAGGCCCCATTTCTGATTAACTTTCTTAGTTCAGATGGTTCTCAGCATTGCCCTAAATGTTTTTAATTCTGACTATCTTCTCTAGGAATCTCATTATTATTAGCTACTGGGCTTTGCTCCACAGAACCTCCCATCTGGCTTTTGCCCATTCCCCTGTGCTTCTAGTCAAAAATGCCAGCATCATGGCCTTTTCTTCTTTCCCTGTTTGCTGAGTAGGGGATTGGGTAGAAGGGATAGGGATCAATATCTTAATGAGGTACAGCAAAATATAGGTAGACTATGTTGACCCTAGATTCTGTGCAAGTGTCCTTATTTTCTCTTATGCTTAGAATGCATTAGAATAAGAACTGGAATTAATAAAAATAGGAATGCTCATGTGATTAATGATGAAAATAATGATAAGTGATCTTTTGGAATGACTACAATATGTCTTATACAGTGCAAGTCACTTTTTAAATCTTCACTACAAGCAAAACTTGAAGCTCCACAGTTAGGTGGTAGTGCTTATTTTATCATTTAAAAAAATAAGAAAATAAACAAAGAAGTAAAACAAAGCAAGCAAGCAAGAAATAAACAAGATATGTGGAGTCCAGGGAGGTATTTGTTTAAGGTTACCACATATTTCCTTCCTTCCTTTTCTTCTCTCTCCCCTTTCCTCCCCTTCTCCCCACTCCTTTCCCCCTTCCTTCCACATACTTACAGTGAGGAACAACTACACTCAAGTGTGCTATGGGCAAAATCTACAAAGATGACCATGATGTTGGTTCTACCTTCAAAGGTATGCAATCAGCTGAGTGACAACAAAACTGGTATTAGAAATTTTCAAGGAACATCAAAGGAGGGGGGATTCGTTTTCACTAGGGTTATTAGGAAAGCTTTAGAGAGGAGGTGACACTTGAATGGGGCTTTAAATAACGAGTATTTAATCCCCCAGGGAAAAAGAAAAGGACATTCCAGGCAGCCTCGAAAGCAAGAGCAGCCCCCTTAAGAAATCATGATTAGCAGGAGTTTGCTCCATTTCACACTTCAACCCACACTCATCTTACCAGGGTATTTCTACTTGTCTATGGGACAGTCAATGAGGGTAACTTTGGGGTCAGATAAGGTTAGCATTCGGGGGCCACACCAAGGAACATGGATTTTATCCTCCATGCACGAAAGGTTCTTCAAAGAAGAATGGTAAAATATGTGTTGTCCAGAAGGACAGCTCTGGAACAAATGGAGGCTAGGATGGAGAATTGGGTGGGCGCCTGATGCTGTAATGACAGTCCAGGGCCAAGGAAGCTGAGGATAAGCCTGAGGAGAGAAGAGAGGAGAGGGGCCAGCTAGAAGACAGGTCTCCTTAGACTGTACTTGACTCCTAAATGGCTGGGGTGAAGGGATAGAGGAGTCTGGTGAATCCATAGTTTCAAGCTGGGGCATTTGTTCGTCCGGGGGTAGCTGGAGGGAGACAAATTTGCATGGGAGTATACTGGAAGTGACACAAGCAGAGGGGAGCCACAGAATTGGTAATCTTTACCTTGCTTCATGAGGCCCCAGAGAATCTTCATAAGGAACACTAAATTATATATATGTTTGATGAGCCCATTAAATATAGCACTGAGTTCAAAAAGTGGGAAGAATCTGGCAAACAGACAAAATAATAGACAGGCAAGCCAAATTAAGAATCTGCCTTGATTCAAAGTCGTGTTGGATTTTTAAAAATCCACAAAAGTAATAGGGTATAATGAAGAATTAAGCTTTAAATATAACCTAATACCCATCTAATTAGGATAATAAAATATAAGGAGTGCTGTGCCATCGATATGCTAATGTAACTCAACCTGCCACCTTCTTTTCTCACACTCCTATCGGAAACTTGTCCAGTGATGACACGAGCTGGTTGGTAGACAGAAATGGAGGTATACAGCACACAACTGGGCCCCAGAATGCTTAAATAGTAACGTCTTCTCCCCTGCTGCCTGAGAAAGGGATTTAATGCTGTTTTACAGGGAGAGTCAGAGTATGGCACAGAGATTGATTCCTTTTAGGTTCATAGTCTTATTAGGAAGGAGAGGATCCCTCCAACCAAGATTTTATTTGCCTCTATTTTATTTTCCTTTTCTCTACTTTTAACCTGAGACTGAAAACAAACAAGTGCTTTTTAAAAAGGAGATACACATATGGGACTACATGAAAACCTGAAACTTTGTGACAAAGTCAAAAGACGAATAAGAGATTTATTTAAAAAGAGAGAGAGAGATTTACAAAGAAGAGGCCATACATTAAAATAAAGAAGAAAGAAAAAAAAAAGAACTCTTGCAAATTAAAAAGAAATGATTGATAAACAAATTAAAATGTGCAACAAACGGATTATTCACAGAACAAGTACAAATGGAAAGGTGACATGAACTTGTGTGCATCTCTGCAGTAGTTTGGGAAACACAAATCACAGCCTGCTGCTCCACACTCAAGACTGGGCAGATGCTTTCAAGGCTGAGACCACCTACCGCTGGCAGGGAAAGAATACTTTTTTCAGTGTGATGTTACAAAACCAGGAGGACTGTACATGTTTGTCTCTATCTTCTTTTTCTTACTCCAGTGGTACCCCATGGAAATCCCTCCAAATTTTCTGGCCTAGTTTGAATTTATCCTTTTAGAAGCTGCATAAATTCCTTGCTGTAAGTATAACCTCATTCACTCTACCATGTACCTTTTTGGCAGGAAGCGAGGCTTGAGTGACCGGAGGATGACCTTAGACGTCCTGATGGAGATGCCCACCCAGAGATCGCCCAGGGACCACCCCATTCCACCCATCTACCAGTCAGAGGAACACCCAAGCAGAGGAAGAGTTAAAGAGTGTTGAACTGTGCAGAAAGCAGCTGCTTGTTCTGATTTGACTTCTGTCTCTAGATCAGAAACAACGTTGCAGTTTTCTACCCCTTGCAGATACAGTATTTTGAATTCACCTTGGGAAAGCACACGCCTAATTAGCTAATTATTGTGTAATACAGGCTTATCACTCAAAGTTGCCACCCTAGGACACACCCAAAAGAAAAAAAAAATGAGGTAACCTCACACTCCAGACTTTTCAGGGCCCTTGTCTCTTTTGACTGCCCTGCTCCTTCCTTGGAACACACTTTAATAAAACTTTGCTCTGCTTTACTTTCATTTCACAGCCCTACAATTCTTCACTGTGGCAGCAAAAAGAACCAAGGCCTCTTTCCTTTTCCATCTCACTCTTGGTAACATACCTACTAGTGGACATTTATTTATTTATTTTGCTGCCAAAACTATAATAGCACAAGTCAAAAATACATACTTTTAATTATATTGCTTTTATTTTTATGGGATAGTTTTTTCCAGGTCTTCTAAGATTTAGGATTGCTAACGAAATCCTAGTATTATATGTATTTTTAGTTTATTTATTTATTATTATTATTATTATTTATTTATTTTAAAGTGAGAGAGAGGGAGAAAATGAGCACATGAGCAGGGGAAAAGGGACAGAGGGAGAGAAATAATCTTAAACAGGCTCCATGTTCTGTGGAAAGTCTGATGTGGGTCTTAATCCCAGGACCCTGGGATCATGACCTGGGCTGAAATCAAGAGCCAGACACACCACATGGACTGACCTACCCATGAAGTAAAGAGCACAAGCTCAAGAGCTCAGCTGCCTGGGCTCCATTTTGGCTTTGCCACAAACTTTGGGCAAATTATTTCAACTTTCCATGCTCAGTTTCCTTATCTCTAACACTGGAGTATGATATCTCCCTCAAAGAATTTTTTACAGTATTTAAATGAGTTCATATCTGTAACTAATGCACTTGTATTGATGTATATATAACTATATGTGATATACATTAATATACGTATCATAACCCTTGCAATGATCATTCCTTAGAGAAAAGACACGGAAGACTATGATAAGAGCTCATTTTATAATCTTATTTTTCATTTTCCTCACCTCTGATGGTATGTGGGATGATTTTAAGTGGTTTTATACATAGATATATAACTATACTATATATAGTTGTATATCTATCTATATATAGTTATATATCTATATATGCATGGTTATATATATATGAGATTATTTAAATTTATTTCATTTTTATATGAGATTATTTTAATGTTATTCATTTATTACAATTAGAACAGAGATACTTTTGGGGCGCCTGGGTGGCTCAGTTGGTTAAGTGCCGGACTTCGGCTCAGGTCATGATCTCACAGTTCGTGGGTTCGAGCCCCATGTTAGGTTCTGTGCTGACAGTTCAGAGTCTGGAGCCTGCTTCAGATTCTGTGTCTCCCTCTCTCTCTCTGCCCCTTCTTGGCTCACACTCTGTCTCTGTCTCTCTCTCTCAAAAATAAATAAATGTTAAAAAAAAAAAAGAACAGAGATACTTTTTTTCACTTCTAGCAATAAGAAAAATTCCTTTAAAATATATATAAAAATTATTAGCTTTAAATTAGAAAATAGTAAACATATTGATATAGGTTAGTACAAATATGGCAAAGAATGCAATGTCTGGAAATGCCTGAAGTTTTGGAATGATTCGTATTCTGTATTATTTTCACGCACTGCTTCAATTATTTTGCATACGCTTGTTTTGAAATAGTCCTCTGGGTGACTTCATTAACTGGTACCTACACAAAGTAGGTTCTACTCAGGCCGGTAAACCAACTCTCTGGGAAAAAAAGAAGAAAGAAGAAAAGAAGAAGAAGAAGAAGAAGAAGAAGAAGAAGAAGAAGAAAGAAAAAGAAAAGAAAGCTCTGATTTGTACTGCTTGCTGATTTCTGTGAGGTAAATACTCCCACTAGGGCCAATTTGAAGTTGCCAACAATTTAAACTGGGCTACAAAATCCCTGAATATTTAACAATCAGCTCCTCACACACTGATCTGTGACGGCTCTGAAACACCACTGTCCTACTTAACTATTAAAGTAAAGATTTTGGGAACTGAAGTGGACAAAACCAGGTATAAAAATAGCATTCAACATTCTGTCTCCGTAGGTTGTATTTCTATCTCAATGATCTACAATTTCAAAAATACGCAAGAGATGGTTAGTTCTGAATAGGGGTCCAAGTGTTTAGGAATAAGCGAGGGTTCCTAAATTAAAGGGCAATATTCAGGTAGAGAACAGGTAGCCTGTGGGATGACTCTCATTTCACTGTGTTTTGAAACAGAGCCATGGTGTCTGAGGAATACCTCTCCAATAAGAAGGATGGAATGCATTCCAGTCACTTGTTTTGTACTTGTGATTTGTGCCAGGCGCAAGTCCTCTCTACCGTGGTCTCTGGACTTCTGCTGCAGGAGCCATTCACCCAGGGCCACCCCACCCTACCCACATGGTAGGGAACTCCTTCAACTCCTTAATGTCTTCCTTTTTTATTCTCGGAGTCTAGAAGATGCATACACTCCACAAATGTTTGTGGAATGGGTGAATAAACAATCAGCTTTTAGAGCCAGCAGAATTTAAGGTATTCTGTTGATTGATTCCCTACAAGGACAAATGGGAAACCTGAATTCTGCTGCAGTGAAGGATTTTTCCAGAGGTCACACCTCACTAGACAGCAGCATAGCAGCAGCAGATTAAGAACATAGGTGTCTACTCTCAGTGTTCTTTTCTCCATTGTTACAACAAGCTTGTTATGACTCACGCCATCCATTCACTGACCTGTCCAACAAAAATTTACTGAGACCCTATTGTATGCCAGGTGCTCTTTATTTTCCTTTTTCTCTTTTCTTTTCCTACCTATCTCACTTTTCCCTTCTTTTCTTTCTTCAGGAAGATCAGTGTAGCTGAACACCTTTGGGACAAGGTCAGGACTACTAAATCTATTGATTACTGGAAAAGCTTATTGGCCTTAAGATTTGCTCTAGGGTTGTATCTGGGGGTGATTTAAAAAACTCTATAGTACTAAGCTGTTGAGAATTTCAGGTGGTTCAACACTGGCCTCAAATCCCTCTGTCCTCATGGTGGCATGACAGCCACAAACAGCAATGTATTCTGGAGCGTCTCCCCAGGGTCCTCGTGCCTTAGCTCACACAGGCGGGGACATTGGCACCAAGGGTAAAGACAAAGAGAGGCTGGCACATCCTGCTGGCCCCAGTCCCTGCCATTTGAACAACATCCAGATTTGGAAGGCCACACACGTCACAGTCAGTATAGAATGACAAAGATCCTTTTATTTCTGTGAATGGGGCATGGAGGAAATGAACAAACAAATGATCTGAGTAGAAAAAAAAAAAACTGGCTCTATAAGGCGAGCCTTACAGTTAGGCATCTTGTTCAAGGCTTTGAGAATTAGTGGGCTCTGGTCAGTGAGAGTAGGAAGTTAGGTTCTTGCCTATGGGCATAGGAGTTATAGGCTCAACTCCCCTTTTATCATGCAGGCAGTGACAATGAACTCCTTGTCACTTTGAGTGAGAAGACCCACCAGATGTTACAATGATTCAGCCTCTGCACCCAAAGTTCTGTTCTCATTGGGTTCTTTTTATCTTCTCAGGAAAACCTCCTGCAGAGGTTAACATTGCTAGTCACAACCCTGGAGATTTGCTGGGCAGTGTCACTGGGGACTTCTGGAAAGACTTCTGCCAACTTCTTCTGACACACATGCTACCCTCTCACCCTTGGCCCACCCCACTAACACACATAGTTCTGGTGATCCAATGTCCCCCAATGCTCCCCAGGAGTCCCAACAGCTAAGGGGTCCTGGACGCGATGAGACCCTATGGCCTCACCCCACCCAGCCCAGCTCCTCAGCAGCTTCTGTAAATGCATCCCCTCTGTATTTCAGGAAGAAACTGCAAGAGAAGCAGAAGGGCCTGCCAGAGTTTGGATTTGAAATCAGGATAATCCATTGGAAACCTCAAGGTCTGGGCAGAAGTAATGTAAAAATTAAATTAAAATAGAAGCACAAAATCTGTCTTCCTGGCTCTTAGACAACCTCACCTTAGACTTCTAATGTTAGAGTGGATAAAATCACAATTAGAAATAATCCAATTTTTCCTATCCCTCTTTATAATAGGGAAACTGAGGCCCAGTGTGATGGGAAATACTTGTTCATGATCCCAGATATAGGAAAAGGAAGTGCCTTGTTATGTTTTTGTTTTTAATTTTTTTAATGTTTTTATTTTTGAGAGAGGGAGGGAGAGAGAGAGAGAGAGAGAATGAGCGGGGAAGGGCAGAGAGAGAGAGGGAAACACAAAATCCAAAGCAGGCTCCAGTCTCTGAACCATCAGCGCAGAGCCTGATGTGGGGCTCGAACTCGAACTCCTGAACCACGAGATCATGACCTGAGCCAAATTTGGACACTTAAACAATTGAGCCACCCAGGCACCCATTTTTGTTTCTCAAACAAACATTTTTTATGCTAGGCCTGGCTCAAAATACGTTTCAAGTATTCCCGCATTTAATTCTCAATTCAAATTTGTGGGATTATGTAACTAATACCATCATTACCTTCTCTAGGTTCCAAAAGTAGAAACTGGGGCACAGTGAGATTTAGTAATTTCCTCAAGGTCACAGAGTATGTGACTGAAACAGGCTGATATTTGAACTTCAGTAGTGAGGTTATGAAGTCAGTGTTTTTCACCACTACCAGGCTGCAACCCAGAACAGTGTATTTCTTCCTATAATACTCTGCCATTCAAAGGAAGGCTAGTTTGTGAAGTCTGAGATGTGAGAACACTTAATGTAATAAAAGCCCATGCATTTCCATCTAAGCACACGTATCTCTATCTACAGTTGAGCCCTGAAGGACACAGGCATTGGGATACCGGCACCCCCGGCACTGTAGAGTCTGTGTATGATTTTGGCTCCCCACAAAACTTAAGTGCTGACAGAGTAATGTTGATCAGAAGCCTTACTAATAACATAAATAGTTGGTTAACATCTATTTTGTGTATTATGAGTATTATATACTACATTCTTACAATAAATTATAAAAAAGAAAATGTTATTAAGAAAACCATAAGAAAGAGAAAATATGTTTATAAATGCACTGTATTTTTTTTAATGCTTATTCATTTTTGAAAGAGAGAGGGACACACACACACACAAAGCATGAACAGCATAGGGGCAGAGAGAGAGGGAGACACAGAATCTGAAGCAGGCTCCAGGCTCTGAGATGTCAGCATAGAGGCCGACACAGGGCTCGAACCCACGAATCGTGAGATCATGACCTAAGCTGAAGTCAGAAGCTTAACCGACTGAGCCACCCAGGTGCCCCAAATGCACTGTATTTTTAAAAGAAAAAATCCATGGATAAGTGGACCCACAGTTCAAACATGTGTTGTTCAAACGTCAATTGTATTTGGTAGAAATAAGCTGATTCTTCTCAATATTTGATGCAGTAGTGTGAGAAGGGAAGCAAAAAGGAAATCAACACAAGGAAAGGGAATAAAAAATAATATAAAAACAGGGAGGGGGACAAAACATAAGCGACTCTTAAATATGGAGAACAGAGGGTTACTGGAGGAGTTGTGGGAGCAGTGATGGGCTAAATGGGTAAGGGGCATTAAGGAATCTACCCCTGAAATCATTGTTGCACTCTAAGCTAACTAACTTGGATGTAAATTAAATAAATAAAAATATATTAAAAAAATTAAAAAATGAGAATTACATTAAAAAACTAGAATGTTAATTATTAAGCCAAGCTTATCTTGCCTGAGAGGAAACCATAATATAAGGTCAGTTAGCAACAAGAAGGCCAAATCAATTCTTTAGGCCCTAGGAACTTTCACTGAATGAATATTAACTACTTAGTTATTAATCATTAAATCAATTTATTATTATTTATTACCTTCTTAGTTCTAGACAGTTGTGAACATAACAAAGCCCCCATCTTCATAGAGCTTATATTTTAATCAAAAATATGACAGCCAATAAACAAAAAAGAAATATATCAGAATATGTAATATGTTGGCTAATGATAATTCAAAGAAAAGGAGAGGAGGCAGGGGAGGGTCCGATTTTATCGAGGTGCGTCAGTGAAGACCCTAAGTGAATATGGGGTCAGCCCATACCTAGCAACAGCAGAGAGCTCCAGGGAAAGGGGAACTTGCAAAGGACCAGAAGTGGAAACATATGTGGCAACTTCAAAGAAAGCAGGAGGCCAGTGGGGCTAGTGCCACGTGAATGAGGTGAAGGGAGAAAGAAGCCAAGCCAGAAAGCTTGTGGGATATAGATCAAGTGCTGTCCTGGAGGGAGTTTTGAAGATTTTGGCTTTCACTGGAGCATACATGGAGCATGTGAGCAGAAGACTTAGATGGTCTGCTTTCCATCTGGAAGAACTCCCTCTGGTTGCTGTGGGGGACCGGGCTGATGATGGGGACCAGGCAGGGCAGCCAAGGCCCAGGAGACTTGGGCCAGAATGGTAACAGTATAAGCAGTGATGAGGTATCATACTCTAAAAAGGCTTTGAAGATAGAGCCACTTGGATTTGCTTCAAGATTGTGGGGGTGAGGAAGCGGGGGGAGGTTGTCTTAGAGATGGAGTGAGGAGTCAAGATGACTAAAACTTGAGACAGAGTAGATGGCCCCAGCCCAGATTTCGGTTGCCACAACTGCCTCTGGATTGTAGATACTCTGCTCCTCTGAGCTCCCGTGATTTACACATAGGAAAATTTACTTTATTCCTCCATGTTTTACAACATGGTCTTTTCCAAATCAGACTAAGAAGGAAAGAGGAGAAACAGAAAAATGGAACACAGAGGACAGAGTACTCCCTACAACACTAACTTCTTATTGTTACACACCACAGGTCTCCTGGCTGCTCAGTACATTTGACTTATGAACTCAGTTCTTTAGCCAGTCTGACCTGCTGTAGGTGCAGAGGCAAGTGCTCCAAGTCACTGCTGAGAGTCTCAGATTGGACCTATTGCTAAATGTGAAGAAAGCCTCAGGATGTGAGATCCAGGACTGGGTTGAATTATAGTCCAGATCTGACCACTCCTTGGCCCTCTGAATAAGAAAGGAGTGTCTTTTCTCATTCCTGAACTGCCCTCTCTGGGCCAATAGGTGATTGATTCTTCCTATAACTCTCCTTTGCTTTAGAGCCTAGGAGGTCTGACCCTGTCCTGTCTCTTCAGTCTTGTTTTCTTGTTGGAAACATTTCAGCAGCTGAATATCAAATGGAACCATGGTATCTCTATCTATGCTCAGGCTAGCATCCCTGGAAAGAGCATTCCAGGAAAGAGTCCTGGAAGCTACAGCATGGGCTACATCAATCTCTACCTGTTTGGAAGCATCTAGGCATTAGCACTGCCTCCCCAGATGACCTCTGGGATGGGTGGATTCTCACTGTTCTTGTTCACTGTTGTGTCTTCAATGTCTAGAGAACAGCATGTAATAGATGCACAATACATGGAAGGGGATGATGGGAGAAGGGAGGGATGGAAAGAGGAAGGGAGGAAGAGAAGGAGAGAATAAGTTTTTCTGGGCCTATTCTTTTTCAATCATCATACACCTTCAGTGGCCACATGAAGTCTTGGCTTCTGGCTGTGGAGGAGCTGTAGTGGAATGCCATGCACAGGAGCAAGGGCTGTGGAGCCTCTCCTCTTACTGTCAGACTCTCTCTTCCTTGCCTCTGCTTTGCTTCCTAGCATCCTGGTTTTCCTGATCACATATTTGCCCCTTTCTCCTAGCCTTCCTGTATGTGGGATGGCTATAGCACTCACTCAGCTTCTTGACATGGGGCACAGCTACTTTACTCCTCCTTGCCTCAATTTTCTGTAAAATCTAATTAATAATAGGATCCACCTGTTAAAAACAGGTTCTCGTGTCTAAATGAGATAATGCATTATAAATGCTAAGAAACATTCTTGAACATAGGATGTGTTCAAGAAGCATTAGCAATCATTCTCAAATAGTTTGCAGAGTGAGGCATCTTTACTGGTACAGGGAACAGAGAGGATAGAAATGTACATCTGGAAACCCTTACACTACAGGCACTGCCTCATTTGTCAATGCTTGAATAACTTTAGCAATGTTCTGGGGATTCCCATCCAGTTCTTACCAGCATGCTCCCTTGATGTACTTCTAGTCGAGAATTATATTAGGATATCTTGACTAGAGAGTAGCAGCAGGGCCGTTCCAGCCAAGGGATACTGCCTGTGAAGTCCCTGAGAAGAGGATTTCAGGCCTGAAGGTGGATTTGCCCCAAAGGGGAGTGTCTAGCAGCAGCAAATGGCTGGTAGATATCCTACACTGACCCAGCATCCATAGTTCAATGATGTCTAGGAGAAATGCCCCAGGATGGAACTGGGGAGGATACCTTGAGACTTCTAGGGATAAAAAGAAGGGATGCCCAACTTAGTGTTATCCCAAGCCAATTGGGGAAGTGGTCATGTAGTATAAAAAGCATGGAATCTGAAAGGAAGGGTACCTTGTTGGATCTTAGCTCAGAAACTTCCCATGATGTGACACCACACAAAAAAGTGACTTCTTTGAAATGTAAATGATAGAAGATAATGTTACATATCTGATACAGGTTTTTTCAGAGATTAAAAAAAAATTGTATAAAGCAAAAGACACTCCAGTAGTTAACCGCTGCACTGGATCATGACTTGTATTTCTGTGAGGAGGCAGGGGTGGGTGGCCTATGTTTACTCATCTATGAAATTCCCATTGCTAATGGACAACTAGCCAAGGACATGGCTTTGATGACAGAATATGGGCTTTTAGGTCTTCTTGAGACACATGAGAAAGATCTACCCAGGAAGAGAAATCAGATACCAGAAATACATAATAGCATATAATTCCTTTTATTTCTCATGCAGATACCGAAATCTGACTTATATTTTAGACCTGGTGCTTTCCAAACTGCATTTGCAGTCATTTTGTAAAAGTTCTACATGATTCAGTTTGGGAGAGCATGGCAACAATTCCATTACACACCTGTCCTCAAGACTCTCGATATCATGTTTAAAACAGAACAGAGAAAAGATACCATCTTACGTTGTTTTCTCTCCTAGAATTGAAAGGCAACAATAAAAAAATTCCACTGAAAATAAATATTTTGATACTGAAAAATAGAAAGAAAAATCCACCGCTGGATTTGTTGAGAATGGAAGGTGGGGAAAACTGGAAGGTTTTATTTAGAGATATAAGAGGAATAAGAATAAATGTAAAGACCAAGACCAATTAATACCTGAAGGAAAAGAATCCCCAAAGTAAGCACTGATGCTGAGAAAAAAATAACTTCTTCCAAGTGATGACAACACCATATTGAAAATTATTACATGTGGGACAGGATGCTATCATTTCACGAACAAAAGCATGCTCTCATCTCCCAAATTTGATGAAGCTGACAAACACAATCAAAAGCATTCTCAGTGAATTCTCAAGAGGGAAATGTTCAGAAGCCTTTCCTCTTATAACCAAGTACCTGAGAACTTCCATCTACCCTTGTGTACTCAATACAAATGTGTGGGGCCCTGGAATGGAGGTCTTTCTCTTGGTCAGTGTCTGATCTAACCAAGAGGGCACTTCCTCCCACCATGACCACTGCATAGCCAACCTCCTGGGCTCTGTGGGTGAACTTGCATGCTGGAGTTAACCATTAACTAAGGCACAGATGGCAAGCCTATAACAGCACTCAGAAACAAGTGCAAGCCTCAGATTTCCCAACTTTGAAATCAAGATGATAGGAATACCTCCTTTATCCAATTCACAGGGCTTTTTGCAAATCAACAGAAAAAAATGCATACAGTAGCTCTTTATAAAAAAGTACACGGCTTTACAACTGTCACCAATATATCACAATTAATTATAAACAGTGCATAAAAATTCAGTAAACTAAATACTTTAAGGAGATAGGATTCTAATATTTGCTTCAAGTAATAGACCCTTTAAGTTAATTATGTGTTAGAATTTTTTTGCCACCTTTGTAGATCTAGTGCGCCTCTTCATTTTACATGGAGGGAAGAAAATCTCAGAGATTTTAACCTGCACAGGGCCCCACAGAGAGCCCCCAGGAGATCTGAGGATTGAGCCCAGTTCTGTTCTTTGCCATCCATCCACTGGAAAAAGCACACTATGGGAATGCAGTGGCAAATGACCTTACTTTAAAGAACTCTTTGGAAGAGATGATCAACACAGTGTGATCCTGAAACCAGCCGGTAGAGAGGGGGGCAGAGAATGAGCCTGAAATGGAGTAAAGTGAGCATCTGTCTTCCTCAGCCAAGTTCCTCAAGTATCTGATCTCTGGGCTATTTGCATTGGCACTTCCTATCCCTCATCACTGAGTGAAATGTGTCTTGACAGTCTGATAGGCATTTTCTACCTCTGATGCTGCCACTTTCTCTTTTCTGTCTTCCAGAAACTTCAACATCAGGGGAGAGGTCTGAATAATTACTATTAATTTCTCCTCTGGAAAAAAAGTAGGGGAAAAAACTCACCATTAATTGTTTCTGACAAGTATTGAAGGATGTAATATCCAAGAGAGCAGGAGAAAGCAGGATTTGATTACTTTGAAACAAGACAGGGAAATGAGGGTTGGGGAGTAGGGAAGTTGATTCTGCTCTTGCACAAGAATTCAAACATGGGGCTGTGTCTCCGTCTCAGGGGCATCAGCATCCCTTCTCTGTTTGTGGGTGAAGATCTGTCTGAAGGAATCAGGCTGCACATCAGAGATGCTGCCAGCACCCCTCCCAGGTGTCAGATGATTCATGAGTAACAGACTCTGGAATAACAGGCACTGGGATAAACTGCTGCTGCAGACCACAAAAACAGAAGGGGGAGAATGTGCCGGAAGCAATCAGGGCTTTTGAGAAGCAATGAGACTTGGTGGCACATCTCTCAGCCAATCGGCTCACAAGGCTTTGCAGGCATCAGATAATTAGTCCTGACAAGTTCACTGTGAATAAAGTATTAATAGACCTCCATTTACAAAACGAGTAGGGAGTGGAGCAACATGAGGCAACCTGGCCAAAGATCAAAATAGCAATTTGATAGCAGCACTGGAAGAAAAAGCCAAGAAAGTAGACATCAAATACCAAATAGAAGTAACCAATCCAAAGCATCTCAAAACAAACCAACCAAACAAACATGCAAACAGATATATGAATCTTTTATGCAAGCCCCACAGGACTTGAGGAGGGTAGCAGTGGGCTCCCAGTGTTCCCCTGCCTCTAGCCCTCCCTGACCACATGCACCTAAACTGACCTTTCAACTATTTGAATACCCCATTCTCTTGCTCATTGCACTCCTTCAAACAGACTGTTCCTTCCACTATAAGCCCTCACCAGCCTCCATGACCCTAAATTTTCATGACTGATTTTGGCTTATCCTTTTGGGATTCTCTTAGATGTTCCCTCAAGAATCTTCCTCTGGCCTCTAAATCTGGGTTATATGTGCTCCCACAATATACTACTCTTTCTCATCACACTCTGTCACAAGATGTTGCTCTCATTGTCTGTTGTTATCTCCTCCTAAAATGTGCAAGCAGGAACACATGTCTGTCCAGCTTAACAGTTTATCCTCAGGATTTAGAACAATGCCTGGCACATATCAGGATCTCAATAAATGTATATTGCATGACTAACTGGAGACACACTCCTTGCCTTGAGGAAGCTTTCAATTTAGTGGGTAACACAGACATGCGGTCCAAGGGAATGAGTAAGTGTTGAGCATAAAGTAAGAATAGAACTAGCAAGCTTTAACATTCCAAACCAGAACATTATGGTTCGTGCCATGGTATATGCTATTGCTTTAGATTAGAATCCCAGCCTAATAGATTATTTTATGCTGGAGAGTTTCGTTTCCCCAGATTTCAGGGTGGGTGAGATGTCTAAAGGGGGAGCCCCCTTTTAAATATGATCTCGGAAACTTGCTTGTCAAACTTTGGACAGATAAAGACCTGCAGGATATATCTACTGTGTTGTCTGTCTTAAAGGCAGAACTATGAATCTGTACCTTGGGAAGATAAATAATTGTTTGTTTCCCTAGAGAGACTGTTTAGTATAACAGAGAGGACTTTTGTAGACGGTAGAAGGCAGTATGCTGGAAAGAGCATAACTTTTGGAATTAAAATGACCTTGGCTCCTATCCCAGCTCTGCAATTTACTAGCAGTGTGATTTGGACCAAGTTACAGTCACTCTCAGCCCAACTCTTAGCACTGCTATAGAGTTATACAAATTAATATTATATTACAGACGAGTTTCAATAATTACTATCAATGGCAGATAAAAAAAAAAAAGGATTCCATATCCTGTCTCTACCCCTTTCTAGCAGTGTGCTACTAAGAAAGATTTCTGATCACTCTGAGCTTCAGTTTTGTCATCTGTAAAATGGAACAAATCTTCTTACATACACAATGTAAGGATTAAAGGAGATACATACTAAAGTTTTTAATTGAGTGTCTGAATCATAACAGAGGACAAACAGAATTTTTTACCATTCATTTATTATATTGATAATAATTTTTTTCAAATATTTTTGGTCCCGATCCATGATAAAATGTAACTGTTTTGTGCCTTTTATTTCCCTCTCTAGTCCATCCAATAGATATATTTCTTTTTGTATGATCTGCAGCTTCTATATTCATGGATTTGATAATGAGTATCACTGGTGTTTCCCTTGATTATGTTCCTTCCTGTGTCTCTTTCCTAGCCCAGCGAAGAATTTCCAGCAAACTCTCCAGGCCCAAGTAGAGGGGTCTGGATATTCAGACCATATTTAGGGGAACTTTTTTATTATTATTTAAATCCAGGTTAACACATAGTGTAATAATAATTTCAGTAATAGAATTCAGTGATTCATCACTTACATATGACACCCAGTGCTCATCCTACCAAGTGCCCTCCTTAATGCCCATCACCCATTTATCCCATCCCCCCACCCAACACCCCTCCAACAGCCCTCAATTTGTTCTCTGTATTTAAGAGTCTCTTATAGTTTGTCTCCCTCTCTGTTTTTATCTTATTTTTGTTTCCTTTCCCCTATATTCATCTGTTTTGTTTCTTAAATTCCACATAGGACTGAAGTCATATGATATTTGTGTTTCTCTGACTGACTTATTTCACTTAGCATAATACACTCTAGTTCCGTCCATGTTATTGCAAATGGTAAGATTCCATTCTTTTTGATCACCAATAATATTCCTTTTATATATACACCACTTTTTCTTTATCCATTCATCAGTTGATAAACATTTGGGTTCTATCCATACTTTGGCTATTGTTGACAGTGCTGCTATACACATTGGGGTGCATGTGCACTTAAGGAACCTTCTTAAATGGATTTTGCTGTCTTGAAATTGATTTAGAAATACACTCACCAAACAGTTCAATAAAACTGATATCCAATAAACTGATAGAATAATGTCACAATTTAGAACCTCCTATAAAGTGGGCATTTCCCCAAACATTTAGATTTTGTTCCTAACCATAAGAGGATATTAGGTTGTTAACATAAAATTGGTCTATTCAGCTTTTTGAGACTTCTTTACAGAGGAGACAGCTGATTTCCTTTTTAGATCCAAGTATATTAAAGTTCACAATTAATTTAGATAACACTGTGTGAGCTGATAGTAAAATGTCTAGCAATTAAATAATGAATGTGAGGGAGCCACAGTCATCAGAGACATCAGAATACACCTTTATTATAATGATGTAAAATCAGTGTGTTTTCAGATGATTTAATTATAGATCGACAGGAAAAAGTGCAAGACTGTAGATTAACAAATTTTAGGTACCGCACATATTAAAAAATGTTTCCAAAATTATGATTAGTGTTGAGCAGGTTAAATTCACCACCTCTATAAAAGAGACTTTATAAGTTCCAAATATAATAACTTAGCATGAATAGAGACAGAAGAGCTTTGAGTATGATATGGGTAGATAATCTCTCCTTTAACATGAAATGAAATGAAAATGGCTAAGTAGTGCATGCATTTCTCTAAAGGTAGATTTTGCCACCATGATGTTTAAGTCTTAGAGTAGAAAATGTTGGTCCCAAGGATTTGCATTGAATGCAAAGTGCACAGTCAATTGGTATTGTGTTTTTGCAATATAGAGGGCACCATTTATTTACACTGTAGTATATGTAAATGACATATACTTGACAAGAGTGCTCTGTGGCAGCTGGTGGCTCCAGAACCTTCCTTTTCCCAGAGACAGTGAGATCCACAGGCTCAGACGCAAGTGTGAGATCACCAAAGACCTATGAGTTCTTTAGTTTGGAGACTTCACTTTATGTCTAGGAGTGATGGTTCACTTATTTGGGAAGACATCTCTGAACAATAACACTCTATGTTCATGGCTTTTTCAGTGATAGCATCAAACATTAGAATTGATCCAATTCCAAACTGCAATTCCCTTGGTGGGGGGGATATTGGGGAAGTGGAAAATAAACTTGGACACATACATTTTGCAGAGAGTAGTTGTATGTGACTCTCAACAGGGAGGAAAGATGCTTTTCAAAAGACCTCAGAGCAATCGGTGTTTTCCCCCTGAGGAAGATAGCGTAGTTGGTTTGGGAACTCTATGGCCTTCTTGCTCACTGATGTGCTAACATTCTATTTCCCAAAAGCCAATCTAGTTTATCATATTGCTATGGACTGGATTCTCTCTACTAGTTTTTTTTTTTTAATAATAGTTTGAAAAAAAAAAAGAATGAAGAACACTGAATTTCATTTAAGCCCACGTGCTATCCATTTTAGGCAGTGGCAAAAACTCACATTAACAGGCTAAACTTGGGAGCACGTGGGGGCTGAACTCCATATCAGAAGTAGACAATATCATCCATATGCAGCAAACCATCTCTCTAACTAGGGAAGCATTGTTGATAAGATTACTTTTTTGTAAGAGGAAGAAGAATACCCTATCATTTACCAAGGAAGAGAGCAGTATACAAGAGTTCTGGCAAACCTCAGCATCCCTGCAGGAAAGTTCTTCATGATAATGAAAGGAATGAACAAAAGGAAAATACCTCCAAGAGGTGTGACTTTATATATTTTATTTTTGTGGCTGGATAACTCCAAGGTATAACTTAAAAATACAGGAAATCTTAAGTAAAAGATGATACTTGGGAGCTCTTGAATGCAGACATTTGAATCTAATTCTCACATCATAGTTCATGGCTCTTTCAATGTAGAGGTGCTAACAATTACAGAAAAGATAGCAAGAACAGACTTCTTGTTACTTGGTAATTTTTGTGTTTAATTTCAGGTTTATTTTGATGAGATATTTTGGTTGGCTTGACTAATTGATTGACAGAAAATACAGAGCAATAACCCATTTGGCATTTTGTGGAATGTATGACTTTCTCAATACTTCCTCCATGTGGCCTCACACCAGTGAACACTAGCAAGATGGGGAATTAGGCCACTGGAGAACTTAAAAATATTATACAGTTGGGAAAAGAACCTCTTTCTTTATCTGGAAAATGAGAAGCCTAGACAAATCTTATCTCAGGTCCCTCCAGGGTCTGAAATTCTGTTTCTCTGGTTCCTGGAGACCTATTTTAGGAGCATTTAACTAGAGAAATACGAAATACCAATGACATATTTTTGGCTTCCATTTAACATAGATATCTGGTATTTGTTTATTCTTTCAGATGTGTGCATTTCCATAACAATTTCTTGTGTAATTCAAAATGGAATTTTACTGGTTGAGAGGTTGAGAACACTACAAGCAGCTAGTTTTAGCAACTTACACTTAAAGAATGCAGGGGTTCACAGAATTTCAGACAGCCAAGACAAGGAAAGAGAAAATTCCTCTCCAATTAAATGATTCACATTTATCCTAATCTTGTCACAAGGTTGACGCGTTCCAAGTCTGAAGTCATAGGTATGAGGTTGTGTAAAGGACATCCTGAGTTTACTTGCCATGGTCCCCATTGTGCTACCATCTTTGCCTAGGAGGCTCAGAGAGATCGCCAGAAGCTTCAGCTTGAGGAAGTGGTTGACTAAGTATCAGGTCTGCCGTATCCTAGTTAAGATCTGTATATTTGATTCTGAGCTACTTCTTAAAATAGGCTCACCAATTTGGCATTCACTCTGAGTCTAAAAGGAAGGGCACGCTGATCTAACATGGCAGAAAGAGAATGGCTATTGTAGCTGAGAAAGCCCGAACCTGCCATTTTCTTAACATAAGAATTTGAGTGAGTTGTATATTGCTTTCTGTGCTGAAATTCCCTAATTTGTAAAAAAAAAAAAAAAAAAAAAATTATAGAGATTAAAGAGGATAGCATTTATAAAGTGTCTTGCTGTTCCAGAGCCTCGCACAGAGTCTCAACACCCAGTAAATAGTAGTCCTCTTGAGACATTTGTAAGGTTTTGAAGACTAACACACACACATGCACATACACAGAGAACAGACTCTTCAGTTCTTAACACCTGGATCTTTGATGTTGATGGATGTAGCCTGAATGTAAATTGAAAACATGAAGGCACGTGGGTCTTAAATATATTAGAGATAAAAAAAAATTTAGTCAGATTAAATGGTAGGAAGAGGGGAGGATATGATCATAGTCTCAATAATAATCATGATACCACTTTAGCCACCACTGGAGCAGCCCTTACTGTCTGTGAGGTGCCATGCTAAATATATGCATTACTTCACTGACCACATACACATACAACACTATGAAGGAGCTAGGATTGTGGCTCCCATTTTACAGAAGAAGAAACTGAACCTTAGAAGCTGTAATTGCTCCAACTAACATTCTTAACCTTGTGCAGTATTACTACACAATGGCAATACTCCAGAAACTAGTACAAATATAAAATTGCCACTAGAATCATGCCTTATACCTGAGTCAGTTATACACTGATATACTGTACAGAATCCAGAATGACTTCCTCATTCATTTGTGTACTGATTCATTCTACAAAATTAGGTGAGCACTCACTATGTGCCAGGCAGTATGCTAAAGGCAAGGGTTATAAAGATGAAAACATACAGTCCCTGAACCTAAATTGTTCAAACAAACCTAGTAAAACAAGATGACATGTTTGGGTTAGACCCCCACTCACATCCCCATCTGTGTGTCTCACTGTGATGTTCATCGGAGATTGGAGACCATTCCCAAGGGGAGAGGGCTGCTTACTATCTAGTCACTATCTGTATTAACAGTCCCCAAACTATTGCTTCACCTCTTATTAGAGACAGTTTTCTCTTAGCCCTTATACTGCTTTCTGGCATATTTCAGATTAGTGATAAATGGCAAGTTGAAGTGCTCTATAAAGTAGTTGCAGGACATTTGAATTGAAAACAAAATGAAAGATAAATGCATTTTGCTAGTAGAGTAACAAGAAAAGATATAACAGCCCAGAACATCATGCAAATTACAGTTACTTCTTATCAGACAATATTGTATAGGATTATTGACTAACTAAAATTTGTTGCAACTAGACCCACAAGGCAGTATATTTATGGGGCATATATCAAGATGTAGATTTTCCATGTACACAACACTACTTTTAAACAGTATTCCTTGTCATGGAATCATATTTGTGTTTCTGACTCAGCCCCTGTGGTCACATAAAAGGCATGGCCATTCCCTTTCAGCCAAGGAGGGTGATGTCATGGTACAGAGTGTGAGTCAAGAGAAAGGGAGCCAGGAGGTGGGGGTAGCTTGGAGGAGTTACAGGTGAGCTAGGTCTGAACATGTAGAATCACATGCTGAGAACACATCTTTCTTTCTTTTTTTTTTTTTCAGTATATGAAGTTTATTGTCAATTTGGTGCTCATCCAATGGGTGCTCAACACCCAGTGCTCATCCCAAAAGGTGCCCTCCTCAATACCCATTACCCACCCTCCCCTCCCTCCCACCACCCATCAACCCTCAGTTTGTTCTGTTTTTAAGAGTCTCTTATGTTTTGGCTCTCTTCCACTCTAACCTCTTTTTTTTTCCTTCCCCTCCCCCATGGGTTGCTGTTAAGTTTCTCAGGATCCACATTAAGAGTGAAACCATATGGTATCTGCCTTTCTCTGTATGGCTTATTTCACTTAGCATCACACTCTCCAGTTCCATCCATGTTGCTACAAAGGGCCATATTTCATTCTTTCTCATTGCCACGTAGTACTCCATTGTGTATATAAACCACAATTTCTTTATCCATTCATCAGTTGATGGACATTTAGGCTCTTTCCATAATTTGGCTATTGTTGACAGTGCTGCTATAAACATTGGGGTACAAGTGCCCCTATGCATCAGTACTCCTGTATCCCTTGGGTAAATTCCTAGCAGTGCTATTGCTGGGTCATAGGGTAGGTCTATTTTTAATTTTTTGAGGAACTTCCACACTGTTTTCCAGAGTGGCTGCACCAATTTGCATTCCCACCAACAGTGCAAGAGGGTTCCCATTTCTCCACATCCTCTCCAGCATCTATAGTCTCCTGATGAACATATCTTTCTTATTTTGCCAAACTCACAAATATACATCAGTTTGTTCCCTTCCACAGGTTCAATGCATTTCTTGTTAAAGAACATCTCTTTGTGAAAGCCTTTGACAAAATATCCAAGCACAATAGAATGAGTGGGACATGGAGAAGCCAAGTTTCTATAAAGTGGTAAGTTGGCAGGGGGTGGAAGAAATGTTATCACTTCCACTCCTTGTTGGAAAATTAAGGGCCTTCCTCTAAGTCAAAAATTTCCCTTTTGCTCTTACTATGATGACAGTCTAGAACACTCAGCCTGCTGCTGAGATAGTGGCTCTTGCTGGGTTTGGATTATTCAAGAGCTCTGCATTTAATCTCAGATGGCTGCCAGGAGTGTCGAGTACAGATGGACAGATCAAGAGACAGCAGTGGACCAAAGGAAGTGGGTGTCACCATGCAAGGAAATTAAAAGCTTCTTGACTTGTGAAACCATTCCTTTTATTTTATTCTAGCTAGCATCACAGAGCAGACACAAATCAGCACATTCTCTCAAGCAACGAAGTGAACAGGAAAAATGGGGAGGTGTGAAAAGGGAAGAAAATGCCCTAAGAACAAGCTAGAAACACTAGCAGGCCTCTGAGCTTTGGAGGAACATGGATGTTGATATAAATGATACACGTGAGAAAGTGGAAAACCCAAGAGCAAGTACAAGAGGCTGGAGACCTGAGGATCAGCTCTTCCTGTCACACACCAAACCCTATTTTCAAGTCCTTCAGAGGCCTGAGGAGCTGAGAACTGGTCCTCACACACACCCCTCAAACTGTTTCCTCTGTCTCATTATGCCTCTCCATGAAAGGTCATTTTTGTAATAATGTGAGGACCTTGTGTTCTTTCTCTTACAGAACTGGAGTTCAAGAGACAGAAGTGTTTTTTTTTTCCAGAAACCTAAAAAAAATTAATTAGTAAAAATTATTCTTGGGCTTTAAATAGTTCCTCATGGGAACTGTTAAGCCAGAAGCCAAAGAGAGATGGTCTTCTTCCTTCTAGAGGAAGAATGAGTCCTGTTTTCTTAAAAAACAGGTAAGAACCACTTACCTTTTCTGGAGGCCCTCTCAACCTCAGGAGTACTTAATTGTTCTCAGAGAAAATGGTCAGTCCCATTGCAAGCTGATTTCCCTCAGTACAAATGGAGTCTTTCAATAAGGTAAAACTTCATGAGTGTGAAATTGTAAGGCCATGGGCAAGATCCACAATATGTGCAAGTTCAATTATTACTACTTCGAAATCCATGTATTAGATCTTTCAAAAACACAAACTCAAATTTTTAATATAATCTTAAATGCTACATAGGTAATATCCAAATACAACAAAATATTTTTACCCACATGCAAACACATGCTCATAGCTACATTCAGATCTAGAGAAAGTATACACTTCTCTGTTCACTATCTGTCATGCTCACAGCCAAAGTCCTAACTGGTAGGAGTTCCAAGAATTGTTTATTCATACTCCATTACTGAGTACTTTTTATGGGTTGAATTGTGTCTTCCAAAAAGATATGTTAAGGCCTTAGCCCTCAGTATCTGTGAATATTACCTTATTTTGCTAAATGGTCAAGGCAGATATAATTAGTTAAGATGAGGTCACTTTGGAGTAGGGTGGGCCCATACTGCAACACGCCTGGATCCCTTATAAGAAGAGACACAGAGGCAGAGTCACAGAGATTGAAGGGAGCCAAGGGACACCAAGAATCTTTGATAAAATACCAGAAGCTAGGAAAAGACAAGGAAAGAGTCTTCCCTATAGGTTTCAGAGGCACCATGGTCCTGCCAATACCATGATTTTGAACTTCTAGCCTCCAAAACTGTGAGGCAATAAAAATCTGTGGTTTTAAGACACCCAGCTATTGGCACTTTGTTACAATAGCCCTAGGAAACTGACCCAACACTGAAATGCTAGGTTTGATTAACATGATTAGCTCCCAGTTTCCAGAAGCTTAGAGTCCACCCAACAGTAGCCCCCCACACTGCTACTGAGTCACAGAAGTTTTGAAAAGAATTAATCAAGTTGAATCCCAACTTTAAAGTTTCTCTCAGAATTCCCACCTTTAATCCTACAAAGGGCAGTCAGATAAAAAGGAAAACTCAATTCAGCTGAAAAGCTTAACACCTTCTCTTTGTCAGAAACTCTGGGTGGGTATCATTTGTTTTTTTTTTTTTTGTTTGTTTTTGTTTTTTTAGATTTTTTTTTTCAACGTTTTTTATTTATTTTTGGGACAGAGAGAGAGCATGAAAGGGGGAGGAGCAGAGAGAGAGGGAGACACAGAATCAGAAACAGGCTCCAGGCTCCGAGCCATCAGCCCAGAGCCTGACGCGGGGCTCGAACTCACGGACCGTGAGATCATGACCTGGCTGAAGTCGGACGCTTAACCGACTGCGCCACCCAGGCGCCCCAGGTATCATTTGTTTTAATTTGCCTTGGGACACTTGACTTAGATTTTGTCTTTGAAACTTAAGTCTCCTGTCCTTATGGTCAGAGAGGCAGCTATGATTTTAGTTGTCCCAAGAACATTTCTGGGTCGGGCCCCCATTAACAAGTTGATTTACCGACAAACCACCCCTCCGCTTCATAGTGGGTTTCCTTAGCAGAATGTGCACTCTATCCAGGCAAAGGGAAACAGGGAAATTGGACCAACTCTCAACTCAGCCTGGATTTTCCGAACTGAGGAGTTTTTCTTTCCTCAAAAAAGATGTATTGCTTGCATAACAGGGATCATTTTGAGCAGACACTCTTAGACTTCGGAGTTGTAGAGGCCAATAAAATTTAAAAGGTAAAAAAAAAAAAAGACAGAATTATGTGGCAAATATTTTATTTTGCCAAGTAAATATCTACTCTCTCTTACCACTAATTCTTAAAAACAAAGCGAGCATTTTTATATCACACAAATGGGGGGGGATAAAATCTCAGTTTAAAGGACAGTTGTTCACACTGACATTGATCTCCTTATTTTTTCTTATTCCTCCACAGATTGCGGTTCCATTATGGACGAGCATCAGTCCCTGGATTGGCATTTAGAAACCATGACCTCAAGAATGTTACCACTATCCATCTTGCTTTGGCTCCACAAACACTGATATGAGCTCCAGCCCCACCAGGAGAATGACAATTTGAGATTAATATACCACGGTTGAAAACATTCCCTCTCTCTGCTGGACACTAAGCATGTTGGGAGCTGAAGATCTGCTCATCCACCAAGTATTACTTGCATCAAACAAAGTGCCCAGTACGTGGGTGTTAAATATGTATCTGTTGATAAACAGAAGAAAGGAATTGTAGGAATAATTGTTGATGCTGTTCTCATCTCCTCTCTTGGCATCAATGTCACTAAACTACCCAAACTATTACCTTTTTGTAACCCTTTGGTCATTTTGGTCATTCTCGGATGTTTAGGATGTCCACATCCCCACTAAAGTATGACCAAACAAAATAAAACCAAAGAGAGATGGTTAGAGGGTGAATAGTGGCCAAAGTCTCAAAGTTAAGATTAATCTCAAGATTCAGAATAAAGAATGAGTACTAATAATGGGAAACTATCTTTGCGAAAATACACAACTTGGAATCAAGTATCTATCTGTTACAGCCAATGTTTTATAAATGACAATTATATTAGAAAACTCACCCAGAAATGTCAACATGATTAGGAGGGTACTTATTAAAAAAATATAGGTGGCTCCTTATGCATCCCAAAGTGCAGCACTGAAAAATAAATTCTGACCTTGGCAAATCTAACATGTTATACAAATAAAATGAAGTGATGAGCAAAATAAGAACTTGACTGTGATGTTCACTGTGTTTCCAGCATCAGCTGAGTGCTCACTGTTGGAGTTCCCTTCATGATTCTCAAGAAATTCCTACCTCATTCCCCTGATGGCTGTTGCAAACCTCATCCTTATCTATCCTGCCATCTCAGAGAGGATCCCACTTCTTATAACAGTAAATTCATTTGAGGTGAGCTTATCTCATGTCTGTCCCCCTTAGCCCCTCCTCCACTTCTCCCTTGCTCTTGGCCCATCCTTCCAGATCCTATAGGATCTTGGTCCTTTCCCACTTGTAGACCTTCAGTCTCTTCCACTCATCTTTATTTCTACCTATAAACATGCTCATGTCCAATTTTTTCTTTACAAAGAAAGGAGAAACAAACAAAAAACTCAGGAAACTGATTCTTTCCTTCATTTGTTACCCTAGTCTTCTTAAAAGAATATTAATGCCTTTACCCCTATGTTTATCCACTCCTTAATCCCTAGCACCCTGGAATGTGGAAATATTCTAAATCCATGGCAACTTCCAAATACCAAATTGAGAGACCTTTTTCTTATATTCTATTTCTCTTAATCTCTATAGGGCCTGACCCTGATCATTCCTTTCTTGAAATGCTCTTCTCCCATGACACTGAGGCCATTGGACCACCCAGATTATTGATTTTTCCATCTTTTTTTTAAACAAATCTCTCCATCCACTTCTCACCCCTGTCAGTAATTTTAGCCATTACTCCAGATTTTTGAATGACCCCATCCATTTCAATGGCTTCACTTACTTCCTTAGTACTTGCAAATCTCAAATTTCAGACATATTTCAAACTCTATCATCTACCATCTGTTTATTTATCATCTATTATCTCCTACAGGTATCTTAAATTCATCCACTCCTTTACTTTAGTCAGAAACAAATTCTATTTCCTGGTATCCTTAATTTCTTCATTGCAACACGCTCCAGAACCCTTTTCTCACTCCCTAGGCCAAGTTACACAGACTGAAAACTTACTAGTCATCTTCAACTCCTCTCTATGCTTGGCTGACTTCTCATCTTCAAATTCTTGTCAATCTCAGCCATCAGCTTTAACTTACTACCAATTCCCTAACCAGGCCTGCACAGTTGCAATCAATTTTCTCCCCTGTCCAAAAGTCCTGTTTTCATACTTATCTTAAATTAAATAAAATGTGCAGATAGATCAACATGAGGAGTTGACTGTCATACATTTTTATGGCCAAAGGAATGTTATTTTTTCTGATATAAAAAGACAAACATTTTTATATGTTCATTAAGTTTTGTATTCATTTAGGCATTTGGGTCACTTCTAGATAACATTATACCATCATGCAGAAATGGTACTGAAAAACAAATGTTGCTGACTGGCCATATGAGCTTGCAAAATAACTGTTTTATATTGCCCTCAAATCCCTCCCCTTCAAGTCATGTGGGGTTTTGGGGGTGGGGGTGAGGGGAGTAAACTGGGTGATTCCTTTCTATATGTATTCCTTCCAGATCTGACATATATGCATATGAAACTGACTGTTACCAAGGATTACTTTATTTGATCCTGTCAAGAACCCTGTGATATGGGTATTATTGTCCATATTTTTTAAAGACTTTTTATTTTTTAAGTAATCTCCATACCCAACATGGTACTCAAACTCACAAGATCTTGATTTCAAACCCAAGATCAAGAGTTGCAGACTCCACTGCCTGAGCCATCCAGGCAACCCTATTTTCTGTATTTTATAGGTAGGGAGAATGAAGTAAAGAGAGAGGAAGATAAGAAATGTCTAAATTCACTTAGTACATGGCGGAGGTAGGATTCAAGCATGTATCTCAACTCCAGCTTTATAGTTCTCTCTGGAATGCCAGAGAAGCCACTTTTAAATGTTGTGGTTCTTTCTAGAAGTGTGATTCAATGGGTCATGGAACTCTGAGAGTAAATCTGGAATATATTGGCTGTAATATCCATTGTCCCATGGTAGTGTATACCCAACCCACACCACGACTAGCTTTTCAAAGCCTGTTTGGATGTCAGGCTTGGAACTCTTGCATAGAAATCACCCATGTGTCATGACTGAGGAGAATGAAACCATGAATATCAGTATCTGCCTTCAGGTCCCTATGAGAACCAACACAAAGACAGCAGGAAATGAAGAAAAGATACATATATGTGGTTTTCTGTTGTGTTACTGTTTTGGTTTTTTTTTTAAGTGTTTCATGAACCCGTTTATTTAGAGATGAGTGAGAAGCTATATCAATAAAATAATAATAGGGTGCTAGTAATTATTTGACTCACCTTTCTCACTGTCAGCTTGGACTCATAGTCCCCTGTCTTTATGTTCCCATGGGGAATTTCTGCTTCCTGAAAGAAATACCCACCCCGTGTGTGTGTGTGTGTGTGTGTGTGTGTGTGTGTGCATGTGCACACAAAAGAGAGGATAGAGACAGAAGTCTGCTTTTCCGGACATGTGAGTTTCCTTCTGAGAATATTAAAAAGCCCAAATTTTATCTGTGGATTCAAGCTTGTTCTCTAATATAACACTAGTAGCAATAAACCTAATCTTTTTGTTTGTTTCTTAACAACAACAGCAACAAATCTGTCTATCATCTGCTTGATTGATTCCAAATTCAGCAGTGAAGAATAAAGGAGTATGTTAACTCTAAGGTCCCAAACTCAACACTCATAGAAATTCCCTGAGGTCTATATTATCTTCATTTCACAGATGAGAAAACTGGGACTTACAGCCTCTAAGTAACTTACTTTCACTCGCCTAGTCAACAGCAGATTGGGCATTAAAACCCAAGTCTGTTCAACTGCAACGCCTGTGCATTCACCCACTGAATTATAGTGCTGGCGCTTAACCCTGGGTGATTTCACAGAACCAAGGTCTTATTCTTCTGACTTTGCCACTGGTAGCCCAAGGTTGATAGAAGGAACTGAAGCGAGAGCCTCAGCAATCCCAAACCTGGGCCCCCAGTCATATGGCAATAAATAAATAAACAACAGTCTCCTTCCTTAAATCTGTTCACTTAGAGCATTTTGCATGCCATGAATCTCTCAATGTCTAAGGTAGGCATCATGTTATGACCCACTCAGAACAGGTCACTTCTTTTTCAGGTCTAAATTCTTGCTATGAAATGCCTGGTGCTGCTCTCTGCAGGCACAGAGGTGTGGCCAGGGCTCAGTGCCTATGAGCTCTCCTAAGCAACCATGGGCAGTTTAGCACAAACGACCCTACAATCCAGCATTAATTTCCTGTCTTCTAGTCTGAGGGCTCCTGATAAGCAGTTGTCTGGCTAAGGAGGGCAAGGAAAAGCAGGTTCCCATCCTAGCAAGCCTGCCACTTTGTTCCTCCCTGCCAGAGTTCCTCTCTCCAACTGCTGCTGCCCAGGTCTTAGGATGATGGCTGGAGTCATTTTCAAACAAGCCCCCCTTCCTCCCCTTCACCCCCAGTCCAGGCCCCAGCTTCCACTGCTTTCTGCTGGTGTCTCTGCCAGCCTGGCCATACACCACTTCAGAGAACCTCAACCATGATTGAAAAATGTCTTTCCACAGCAGGCAGGGGAATGAAATGTTCCCCTATTTCAATTATTTCCCCTTCTCAAGCAAAGAAGTGAAAAACAATTTGGCTCATAAAGAATAAAAAAAGAAATCCAAGTTTTTTTGAATTAAATTTCCTCTCGTAACTTAGAGAAGCTGAAGATATTTGTGTGAATACTGGTGCACAATTAGTTAATTTCTTTTTTTGGAGGAAATAGTCAGGCAGGTGTTATCTGTGGCCTCTCCTCCAGACACTGTCACCATCCCTCTACCTAGATAACAATAAAAAGGCAGGACTAAAAGGGAGACGCCAGAATAAGAATTGAGTTGTGATAGGGTAGATGTATTTCTTGAGCCTCAGCAGTTGAATTGGGAATGCATGGCAAAGACAGATATGGCCTCTGTTTTCAATGAATTTATACTTATCAGACAAAATAGCTTCACCCTCCTACATTTGCATATGAAACCATTCTATATGTCTCATTGTAGCTTCCATTTACTTAAGCCTTGCAAATAAATTTCATCTTTTTCCCGTCCCTCCTTTTCTCATGTTCAGAACTTTGCATAATCTTAGAAGTGTCCAGGGAAGTGATTTAAGAATACAAATTTCATCTGATGTTGCAGTAGAAAAAAATTGAGCAGAAACTGGTCTAACATTCTTCACCTGTAGTAAGGGAGAAAGTGGTTTCAATGAACTAACAGATCTTCTGTTGCCTCAGCTAAAATATGAATTACCAGATGGCTTTGGAGGAGCACTTCATTCGGGAAGTCTACTCTGCTCCCTCCTCCCACTACATGCAAGACAAAATTAGATCCCCTAATGTTTATGCATATCTCTAGAATAACACTTAACAGTTGCTCTGTTGACCAACACGTGCTTGAGGATGCATGTTTGAATAATGGCACTCTTTGTCCCTTGCATGTAGTAAGTGACAGATATGTATTTCAGGAAGGAGGAAGCATGCAATGCACATGGGGGACTGATATGTTGACATAAATTGTTACCCTAGCTGCATAAAAATAATAAGACCTTTGAGATCTTTTGTGAACCACTTTATCTATGATGATGTGGTGCTGAGAGTGTCAAGTTTTTCAAGAGAGTAAGGAAGCCCTATGACTTGGGACCCACTGCTAATCAGAATGGCAGTTGGTGAGAAAGCAGTTCTCACCAAGAGCAAGGAGAGAGCAGTGGTCAGGTCCTGCCCCTCGTAAATTCCACTCACTATCCTAAACATCTTTGGAATTGTTCTAATCCATTAGGGAAGATTATTCTAGCCTGGTAGCTAAAGAATTTCTACAGAGACAGTACAGCAATGGTCAGAACAAGAAAATGTCTACTGTGGGCTGATTTATCCTATAGACTGTGTCCCTTACTGGAGCTCACTCCTAGCTCTAGAGACACCTTGCAGAAAAATTGCAATGGGGAAGCCCTCTGTGGAAAAAGAAGGTCATCATCCACAGCCTGCATCCTAGATCTTTGCGGGACCAGATTATTTTGAACTTAGTATAGATCAAAGAAGAGTGCTGAATCCCAGTCTTCAAGTGGCTCTGCCCAATAAATTCTAAAATGCAAACTGAGAGAATAAACCTTCCATGGCTGTGGTTCATTTTGCTGTGGGCAGAGGTTTGGGATTGTGCTATGAATACTGCCTCCTGACTTACGAATTCCATTTGGATCTGAGCTCAGCTCTAAATACCTGTGTTCCTTGAGAAATCTCACCTCCTTCAAGAGCCACTTATTCTCATCTCTAAAGTGAGGAGTTGGGCCTGACACTCGTGCAGACCCCTCCTACCTTCTAATACCCAAACGTCAGACTCAAAAGAAACTTCTCACTCCTTTGCTTTGTTCCATTAGTAATCAGCAAAACTCTTTTACCAAAGTGAAGAATCAGTGGAAATATTAACAGGAGAGGTCAATATATTGAGTTGTGTGGCCTTTTCCTGTTCTGAAAATATTTCATGTCTTTATGTTCTTACACTGAGAAAAACCTGGTCTGTGCCAATCCACATCAAGTAGCAAGGGGAGGAAGAGAGGGAGGAGGAACCAAACAAAACCTGGGATTCAGGTCTTTTAAATGGCAAGCTCATTATGCCCCAGCATCCTGACAGGCTTAGAGATGACCTGTTCTGTCAGAGGCCCTTCTGACTGCCTCAAGCTCACACACAAAGCTACTGTCACAGGGATCACAGCAGGTCTTGGCAGCAGACACTGAAAATGTCAGAAAGCAAAGGGAGTGTATGGGAGATGTCATTGAGGGCTGGGGAGCAGTTGTAATGTCTGCAGAACAAACAACAAACAGTCAACTAGAAAATGACCCACACGGTTAGCAAGATGGAGACAGGGTTGGGTGCGGGGGGGTGGGGAGGAGGAGGAAAAGAAGAACAGGAAGAGAAAACTAGAAAAGGTCCAGTGTCACACCTCCCTTCAAGGGCCATGGGCGCTGGAAATCTGGCCTCGTTCACTGAGCTGTCAGTTCATTTGCTACCAACTCTGCATGTTAGGCACAGACAGATAAATTTCAATTAAGAAAGGTAACACGTTGCCTGGTAAAAGTCATTGGCTTTAGAATAGACACACCTGGATTCAAATCTTGGCTTTACTTATGATTTAGGTAAATGACAAAAAATCCCAGAGCTTCAGTTTGATCTCAACCAAGGAAAATAACATGACCCAGTAAAACAGTTTAAAGATTTACATGAGATATTACAAGTAAAATGCCTGCCACATGGCAGGCACTCACCAAACAAGAGCTGGTAGACAAGGTTCCTGCTTTGGGAGGTTGGAGTCTCTGGGGAGGCAGGGGAGAACCACAGTTACTTGCAATTTCATATGCTAGAAGATACATAAATGAATGAGTTAGAATACAAGGAGTGGAGTAACTAATTCTGCATAAAGCAATAAGAAATAAGTAATGAGTAATAAGTGAAATAAGAGGGAGTTCCAGATGAGGATCCAGGAAATGGAAGAGTAAGTTTGATTTCAGAAAGGCAAGTCAAGCAAGATGTGTTTGTCCAACTGAGATGTTTATGGCCAAGCAGAGGGTGTGTGGGGAGGATAAACAGGCAGCAAGACAGACACAGGGTCAGTACGCTGATTTACTTTATCTGGATTTTCCCTCACACAGACAGGAAATGAGGACCCTTTGAAGTCATTCTCAACCTTGGAGTGACTTTAGAAATACCACTCAGCAGGTGGTTTGAAGATCAATCTGAATGAACACTGGCTATGAGGCCTTGGGAGACTTGTAGGCATGAGATCTTTGTCATAGGGTGTGCTTTAGTTGCTGTTACAATGCTATGCTTCATTTGGAATAGCTTTGGAATTAAGGAAGGGACAATGACAGTGACAGTGGAGAGGAAGCGTCATATCAACGGAACAATCTTCAGCTGCTAAAGGGAGTCCGCTAGAGGAGAGAGTGCTATTTCTGCTTCAGTCAGACCTATTTGTGATACCACTTTTCATGAACTGAACTTTGTTTGCCTAATTAATTTTAAACAATTTATAAACTTTAAGAAACTTCCATGGATTTGGCTAATGATTTGACTCCTTTAAAAAGGTATATGAAATTGTACCCCTTCCTAAACCTCTCTTAAGTGTATTACCATGCTACTTTCTCACTCCCCATAGGTCTGCACACTGTGTAAGTCTGTATGCAAGGGCGTGGGCAGCATACCATACAGTCCCATCCTGTATGAGTTGACTGCCACACTGGGGAGACACAAACACACACCATGTGTATGGGGCAGTTCAAAAGATCATTGACCACCCAAAATAATAGCATAAATAGCACAAAACATATGTATTTGCAAAATAAATGTATTACAGAACTCTGAGGTAGAGAAAGGATTGAGAGGGGCTGGGAAGGGTAGGTTTCCCTGAGAGGGAGACATGAGTGGAACTGTAAAAGCAGGTACATTCATCTGCTTCAAGAGAGGACCCTCCCTCTGCCCCACCTTAGTGGGGCACTTAGTTTCTAAATCCTTCCCTCAAAGGCACTTGAGGAAGCATTACACCTGACAAAGTACTTAGGAGCAGATACCATATTCAAGACAACCTCAATTTCATTTGATTTTTCACTGATTAGTTTCCAAATATTGGCTCTTCTGTCCATAAACTGAATTAGCAGTGTGTTATATAATGTGAGGATCTGTGGCTGATCCCTTCCTCATTGCTAATTTATTCTCAGTATGATTCGCTTGCCCACCAATAAAATCAGAACCTGACTGCACACCCTTTTGCTAACCTCAAGTGTGTTAAGGAGATAAATGCATTTATAAATGAAATAAAGGTGAGGGACTCTAAACTCCATGAAAAAAGGGACCATTTAAATTTTAAAAGAGCTACATAAAACCATGCTTTATAATTCTGGATAAATAATAATTGCACGAATGAATTGACCAATAATTACTTGTGGAGCAGTGACTCTACTGTAGGCACCATGGAAAGGAAGTTTAGAAGATTTGCAAAAGTAAAATATGTCTCCATAAAAACTAAAAGATCAAGGGCAATATCTTATTCATCCTTTTATCACCAGCTCGCTATCTGGAAGGAAAAGGTTGGAGGATGAGGACAGGAAGAAAAGATAAGATATAAACAGGAATAGGAACGCCTGGGTGGCTCAGTCAGTTGAGTGTCCAACTCTTGATTTTGGCTCAGGTCATGATCCCAGAGTTGTGGGATCAAGCCCCAAGTCATGCTCTGTGCTGAGCATGGAACATGCTTGAGATTCTCTCTCTTTCCCCCTCTGCCCCTCTACCCTTCTTGCTCTCTCTGTCTCTAAAATAAAAAAAGAATTAAAAAAAAATAAAATTATATATATATATATATATATATATATATATATAAACAGGAACAATGTGAAGGGCAGTGGCTGACCCTTTATTTCATATTATAGACCAAAGCAATCCAATAAAAATATAATATGAGCCACACATATAATTTTTGCCATAAAAATAATTTAAAATATTCTAGTAGCCACATAGTAAATAGTTACATATATATATATATATATATATATATATATATATATATATAGTGAGGGACGCCTGGCTGGCTCAGTGGGTAGAGCATGCAACTCTTGATCTCAGGGTTGTGAGTTCAAGCCCCATGTTGGACATAGAGATTATTTAAGAAAAATAAATTTAAATTAAAAAAATTTAAAATATACAGTTAAATTATTCTAACATATTTTTTTAACTTAATATATTAAAAATATTATCTTTTCAACATGGGTACGTACTAGCCACACTTCAAAAATCACATAAGGCTAGTGACCACCACACTGGGCAGAACATCTATAGCTACTGGCTGGTTTCTTCCATCAGAAAGTGGAATTAAAAAATACCAACAAAGAAACAAACAAAATTGGATATGGAATTTTCTGGGGAAGAAGTGTACATACTATGTTATTGGAGCATAGGAGAGGAGCTTTCCACTGACGAGAGGTGCCAGGGAAGGCTTTCTAGAGGAAGAAACAGCTGAGGTAGACGTTTCCAGGCCAGCAGGAAGTAGCCATGGGGAAAAGCAGGAGAAGGCAGAGGATCTGCATGAGATACTGGTAGGAAATAATCATGCAGAGAACTACTTAGGTGTGTATGGGGGATGGCCAGAGACAGAAAACTCACAAGAAGGAAACCATCAGATCACCAATTCTGTCAGACTTTGGAATTCAGATTGCATCCTGCAAAGGCAGAGGGGAGGCCAGGGTTGCAGCTGACTTCTGGCCCCCATCATTAGGTTACAGTCCCCTCAAGGACAGGCTTATAGATTGTAGTCTTTTTGTCCCGGCTTACAGTCCCCTCAAAGACAGGCTTACATGTTTTTTGTCTGGCTGACTTCTGGATAAAGGAAGCTACATGCTGTTTCCAAATGGAGTTCCTCTTGTGGGTAAGTTCTGGGCATCAGTGATAAGAGTGAAACTTCCTGGACTTCTGTAAAGGACTCTCTCTTTAAACTCCATTCTTTCAAGGCTAAGTTTGGCATAAGAAGAAGAGCTCTAGGAAGGTACCAGAAGGCTCCTGGCCCCCTTGTTCTGTCTCTCTCTGGACTCTTGCTTCCTAGAGCCTGGAGAGGTTATGAAGACCTAGAAATAGTCCTGCTGGGAGCTATCCCAACCTGAGACATCCAGAAGTCAAGCACCTATAAGCAGCTCCTAGACACTGGGCAAATTCCACAGGCTGTCAGGTTTATAGCTCCTCAGTCTCCATTCAACCAAAGTGCTTATTTCCTTTCAAGTCAAGTGCTTTAAAAGAGAGGGGCCAGACTCTGCTTTGGGCTTGGAAGAAATAGAAAATAGATTGTCTGGGGTCCAAACCAGGCTATAGCCCCTGCAAAAGTTCCCCAAATCCATAGCTCTCAATGCAGGCAGCACATCAAAATCATCTGGGCACTTTTAGAACATTGATGCCCAAGCTTTAGCCCTGACCAATTAAATTGGAATCCTGTGAGAAAAAGCCTGAGAACCACTGTTTTTGTTTGTTTTTTATTTTCAGATCTCCCAGGTGATTCTCATGAACAGCCAGAGCAGAGACTCTGCTCTTAACCATCAGGCTAGCTTGAGGCAGACCAAATGTGTTGAGGTTTAGGCTGCAGACTCATGAAAGTCAGTACTTTACATTTGCCTGGCCTTGCCTCTTGGCTGTTTCTCTTGGAAGTTTGAAGGGAGTGGTAAAAGGTGAGACATGCATAGCCTTTAGTTGTCCTGAATATAGAAGATTCAACTCGATATCATCCCACAACCGGGCCTAACACAGTGCCAGATCCATCATGGCTTACTTTGCTTTTGATGAACCCTTAAAAAGAGCATTATCACAGATGTGTGGGAAATATATTAAAGGCACTAGGAATGAGCTAAAAGATCATAGCAGTAACTTGGATAAGAAATTACAAGGCCCAAGGGTGCCTGGATGGCTCAGTCAGTTAGGTGTTTAACTCTTGACTTTGGCTCAGGTCTGATCTCACAGTTTGTGGGCTCAAACCCTGTGTCAGGCTTGGTGCAGATAGTGCAGAACCTACCTGGAATTCTCTCTCTGCTCCTCCATCCACTCATGCTCTCTCTCTCTCTCTCTCTCTCAAAATAAATAAATAAATAAACTTAAAAAAAAAAGAAATAACAAGGCCCAGATTTATCCTAGATGATGTTTGCTTTGTTGAAATCAGGGTATAATGAATAATGGATTAAGTTGATACTACTTGTTTGTTTGCTTTGGATGATAAACACTGATTTAGGAAACTTTCACATGAGAGATGAGACAAATATTTATGTTCTAGGTTTCTTCTGCTTTATATTTGGATGGCAATTTAATTCCATTTTAATTGGTGATATTTATTTGCATATATTTACCATTAGTTGAATTTTGGCAAGTAGGGTCAGTATTCCTGTTTGTTAGTCACAGGTAAGGAGATAAGCTGGTGTTAGTCACGCTAAACTGACTTGGCTGGGGTCACACAGTTAGTTAATGTGCAAGCCTGGACAAGGGTTTACATTCTTATTTCCTTTTCCTTGGGCACTACAAAATTCTAGGGTCCACAGAAGCCTGTGAAGAACTACCTGTGAAGAATGCTGGGTCTTTGCAGACTCTGGGGGTCACCAGCCACTCATTGCCTATGCTACCCTGACAAGACCACCAGTGGTGTGGAGGTGGGCAAGGTACCTGGGAGGAAGACGTGACCTGAGACAAACACAAAGCCCCTTCCCCAATACTCCAGCTTCCAGAGACTTCCCTTTCTAACCCACTGAGACAATTCACTCTCAGCATTTCTATTCATTCATTCCAGTGACAAAGGCTATATCTAGAAAGTGGGACCTCACATAAAGAGCCCTCGGGAAAACCTGTTGCCTACAGCATCTCAAAGTTCTACCTCTCCAGCTATCCTGTATTCACACTGGTATTCAGACATATCTGGGACTCTCTGGAGACCCAGAGTGTCAAGCATTGAATGAGGGATCGTGAGTCACACAGCTGAGTTCAACAAGAGTGGGTGAATGCTGGATTAGGGTGGCAATCCTCAACAGAAAATGTTACCTGTGATTCAGATAGCCTGATGGCCTGTGCTTGAGCCTTAGGGTGATTTTGACTTCAATATAGGAACAACTAAAAACTAAATGAGCTAGTTCACTCCATCCTGTATGGACCACCCAAAAGGAAGGGGCTAGCAGCTTAGTAGTTACAGTGGGTGACTGGATGCTGTGTAAATGAATGGGAGGTATTGGCACATGCAGAGTAGGGGCAAACAGCTGCCATCCACATTGGGCTGTCAGAGGCAGCTGCCCCTGCCAGCACATCTCTGGGTGAGAACCTACAGCTAGCACAGGATTAGGAGTACCAGGAGATGTGACCAGAACAAAGAGATGAGAACAGGAAACAATAAACAATCCCAAGAAACCAAGAAGCTCCTCCAGGAATTCATTTGCAACGTGCTTTGGATTCCCAGAACTAGCTGGAAGGGCCTTTAGAAGAGCCTCCATTCCCACTGGGTGGGTGGGGGCAGAGCTTGAGAAAGACTTGTTGGGACTATTATTGTGACTCCATTAAACCCTGCTCTGGTGAAGCCAACGGAATGGAGTTTCAAGAATAAATAGCAGCTTATGTTTTATCTCTCCCAGGGACACTTGAATTTTAATAAGTCTGAAATCCTCAAACTAGAGGTATGTTTTCAGACAGATCAGCCTGAAATGCTCAGGTATTTGGAGCAGTGGGGATTTCTAGGCAAGGGCATTTCCCCAAGTTTTTAAAGTCATATCTCATAAATAGTTGCCTACATAGCTTACACAGAACACCAACATTGCTCATGTCATGTATAGTTCACTGTGCAAGGCTGTGTGGTCAGACAAAAATACAGGTTCAAATTCTGACTCTGCCAGTTAGCTGAACCACCGTGAGGCAAGTTTTCAGGTGTTGTTGTTGCTGCTGTTGTTTTGTTTTGTTTTGTTTTGTTTTGGTAAGTTTGCTTTGTCTGTTCTGCAACCCTCTCTGAAGCAATTTCCTCATCTTCAACATTGTGACACTGTGATAATTTATTGAGGTAGATGATGAACGCAGAACTGCTGGCACAGATATCTGCAGATACTTACTAATGTCAACACAGAGCCTCCTCTGTCCTAGCATGCAAGCATCCATGGCCTCGGTGAGCTCTGCCCCACCCCCATTCCCCTGGTTGTCAGCGTGCTGCTATAAAAGTGTCCCCCATGGGCACAGTCCCTATCCTTGCCCAGGGGGAGCTAGCCTCTGCCATCCTCCTTAAAGGAATTGCAGGTCTCACCTGGGTCCTGAGCAGGCTGTGTGCTTGATCACCTCTTACCACCTCTATCCTGGTGTGCCAGCAGGTCCAATTCACCATCTTTCTACTGTCTCCCAGCTCCTTCTTAGTTTTCTGGCAAATAATGAGATCACAGAGGCTTAAAACACTTTGGAAGGGTTTTCCACCATTTTCCTGGGCCCCAGCTTTCCCAGCAGCCACAATATCTGAGCACAGATTGAGCAACATTAATGAAACACTCCATCTCAGCATTTCACTCTCCACTGCTCTTCTAAAATGTTCACAAGAAAGTTCAGGCAGTGCTTTTGAAGGTACACACATATACATACACACACCATGAAATCTCCTACCCAAGGCCTGAGGCCAGCTGTGTGTGTGAGAAGCCAGCTCACTCTGGATGTGCAATTTTGCAGTCTGGGAAGGCACAGTGGTAGATTACCCAAGAGAATGGTCTTACAGTTTTATAAACTATTTATTAGGCCCGTCCTGGAGAGCTACATCAATATGGCTGTCGGTGAAGCAAAGCAGAAGCTATAAAAATATCATCTATCCCAAACAAGCTTCATAATCAAACAAAGCCCCGTGCTGACTGGGACAGGCTTGTGTTCTGACACATAAGGGCCCTTTCCATCTTTAAAACAGACCATTAAAACACCAGAACACTTTAACTCACAGAAGTCTAAATCAAAAGGGAGGGGAAAAAAGCACTCTTTTCTCCAGGAGTAATAATGCCATTTTCAGCTCCTAGAAAAGCTCATTGCGATATAGATGCAATATTGCTTTTTTGATTGTGGCTTTTCAGATTCTTTCCAACATCCAGAAAATTTCCTAGAGGTTCAAAAAATTGCCCCTTTCCTCCCTGCAGGAATTTCTTTCTTTCCTACTCTAGTACAGTGAGTATGCTGTGACCTCCACACTATTATTTTGTTGTTTTCCAAATAAGTAAAAAGATACAGCTTGATACACATGCCAGAAGGAAGTCATAATCATAATCAACCAGAATTCGAGTGATAGGGGCTGGGTGCCCTGTTCCAATCCCCCAAGGCAGAGGAGAACAGCAAGCAGGTCAATACCCTGGTGGTTACTGTGATTAACATTTCTAACCAGTGCCCTCCAACTGGCTCCAAAACATGTCTTAATAAACTGCATTCCAAGTACCCTGTATTTCTGCCTTATTGCATCTGCTATAGTGAGATAATATATGGACTTGAGAAATAGTGACATTCAGTGACTGAGCTACAGAGGGTTATATAAGGAAGCTAGATCACACTCTCCTCCACCTGGCATATTGCTTGTGGCTTCACATCATGATTCTAGAAATCAATCTGCAGCTAAAATTTGCACATGGGGCTGCTCTTCTCTGGACTGCAGGCTCAGGCAGGAGGGGTATGATATGATACTGAGAGAATTAAAAAGAAAGGAAGAGAAGCTATGGGGGGAGGAAGGGATGATCACTCAGCCTTGTGCTCCAATGACTGCCTGCTCTGTAAAGAAGTCCGAGAACACAGATATGCACAGCTTAATAAGCCACAGCCACCTAATAATCCTGTCTCTCTCAGTATGGGAGATGGCCCCTTGGAAATCTCAGTATTTTTCAGAGCTGGGTAGAGTTTGTGAACGGGAATGAGGTAGGAGGACAGAACAGGGACTGAGACGGCCAAGCAGCCCTGCACGAATGACAGGCATCACATGCCTCAGGCCTTCCTTCCTATCATCCTGGAGACATACACCCTCTGTGACTTCAGTGGATTCATGGGAGAGAAATCATATTTTTTATTTATTTACAAAACACATTTGATTTTTGAATATTTTTAAATTTTTTTAAAAATTTAAAAATGTGTATTTATTTTTGGGAGAGAGAGAGAGAGAGAGCAATCAGGGGAGGGGCAGAGAGAGAGAGGAAGACACAGAATCCAAAGCAGGCTCCAGGCTCTGAGCTGTCAGCTGCAGTGATCGAACTCACGAGATGTGAGATTATGACCTGAACTGAAGTTGGACACTCAACTGACTGAGCCACCCAGGCACCCCACACACTTGGTTTTTAGAATTTAAAGCCAGAAAATGGATTATCTCAGAACTGCATGAGCTGTTAGTAAATCACTTCACAAAAAGTGAATAGATTTCAGGCTGATGGCTATCCTCATCCCAAGGATATGTCTGACAGGTAATGTGTAGAGATCTAAGGCCCCTTCACGAAACTGGAAGTAAAATCAGCTATGAAACAGTAAAACACTAAATGTTTAGAATCTACACTTCACATTGCATATGCCATAGAGAATCAAACAAAGAAATAACAAAGAGTAAACAGATTGGTGTTCTTGACTCGGTCGCACCAATGGCCATCTTTATTGCCTTAATCAAGTCAAACCTTCTGGTTCCAATTTACACCAAAAAAGAAAAGTTCAAAGATGAACCATGTCATGGCAGTGACCTTGTACACTCTAAGAGGAATCTACACAGTAAATCCAGTAGCACATAGGTTCCCATCAGAGTTTAATCGAATCAGTGGGAAGTCTTGGCTGATGAGTCTGTTCTCTTTGGGAGCTTCCTCTTTGCACCCTAAAAAGAAAACAATCTCAGAAAGGAAAAAAAAATCCAGATGGTTTATGAGGAAGAAAAATACTGGAACAGGTCTTTCACTTTCAAACTTCTCCCAGCAGCACAGCTGGATCTTCTACGTGAGAGGAGTTAGGGAAATCTCAGGGAGAGTTGCTAACAGTGAAAATGATATGATTTTCTGGGAAGTGTTGGAAAGAAGCACTGCCTCTCCTGAAACAGTCATCACTGTGGGTCCTCGTGGCACTATAGCCTTAGCCCACTGAGAGGGATTTTCATCAGTGACAACAGCGTGAAGCAGAATTCTGCAGAGGCAAATGGGCTTGCATAGCAACAACTCTTGCACGTCTGCTGGGAGGCAATCACACCCACAGACTCCCCTGCCACATGAGACTGGGAGCTGAAATCACAGTGCTCCTCTGTGAAGACAACCTCCCATGCCTCTGTGATGCTTGCCTTTCTCTCCCCTTCAGCTTGGGCCACCTCTTTTCCCTCTGGTTCCTACCCGTTTGGGGAAGTGTTCCCAAATTGGTGAATGAGATGCCTTGATGCACATCCACATTGGAAAAACAGCCAACAAAACTAGATAATATGCTATAGCTACATCACGATCTCACTGATATGAAACAGATATGAGATCTGCGAAACACCACACTACTTAGGAAGATGAATTAACAGGGACAAAATGTGTTCAAGGGCAAAGGTACTGCAAGCATAAGGTTTCAAATCCAACCTTTTCCATTGGAGGAATACTTTAATAATACTATTTAATAAATAATCAAAAAGTAAAGAGCTTCTAGCTAATGCATAGCTTTAAAGGTCTCATTGATTGAGCAAACATTTCTTATGAATGTGTACTTTTTTTAGTGAAATACTAAGAATTTATTTAATAGCAGTGGTAAAACTAAGCATTCCAGAAAACACGCACACACACACACACACACACACACACAAAGTAAGGTAGAATTGTTCACAAAATCAAAGGAAGCCTTGTACTACCTGAAGTTCCAGACATGGCACAGATCTGAACTTTAATAAATAGGAGCATAGATTATCAGAATCTGAAAATATGGTAGATGGTGACTTCCTGTTTTAAAATTGACACTTTTGAGTATGTAAGAGAATTTGAAACAAGCAAATGAGATTACAGAGTGTCTAATGGAAAATGGTGAGTTGTTTAGAGCACACCCTACTGGGCTATCTCATTCTAGCCTTTGTGATATTTTACAACTCTGTAAATTATAGATAACTGATAGCATTGCAAACACAATTCCATCTACAGACGTGGAAATAAATTCAGTCTCATGCAGTTTCAATCAACTTCCTTCTCTCCCTTGGAAAAATCCAGTCTCCTGTTCATTTCAAATTGATTTCCATATTCCTTTATTCTACACACATTTGAACTTCTGTGACTTCTTTTTTGGAACATATATACCATCTTCCCTGTTTCTTCATTCATAATGATTTAAACAATAAATTGTTCATGTTTTATCATAAAAAAATATTGCTTTTATCATTTTACCTTTTCTGAGAATTATCTTTTAACAAGTAAAGTAGACAGGGATGCTCCATGTATTTAGTATAATAAAGGAAATGACATAGACTATCATGGAACGTGTCAGTGAATGACATAGGACCACGGTGATGAAGGAAGAGTATGTCTTCCACTTGAATCAGAGTAAGAAATCTCTTTTAGCCACACCTGATTAAAGTTTCTATCAACTTAGCAGACAGAGGAGATTTCTAGTAGAAATACTACAATGAAATCATACCTGTGTTTCATCTAGATTAAAGTCTGCAGTTAACTGTTTATTATGTCATCACCATTTGCTCTTGCTACAGATTCTGTCATTATCACTTAGCCCAGCTTTGACTTCCACAACCACCTGAATTAGAAGACCCTCTTCAGGTGCTGTGGGGTGAGATTCATGACTCTGAATGTCCTCTTGGCAATTCCATTAAATATTCTGATTTCAGAGTTGATAGAACAGTTCTACAGTAAATTTTATAGGGCAAGGACTTAATGTGCTAAAAGTCAAAAACACAAGGAATATGAATAATTTTAGTCTTTGAAGTGAATTATCCATTGACACTCTATACTTGTATTTTCCTAATGTTTTCAATTATATGTCCAAGCATACTGAATGCCATCATCTGAGAATACTCACACTCCGATATGTACCCAATTGGTCTATAAACAAAATAATATATTTAAACCTGTTTTCTCCTTTTTAAAAAGAAGTAAAAATTATTTATAAAGTCTTTAGTTAGTAGAAATGAAATTATTATAATTCACTTAGATGTTTCACCAAGTTTATTTTTACTATTAGATTCACATAGAATTCATGAGAATCTATAAAATGAGTTGATAGGCAGAGGTAAAATGACTGTCTTCTGGCATTCAATCCTTAGCAATTTCTTTTAACTGTATCATTGACAATGATCCAATACTCACATTCCTTTTACCACGAACAGATGCAAAACCATTAATGGTAAACAGCCATACCTCCACGTGCCTTGTCATGCTGTAGAATCCAAGAGATGAAATGGAACCACTGAGCAGAATAAATAGTAACTGGCCAAAGACTTCCTTCCAAAGGGACTGAGAACTGAGCAGGCCTTTGAGCTGTCTCTTGAAGAAGCTCGAAACAATAATCAAAAATCACTTACCTAGGGAAAGACAAAAGAGAAAAAGCATAGAGAAAAAGAAGGATTAGCGTTTACCACAACCACATTATGTTCCATAGAGATGATCTATTTTAAGATAATCTATTGTTTAATGCAATTCAAGTTCTCCACAAGCTCCAAGTAAAATTCAAGTTTTAATTATACCCAGGTAAAGGTCAGTGGGGAAATGGCATATTGTTGCAAAGGCCACACAGCTCACTGTTTTTATTTTCCGATTTGGTGTTCTTATACAGGTGCATTTAGCAACCAGAACATGGGCCTAGTAACAAGAGACTGGCTGGGGACTCAGTTATGTGCCAAAAAAAGGGGAAAAATGCATACGACCCAGCTGCCTTAATGATTATGGAGGTTCTGTAGCTATGTGGTTCAGATGCTGAGAAGATTGAACTAATAAAAAAGAAATGAGAGAACTGTCATCACAGATTACATGGTATTTATTCCAAAATCTGTTCATTATAGACATTTGCAAGACAAATGGGATTTTAGCAAGCAATGGCAGCATTTTCCTCCTGGTAAGTGCGTAACGAGGCACCCAATTTGTCTAGAGCATGGTCTGTCTTTTTTTTTTTTTTTCAGATATGCCTGGCTCTAAAACCTAGTAAAATTCCTGAAAATATTTATTAGGTGGTTAGCAAAAACAAGTGAAATTTGTAGAATTTATACAATTTACATAGGGCTTTCACAGACACCATCTCTTTTGGTTTTCATAGCAACATTTTATTGTAGGTACAACATGTTTTGTTTTTTTTTATCTCTGCCCCTCCTCCTCCTCTTCTTTATCCTCCATTCTTTCTTCTCCTTATTCCCCCCTTTTTTTTTTTGAAGTAAGCAACCTGGGACTTAGTCTAATTAACCAGCTTTCCTAAAACGAGACTCCGAAAGAATGACAGTTCCAGGACTCGAATTTGGCTTTCCTGGTTTCCCATTATTCACTCTTGATCAAATCTCAGACATTGTATAAAGGTAGCTAAGAAGAAACATGGAGAAGGATAGAAAGAGAAAGAAGAAGGGGGAATGAGCAAATTGAGGAAGAGGAGCGTAGTAAAGGAAGGAAGGGGTAAGGAAGTAGGAAAGGCAGAAAGATTTAAAGCTAATAAAATATGCTACAAGTTCTTTATTGAACACATTTGTGCAAGTAAAAAGAACGGAAAAACACTTGACAGTAAGAAACCCCATAAAACTAGTTGTTATCATCCATTCCTTCATGTCTACTGACTTAAGAAGAACTTGACTATACAGAGGCTATCATCCATATCATGGCTGTTGTTTATCTGCCTGAAATGTCAAAATAACATTTGTCATTGGGGCGCCTGGGTGGCTCAGTTGGTTAAGTGTCCGACTTCGGCTCAGGTCATGATCTCACAATTTGTGAGTTCGAGCCCCACATCAGGCTCTGTTCTGAGAACTCAGAGCATGGAGCCTGCTTCAGATTCTGTGTCTCCCTTTCTCTCTGCCCATCCCTCACTAGTTTTCTGTTTCTCTCTCTCTCTCTCTCTCTCTCAAAAATAAATAAAAACATTTAAAAATATAAAAATAAAAAAAATAACATTGGTCAAGGTAGTAACTGTGTCAGAGAAAGGACATTTCACAGAAAAAAAAAAAAGAAAAGAAACTCTAAAAGGGATATTTTCTGGTCATGTTTTAATCCCAGGCATTGATGAATGGTTAATTCCTGGCCTGCTCACAACCAACAAAGCACTCAGCATTTTGTTGTATCCTGGTACTTCTAATGACATCTTGGCTTTCTTCCCAGATAATTCCAAGAGTCTGAAGCTTACCTGACATCTGCAGTGCATGTCTGACTACCTGTGTGATAACAAATGCCACCATAATAAATGGTATAAAACAAGTTATTCAGTTATTCATTGGAGGTTCAGAAAGGCCATGACATATTAGAGAGAGGAAGCTGTCAAATTGCATGCATATCTACAAGTTTCACAGCACCATAGCTAGTATTTGACTAGGGATGGGAGTTCTCACACCCACATCAGCAGAAAAAAAAAATGAAAGGAGACTTTGGGTTGGTATCATGGGATCATCATATTTGTAGCTTTTTGTTGGAAGATTATTATAGTCTTATTCAATTTATGACCAGAATGCACCTAATCCCCTTATAAATGCCTCTTATTCACCACCCAGCACTTTTTGACACTGCTGGCCAAATAAATGGTGGCTGTGTCTACCTGGGTGATGGCAAGGCTGTTAATTGTAACATTCCATGAAACTTAATTATGCAAAGCAGAGAGGCAACTCTGGAGCTATTAATCAGAGGTTTGGTTCAGAAGTAATTTGTTGTTGGGACCCAAGGAGCTGTTCTTCTTGTCCCTTCCATTGTGCTGCACCGATAGTTAATCCCCTGTTTTAATGGAAAGCTGTTGGGGTTGGATTTAGGAGCCTGACAGTGGCAAAGCAGCTTATGAACATAACCTTGCTTATTAATGAGCAGATACCCAATTTCTTCTACTTAAGTCACCTTTAATTACAGTGACCAGAAACCAATATCATTTGTGGGTTATCAAGAACAAGTAGCTAATTACTTATTTCCTAACTGCCTGAAGGCAGAACAAGAGAAAATGTGTAGATTATGAAAGTGGGTAACATGAAGGAGGAAGTGAGATAAAACGTGCTTGAAATTGATAGAAGAAAATCATCTGTATCACTTCCAAATATCTTTAGAAAGAACATACTGCACATAGCTTCTAACAAGGATAATTTGCTATTACCTCTAAGTAGACTGAGGGTGAAATTATTGGGCTGGCCCAGATGATGTCTAAGGAGTTACAGACTCATTTTTGGTGGAAGAGAAGGGATCACTACCTTACAAAAAACAAATACCACCACCACTTTTATCATTCTTATTAATTGAAGACATTCAAAGGAGTCTCAGTGTCCTTGGTATAAATCTATATATCCGTTTATTAGCCTGTGCTAATAAAGCACTGGAGATACCAAGATGCACATGGCATGGCCCTTTCTCTCAAAGAGTTCATAGTCTTGTACAACAGGTTTGCAAAGCAAAGTAGTAAGGACGTGGGGCGGGTGCCTGGGTGGCTCAATCAGTTAAGTGTCCTGCTTCGGCTCAGGTCATGTTCTTGCAGTTGTGAGTTTGAGTCCCATGTTTGACAGCTGTGCTGACAGCTCAGAGACTGGAGACTACTTCAGATTCCGTGTCTCCCTCTCTCTCTGCTCCTTCCCTACTCATGCTCATGTCTCTCTTCCTCTCTCTCTCTCTCTCTCTCTTCCCCTCTCAAAACTAAATTAAAAAAAAAAAAAAGAACAGTGGGACTGAGGTGTAGAAATCATCCTGGCAGGCAGAACAGGGTGAGTGGGACTCAGGATGTGGAAGCAAAGTTACAAAAATTGTGAAAGAGAAAAGAACAGATGAATCATGGAGATTTAAAGAGGATGAGCTGACTGGGAGGCTGAAAGGAAGGAGTGCTAGAATAAATAAGGTAGGAGGATGTGAAGGACTTGCTTGGCGTAGGATGTCAGGCTCACTCTCAACTTAATTCCATTGCTCCTAACATGACCTCTGCTTTTAAGGCATGTCTCCCAAACCTCTCTGCTCATGCCCATCCTCAAACTTTGCTCAGGCTGTGTGTGCCTTCAATTGTTCTCCCACATCCTTCCAAATTCTGTCATTCTTTAATGATAAGTCTACCTCATTTCTACTTCTACTACAGCACAATACGGTCCACACCATTCATGGGGAACTGAGTCATGAATACTCCCTGATATGATTTCTAATTCCTTAACTGTGTATTTTGTCCCTTGGTGACACCAGGAATACATTAAGGGCAGGGATGGTGTGGAAGCCATTATTCAATGGCTTCAAAGATGTCATGTCCTAATTCCTCAATTTATAAACATCTCTTTATATAAGGAAAAAGGGTTTTTGCAGGCTCTGATTAAGTTAAGGATTTTGAGATTGAGTGATTAATTTTCATTATCCTGGTAGGCTCTAAATTCCCTCCCAAGTTTCCTCATAACAGGGAGGCACAGGGAGATTTCATCAAGATGGAAGAGGAGGAAGCTGTGTGACCACAAAGACGGAGAGTGGAGCAATGCAATCACAAGCCCTGGGATGCTGGCAGTCACCAGAAACTGGAAGAGGCAACACACAGACCCTCCCCTATAGTCTGTGGAGAGCACAGCCCTGCCAACACGAAGATCTCGGCTCAGCATTACTAATCTTGGACTGCTCTTCTCTGGAAAGTAAGACAATAAATTTCTATTGTTTCAACCTCCCAGGTGTATGGTAATTTGTTATACCAGCCCTAAGAAACTAATACAGAATATATCAAGTGACTATAGGAGCAGAATCTCCCTGGACAGCCCTGCTGTATGCCTATCCTCTTGGTGTAATTATAATAGCTCCCCTTTCACTCCCTAACTGTTCTAGTTTAGAGAAAAATTATATGATCAGCCTAGATGCAGACGATATTTTAATCTTTGTTGTGTTATCCACAGTACACTTAACACAATGCCATGCCTACTGTAGGCAAGCAGTGTACAGTTTCTGAAGTAAAGAAGAAAATTCCCAGTCATTTTAGAAATGATTTGCTCACAAGCTTTTTTAAATATGAATTTTAGGGGCGCCTGGGTGGCGCAGTCAGTTGGGCGTCCGACTTCAGCTCAGGTCACGATCTCGCGGTCCGTGAGTTCGAGCCCCGCGTCGGGCTCTGGGCTGATGGCTCAGAGCCTGGAGCCTGCTTCCAATTCTGTGTCTCCCTCTCTCTCTGCCCCTCCCCCGTTCATGCTCTGTCTCTCTCTGTCTCAAAAATAAACAAAAACGTTAAAAAATTTTAAATATGAATTTTAGAAATAAGGAAATAGTTTGTTTGACTGAAGTAGAGAACATGCTCAGAGATATTTGTTGCTCGAAGGTGAGGTTTTTCAAGTTGGCTTCACTCAAAACCTGAGGTTTGTCCTGAAAATGAATAAAGATCTTAATCTCAGACTAGATTTTCAAAATTGATAACATTTTTGATACAAATAAGGGGCCTGTTCTATATGTTTAAGTAAATACAGTTTTATGTCTTTTGTGGGGTTATGTCAGAGGAAATATCTACATAAACATATTTGATGAGAATGGAAGAGGGAAGTTGGAAGGTCCATTTGAAATGACTACTGACACACTGCTAAGATGATGTACACGGACCCTGTCAAAGTAAATATCTGCTTGTTTGTGCATATTTGTGTGTGTGTGTGTGTGTGTGTGTGTCCAGGTGGGGGGGGGGGGCAATCAGGAAGCAATTTAACTGACTATATATGAAATAGCATGAGTATGCATGTAAAAAAATAATAAGTTAACATAATTCCAACCAATAAAATCCTTAGGATCCAGAGCCAGCAGTTACATGAATCAAGTAACAAGTATGATGTATGAGTGTAAATCACTATATACTAAACACTGGAATGAAGCAAACAGCATAAAATATATTCTATTTTCTAGACAATTTCTGGTCTACTTACAATTTCACTGGGGACATGGAAGGTTCGGAGAAACATGGAAGACTTTAACCTATCAAAAGCCAATGCAAGGCTTTATTGTGCTAAATTATATGGCATTAACTGCAGGTACCAGAAACATTAAGAGAAGGGACAGTCCACTGTGTGCTAAGATAATTGTGAACAGCTTCATAAAGAGTTGGGCTTTGTGCTGGAATTTGAATACATAGCATGGGATTCACATTGGTATTAATAGGGGCAGAGGGAAGAATGTGCAAGGCCAATCTGGGAAAATAGTGTATGGCAGGAATTTCACGTGTCATATGAAAAGAACATCACATGTCACCTTTGTCTTACTCAATATGAACTGCTAAATTTGCTTTAAAATATATGTTATATACGTTACAGTATTTCTAAATTCCACGGAACTTAGAGCTCCTTACTCTCTAGTCCTTGGACTAATATGAAACTTTCAACCTATTCTCTGAAACTAAATTCTTGTGAATTGAGCCAATTAGATTATATTCTCACAAGTTGAAGGTATGCAATGTTATACATTGGGATGGAGCAAAATAAAATTAACTTAAATAAATTTAATTAGGAAAGATTACCCAAAACAGTTTTCATCTCTAGTACTACTGAACCATAAGCAGCTTAGGAATGATTAATTTGCCAACTTACTAGAATTTCCAGCTCTCCCATGAATAACACCTCTCATCAAAGGAGTATGTTTGGATATTGATTACTGTTCAAGGTACCTAAACATTGGGTGACCTGGTCTGATTTTGACTATGAACTATTCACAAATAAATAGAAGTTAACAAAAGAAAAGAAAAAGAAAGAAAGAAGAAAGAAAGAAAGAAAGAAAGAAAGAAAGAAAGAAAGAAAGAATATGCAACCCAAAAGTAAATACACTGACGTCTGTTTTTGGATAATGAAGTTGGAGCAAAAGAGGGAAAATGTGAGGCCCTCCGGTGCACAGGAAAGACAATTAAGACACAGAAATGGAAATTGGCATAAGGGGAAAGCAGCACTTGGAAAGTATTTAAGCATGTAGAACCAATTTCGTTACCAGGAGGCAATCATACATATGGCACGAGAAGAGAAAAATCTAACAAAAATGTGCCTTATCACACGGTCTCCACCTTCAACTACCTACTGCATAACAGCATGCAAATGGTAAGCTGGATGGTTTCATGACTGCTGATTGCTGAGTCTGCTATTCATTGCAGTTAGCCTGTTGGTTCTTTAGTTTTCACTAAATAATAGAACTAGAAAGTCTAGCAAGAAAACAATGAACACCTGGATCCTATTAATAGCTTGTGTTACAGTGGATATTTGAATCCTGTATGGTATTGAATGAGGCGTTTAGGAAATGTGCTACCATTGTGTTCCAGGATTGACCTTGATCTGTTATTGATGGCATGTTATTTATAAGCTGACATCAGTCATCTACAATTTAGCATACATTATTTGTCAGATAGTAGATTGAAATACACAGAAGAGAACTCTAAAAAGTATGCAGAAACCAAAGAGAGAGAGAGAACACTGCTGAGATGAAGAAAAGTTCCACATAGAGTCACGCAAGAAAATAATGCTTGTAGCAAGTTTCTTTGTGCTATCCTTTGTAACCATTGTGAACAATGGGAAGCTGAAAACTTTATTGCTCTCATCCTATGTTCTTGATTGTAGATTAAAACTTTAATAAGTACCAGAAAAACTTAGCGTGAAAACCATTCTGTCTTAGTAAGGTTTATGTGTAAAATGTTTTCACTGATATTGGTGATACATTTGTTGTTCTAGTTTACAAACTCTTTGAAAATCAGATGTGTTCACACAAAGAAGCAGAGTGTGCTAGATGGCTGAATCCACAAGTGAGGTATGATTCTGTAGATCACAGCTATACCACATCTAGACTCAGGAACACAGCAAACACCTATTGTGAAGTAGAACTTCTATTCACTACAATCCAACCCCGTCATCAGTAAGATAACAAGAGGATGGAAACAGAGTACCTGAATAACAGGTGAAATTTATGAAAATCTGTTTTCTGGCCCCTTTCCTTGGAAGAATAGCAAATACCTGACAGACCACAAAATTAACAGAATAAACTCAGCAAACAGAAAACACTGGACTCAGCACTTTACAAGGATCGTGGACTGCAAACTGGTGTGATTTCTATTTTCTAGATGCAGAGACAATGTCCAGAGAGCATATACAACTCGAGCTCCCCAGCTTATACTTGGATTCCACAACCATTCACTTAGCCAAGGCTTTCTTGAAAGCAGAAGTGTGAAATCATGGGGTTCCCCAAGCATTTGGGTTGAGATAAGGAAAGGCAGTCTAAAATTCCTGAACCCAACAGTAGAATTAAGGGCCACACATGTTGCCATGGAAAGGGAACAACGGATATCCTAAAGCAGATATCTTACCACCACCTAACTTCTTCCTCACCAAAAATACCTTTGAAGAGTTTTTTCTAGTCAAAACGAATCTCAAATTATGTAATGGGAGTTAGTAGAAAATAGGATTCATTTATGGCAATTTGCTTTCCAGCTGAATTTCCTGAGCTCTCTCTTATGTGTAAGGAGACCCACCTGCACCAAGATATGGGCTCCAAATTGCCAAGCAGTCACTGCCTCAAGACACTGTGGCTCAGAAGGAGTAAGCAACCTGCCCCTTCTTCCCCCATAGTTTTTTTTTTTTATGCAGAGAGTAATAAGCAGAGCATGATTCCTAACTCTTCTCCCTTATCACAAATCATTCTCTCTCCTGTTCCCAACTAGAGAGAAAAGCCCACCTTCTCTTCATACGTATCTCACAGAGATGCTGAAGGCTTCAATAAAAGCCATGAAGCAAGGAGCACAATGACAGTCTTAGAAGGACTTAAGGAAAGCTGATTATTACATTATTCTTCGGACAATGGGCTCCCCTGCACTCCTCTCCAAGGATGGCCACAGCTACCCGAGGATGCCAACATTGGAAAAGGATGATTGACTCAGACAATTTCCATTGCATGTGGAAATAGGCAAAGCCTGTGGGAGATCGAAGAGCCTTCCCTCTGGCTAAGAAAGCAGAGTACTCAAATAAAAACACCATGACGTATAGGAGGTCTGATAGTGAGAATCATTTAAGTGCCCTGCACATGGATATGCAGTTACTTTTAATTAAATCGATAGTTTTAAGTGATGGTGTATTATAGTCATGCTTATCATTTTCCCTAATGCCTCCTCTAAGGCCAAATTTCACTGCTTTCCACACTCAGATGTCCTGATGCATAGGTTCACTTCGTAGTCCCCCTCCACCCCACATAAGTGCACAGGTGGCTGCCTCCTCTATTCTCTGAATGGCCGGCACCCATGCATGTCCCAGGGTGTCCTGGGGACTCCTTCTGCAGGTGTTCTCTTCAGAGCGACAGTCTTTAGAAAAAGACTGTTCATCATAAGCAGTTCATCTTAGAATTACATGAGCGGGAGCCAAGATCAATGGCAACCTGATTTACAGCAGCTCTTACCAACAGCTTGTGGAAATTAGAAATAAATATGGGGTCAAACGACTCACCAGTAATTTGACATTGGTAAATCTGGCTTATTTAAAAGTCTTAAATAATAAGGACCTTCACATCTTTATTTCAACTGAAAAAGCATCAGTGTATTGCCTGAAGAGCCTTTTAGAGCTAAAAAGGTGCTTAAAAGTATATCACCATTAGTAGTATTTTTCCACTCTCTTAAATATTGCAACCTGACTGAATTGGTGACACAATAATGTAGCTGTTCAGAGCCTTAACTGGCATGTAACAGTGGAACGATCCTGAGGCGGACTCCTCTCGGTGCTAAAATCATGTCTGTGTGTTTATATGCAGGCTATATTACAAGTCAATAAAATGGGTATCTGTATGTCTGAGTATACTAGGAAAGCTCTAAATACCACAGTGAAATAATTCAGAAGTTTCATGATCTAAATAAAATAGAAGCAATGCAAAATACCAAAAACAATTGCATAACTGTACATAATTATTTTAAGAAAATGGTGATGATGATTTAAGTTTTAATGATAATGTGATTCAGTTAGTCCAAAGTCGACTTTGACTTCAATTTACAAGGGACAATTTCTTTTCACATAATTGCTATGAAATGTTTTGGACATACAGGACAGCTTACCAGAAGTAGTAGTGTATACATGTGACCTGTAGTCCCCATCTTCTGTGAAAGTTGGTAAGAGATTTTATTAACATACAATGGCAAAAATCCAAATGTTACATAAATGTAGAAAAATCTGGTATTTTTTGGGCGCCTGGGTGGCGCAGTCGGTTAAGCGTCCGACTTCAGCCAGGTCACGATCTCGCGGTCCGTGAGTTCGAGCCCCGCATCAGGCTCTGGGCTGATGGCTCGGAGCCTGGAGCCTGTTTCCGATTCTGTGTCTCCCTCTCTCTCTGCCCCTCCCCCGTTCATGCTCTGTCTCTCTCTGTCCCAAAAAAAATAAATAAAAAAAAAAAAACGTTGAAAAAAAAAAAAAGAAAGAAAAATCTGGTATTTTTATAAATGGGGTGACAGGCGTTAAGGGAGTGATCTGGTCTATCCTACCTCTTGGCAGTTCAGTTAAATGTGAAAGGGATAAAAGGGAAAGATATTCTACAAACTAGATGCCTGTGAGTTATTTGCCTGACATCAGATTTCTCCTCACGGCTAGCATAAAATTTTTTGTTCCACAATTTGATTCTATTTCTTATTGTTTTACCTTAACAGAGACACATACAACCAGCCACATAATAGGATGTTCTGTGATTCAAAATTGTCTAGTCAACTTTGGGGCAGTATTTTTGTAGTCGGTTAACCCTGCATCACCTATACAGTGGATACACTGGGGAATCTATAAGAACACTTGGTAGCTTGGTAATGATACAGACTTGAAGCTGGGGTCAGTTGGTCATGGTCACCTAGTGGCCACTGCTTTGCTCTCCCCTATCTCATGCCATCGTCCTTCACCTCCTCCCTCTTTCAAAGTCATAGACACAGCATCCCACAGCATTTATAAGTCCATTTTGCAAGTAAAGTTACATGAGTGTCAAGGAGAGCAAAGTGGGACGAGCAGAGGTAGTTAAGGCTAGGGAAATGAGTAATATCCTAAAAGCAAAGAGAAGGAAGGGATGTGAGAGGTCATAAATTCAGCTTCCAGGGTTTCAAATAGGAATAATTTGAGATTCAAGGAGATGAAATGGCATGATTGAGATTACACAGCTAGTCAGGGATACAGCCAAGACTGGAAATGAAACTTCCAATTTTGATTTCTATATCCTTTCTGCTACATTATATTGCAAAGTCTCTTTCCACACAGTGTACATGTATATAATACATACATAAAAGAGTAGCTAGGGAGAAGACTGAAATGGATAGTTTGTTGTTTTAGGTAATCCCTTTGCCCTTTCCTGAGCATTTCTTTTGGTCGCTCACATGTCTAGGTTGGATGCTTTTCTTTCCTCCCTGACTCAGGTCAGATGGTGTCTCCTCTGAGCCTCCATCTTTTTCTTTTTTTTCAAAATTTTTTTTTAACTTTTATTTATTTTTGAGACAGAGAGACAGAGCATGAACGGGGGAGGGTCACAGAGAGAGGGAGACACAGAATCTGAAACAGGCTCCAGGCTCTGAGCTGTCAGCACAGAGCCTGACGCAGGGCTCGAACTCACAGACCGCAAGATCGTGACCTGAGCCAAAGTCGGAGGCTTAACCGACTGAGCCACCCAGGCGCCCCACCATCTTAACTACTTCCAAGGGAAAGAGCATGGTGTCAGGACAATAACACCAGCTTTGGTTCCAGGTGTGGTTAGCAAGTGGCAAATGGATTGAACTCAGGTCTGTTTTGCTCCCAGGAGCTGCACCATTAACTGTGCCACATTCAGAGTGACCAAGAGGCTGTAGGAGATGACTTTTCTAAAGTACTAGGTCCACCATCTTATTTCTCTCCTCTCTTATTTCCAAGTTCCCTTTTTCTATTTTACCTTTCAAGAAAACTGTCATGGACTTAGTGCTCTCAGAGCACTTTTATCAATCAAAGACTGTATGTATATATATATATATATATATATATATATATATATATATTTGTCAATGAACATACAGGGAGTTTTGAATCAGGTTCAGTGCAAGGAGCTAGAGAGCTAATAACAAAATGATGAGATAAGAGCCATATTGGGAAGGGATTTATATGCAATACCAAAAACTCGAGCCTTTATCTTATGGGCTAAAGGGAGATATTGGAAAATTGTAAGCAGCAGAGTAAGATAATCTGATTTTTATTTTGGCTGAATCAAGTCTGACTGCCATGTGAAGAATGCATCATAGGTAGGAAAAACTCACTAGGAATTCTAGTTCCAGCAGGCTAGCCACAGAGAAATGAGGAAAGCTTAAGGCAGTAAGCTATTGTAAGAATAATAACAAAAGAACCCAAACCAAACATTGTACTTAGTGGTTTTTTTTTCCTTATGGGGCAGGGATTAACAATTCTGAAATGATTTTATCTGCATACTCGGGTTAAACAAACCAATGTATTGTAGATAATAAGAGCCAGGTTTCTCACCATTGGAGAAAGAGGCTTCAGATAAGGAAAGAAAAAGACAAGGATAAGCACTGTAGTGCTCATTAGAGTCACAGGTATCAGTGTGGAGTCAAAGGATTTAAATATATCTACAGATATATAGAGAGAGACAGATAGGGGTGGGTTTCACTTATGCATGAGCCCTCTCCACTGAGACAGACTCCATGCAGTCACCCCACAGCAGCAACAAACACACCTAGCACTTACACCTTGGTTTCTAAATACCATTGTCCAATAAAAAGTAACCAGGCTCTTTAGAGAAATGGTAGATTCCAGGGAGAGGGAAAGGAAAATATAAGATGAGACTGTAGCATTTTCTGGCACCAGAAAGTAAGAAAGTGCCTAAAGAAAGAGAGGAATGTGTCCATATTGAAAAGTTACAGCAGCCAACTTGAAAGAGCTCCCAATGACTAAAGTTGGAACAACTTGAGAAACAAAATAAATAACAAAGATTAAAATAAATAGCCATGAGTCTATATTGATATAAATAACTAACTGAATATACACTTAACAGGAGGAGGAGACTACTCCTTCTTGCAAAAGGATTCCAATGAACAATTGGAGAAAATAAATGACAGAAACGGAAAAGCAACATTAAAAGCATGCAGTAATAATTGCTTCCACAAGAACCACCAATCAATGCTAAAATTAATGGGCAAAAATTTAAGCAGAAACAGGAGATGTTTCTCACCCTAAGTACTCCCAAAGAGAACAAAGTAACTTTACACTGGAGATTGCTGGCAGATACTACCTTAACACTCCCAGGGATAACATCTTTAGTGAAAGACACATATCAATATCATGTACCTGCTGATATTGTGGACTTTTAGCAGCACATTACTGTTGTGGCATCTTTCCCAGTAATTCATAATCTCATGCTAATCATGAGAAAATATCAGTAAAGACTAAGTTGTAGGATATTGCACAGAGTCATGAACAGTGCTCTTTGAAAGTGTTGATGTTACCAAAGACAAGGAAAGACTGAGAAACTGTCACAGGTTGGAGAAGATTAAGAAGACATGATAGCTAAATACAACATAGGATTCTGCATTGAATCCTGGAACGGAAAAAAACATTAGTGAGGAAACTGGTGAACTCTGAATATGTTCTGTAGTTAATAGAATTGTACCAAGGTTAATTTCTTAGTTTGATAATTATCCTATGATTATGCAGGATGTTGACATAGGTGAAGGGTATTTGGGACTCTCTCTACTACTTTTGTAACTTTTCTGCCTGTTTAACTTTATTTCAGAAAGAAAAGTTAAACAAAGCTGTAGAGAGTGGAACCAGAGAACAATAGAAAGGTGGTAGAATCTATAAGACCAGTGATCAATGAAATGTGGAGTGTCAGGGATAATGGTGGTCACTCAGCAGTATGGTGAAGTCAGGTAGTAGTGCAGGCGTGGGAGGGTAATGAGGGTTCCATTTGGGAACATGATGAGTTTGAGGTGCTTCTAGAAAATTCAGATGGACACATGATTTAGTCAGTTTGGTAAATGTGTCTAGACTCTAAGAGAGAGGGATGAATTAGAAATATAAATTGTGAAAAAGTCAACATCTAGAAGTTAGCTGGAGGCATGGGAATGGATGGAATCATTGAGGAAGAACATGAGTGGTGAAGAGAAAAATGTCTCAAGGATGAAACTGAAATTTAACTCTTGTTCACATTTACTTCGGTTTACAAACAAGAGATATAGCTTATTCATATCTGTGTTCTACCACTTAGTATTGTGCCTGGCAAAAAAAAAAAAAAAAAAAAAAAAGTGGTTCCATGAAGTGTATTAAACATATGTGTGGAGGAAGAAATAACTCCATCTTCTCAGACACCTGTATTACATAGATGTTTAAATCTGCCTTTAAGCATATTTCATTACATCTGTTCATCATCCCTGTATCTCAGGTTTTATTTAAAAAGCCTTTCCCCAGAGTTTAAATATCTAGCTTATTGATAGAACTGATACCTCAAAGTAAATTATACTTTAAAAGTATAATGTCAGGTAATATATGACCTATTTATTTCCTTTACCACTTTCTAAGAGGATGATAAAAATAATCAACAAGCAGTCTTAAAATTAAAAAAAAATCCTAGGAAATGCTTGGCCTGGGGCCCCACACTCTGCCAATGTGCCTCATCTATAACAAAGGAGATGATTTAATAATTCCTACTGTTCTTGTTGAGTGTCCAAGAGTCATTCCTCCCTGAGAAGACTGTTTCCAGCCAGGATTCAGATGAATGAGTCAATCCATGTCAGATGAGAATCCTCAATCTGAACTCTTGGCTCAAAGAGCAAACAGAACACCTTGCTCTCATGCAGAAATCCTCTCTGCACAGAAACACTGCCTAGTCCTCCCCAGTACCTTCAATGTAACTCTCTGCATGCTATGCAAATATCCTGCTAACGTGGTTTGTTTTGCCCTGGAAAACAGTAAAATATAATGATATTTAAAAAGACAAGTGGCTGCTGAAATCCCCATACACCACTCTATTTGGGAAAAAAGAGCTTACCTGAATATTTTAGGCTTAAGAATTGCTGACCAGATGGCAGGCAGCAATATAAAAGGTATTACAAAGCTCCAACTCCTTCTGTGTGTCATTTAGGAGGATATTGTGTTCAGAATCCTGTTCTTTCACTGTTGGAATAGTTATCCACCCACTCCCCCCCTTTTCAATTTTTTTTTTCTCATGCTAACACTTCAGGAAAAAATTCATTTTAAAGTATTGCTGTGGATTATTAATTTATAATCTTTGCACTTACTGCCATTTCCCTTGAAACACTTCTAGGGGTAGACTTTAAAGGGAAGTGTGGTTAAGTGAGAGGGAGAAAGACTAGAAGGATACAAGACATCATCTATTTCTTCCTGTTATATAATATGCTGCTTTCCTTCAGTGTGTTGGAAGCATTGAGATTTTGGCCCAGACTTTCTAGAGGTTTTAAGCAAGAACACAGCATCATTAGTGGTAGAGTCTTAGGATTCTAAAAGCAAAAGGCCCAGCTGGTGTTCAAATGGAAGCTCAGGGACAGTGGGAAGGGGTGTTTGGGCCAAACCCAGCTATATGAGATGAAATAAGCTCTAAGTAGGAAGTTTTTTTTTTTTTTTAAATATGATTCAGAGGGGTCCAGAAAGAGAAATTTCACAGAGTTTAGGAGGCTAAGATGAGATTTAGATATGGCCTGGAAGCAGATAGGAGGATCCACACCATGGGACTGGAGTCCAATGTCTGGGAGCAAGTCAAAGCAAAGGCCAAGTTCTGCAGTAACTGAGACCTGAGAAAAATGATGAAGGCAGGCATGCAGGCATGGTATGACAGAAGCATTGGGATCCTTCTCCACCAAGAGCTGGGCAAAAGTTAGAACAGAAGTGACACAGAAGTAGACTTTATGCTGAGACATGTTATTCACTGCAGTGGGATTCATTAACTCTCTACTGCAGAATTATTTCCAGGGCTCACAACCAGACCTGGGAAAGGGACCTCTGTTAGGGTAGGAAGGACAGAAAGTTAAGGATTATGTTATGCTATATATATAATATTACACACACACACACACACACACACACACACACACACACACACAATCAGATTATAGAAGGAGATATCTTAAAGAAAAAAGCCAGTTGGAGACTAAATAGCTTCCTCTGTGAGATAGACATTGAGAATGCATTTATATCCAAATCCTTTCAAAAATATTTTATGGAGAATATGTTCAAATAATACATGTATGTAGCTTATAAGCACATCTAATTAACCAAGAGAAGAAAATACTCCCCCGCAAAGCATAGCCACCAATACTACCAATGGCATCAATAGTAAAACACCTTGTTGAAAGGCTCTTGTTTTGTACAGTCTCTCGTCTAACCTCCTCTCCCTCATTTCACCCAATCTGTGTGTACACAGCAGCTGTATCTGAGCAGAGAGAATGAAATAATAGAGGATGAGCTGAAGCCCTGAATAGGCTGTTTAGATTAGTTCCAAGGCATGGGTAATTGTCTTACTCTTCCTTTTTCCCTGGCCTGTGTAAACACAGATTTAAATGATTGATCAAAGATAGAATAGTCACATAATGATCAAAAGGAAATTAGGGGAAGCTCAAAGAAATCATATTATCTCAGGTTTGGAGGAAAATAAAGTGTTTCAAATGCCATGCCAGGCTTTTTTCTCCGATCTACAATTACAAGGGGGTCATTCCTTGCTTTGGTAGAGAACAAACAGAATTAAAGCAAACAAGCTTCAAACTTGGTTCATTGTATTGCTCTACCACATGATAAAAAGCCATTTAGCTTTTTTGACCCTCAGTGTTTTCATCAACAAAGTCAGAAAACACCAACGATCTCCTAGGTTTATGTTGAATATAAAAAAAGCAAAATGTGTACTGAAACTCTTTTCTAATGCCTTATACACAATCAGTCTCTCAGCGAAAAGTTTGATGGTGACACAAATGAATGAACAGACACATGGCTACAGTAACTGAGTAATTTTTATACATGAACAGCATAAGCCTGTACTACCATTTACCTTTATAGTATGTATCACTATCTGACATTACATGATATATTTCTTTATTTATACTATCTATGTCCCTTACCACAATATAAATATCTTGTGGGCAGCAAAGATATTTTTGTCTTATTCACTGCTACATCCCCAGTGACCAGAACAAAGCTTGGCATTTAGCAGACATTCAGTAAATATGTGTTGAATGAATGAATGAATGAATGAATGCAGCAGTCAAGTTTTGAACTCAGATCTAACTTACTCCAAAGCCTATGCCCTTAACCAAGTAAGGTATGCTAACTCTTCATAAATGAATAAACTCTAAAAATGATGGAGGCAGATTTTATTTGACACCCATATTGGGTCTTTCCCACATAATTTTGGTAGGCAGAAAAATGTCCTCCAAACATTTCCACCTCCTAATTCCCAAAACCGGTGAATGGCAAAATGGATTTTCCAGGGGCACCTGGAATGGCTCAGTTGGTTGAGCTTCCGACTTCAGCTCTGGTCATGATCTTAACGTTCGTGAATTTAAGCCACGCATTGGGCTCTCGCTGCTGTTAGCACAGAGCCTGCTTCAGATCCTCTCCCTCTCTCTTTCTGCTGCTCCCCCACTCACACTGTCTCAAAAATGAATTAACATTTATTTAAAAAATTGGATTTTGAGGATGCAATTAAGTTAAGGACCTATATATTGGGAGATTATCCTGATTTATCAGACAGTCCCGATTTATTTACATGGATCTTTACAAGTGAAGAACTTTTCCAGGCTGTGGTCAGGGAAAGTGATGTGAGATAGGTAGGGTCAGAGAAACAGTATGATGCTGGCTTTGAAGATGGAGGAAGGGGGCCATGATCCAAGCAACATAAATGGCCTCAAGAAGCTGGAAAAGATGAGAAAATGGATTCTCTTCTAGAACCCCCATAAAGGATGCAGTCCTGCCCACACCCTGATTTCAGCCAAGTGAGACCCAAGTCAGATTCCTGATGGACCAAACTCTAAGATAACAGACGTGTGTTATTTCAAGCTACTACATTGGTTATACTATGTTACAGTAGTGATAGAAAACTAATGTCAGTCTGAGGAAGTCCATTGCTTATTTGCTACCAGAATAGGATTTTCGACATTGTAAAAAAAATTCATTGACATTAAAAAAAAAAGTCACTTGATTCCATAAACTTCCTTCTAAACAGCTCTCCAAACTTAGGGCCAAAATTAGAGAATTTAAAAACTTGGGGATGACTGCACAATTTGTTTTTCTCTGTGTGTGCTTATAAGGAAAACTTGAAACCTCCATTGATTTCTTTGTTCCAAAAATGTGGCTGGCTTCCACATACTATTCATTAAGCAGTGGGTAGCACTGTACATCTGGAGCCAAAACCTTCCTCTGCTATGGCTTTCCATGTTGCCTTTCATAATCAGCACATTTTTTTTTTCATATGGTATCTGCATCTTCCTGAGAACACTAATTGTTACAGCCTTCAACAGCCCACTGGCTCATCTGTCTCCACCATAGAGCCATCCGGCCTGCCGGCTGTGACACTAATGCCCTGGGAGTCCTCGCTCTAAAGTAATGGACATTGCTGCAGAAAATTAACATGCATCCATTCATCGCTGCAGAGTGGGCTGTAATTTTAGCTTCAATCCCCCAAATAATGTCTGTTGTCATGCTGTAATCTTGGCAATCAGTGTAACAGATGAACATATCGTTTCATATGAAATATTTGCTAAACATGATAGGACCTTGAAAAACACACCTCAACATGAGTCTGTGTATGTGTGTCTGCATGTGCATGCCTGTGTACGTGTGTCTGTGTGCAGGTGTCTATGCATATGTATATGTTTAAAGAAAGACTATGTATACTGAGTAGTCTGTAGAATTAAAAAGTGAACCAAGTATGGGATGCCTGGGTGGCTTAGTTGGTTAACCATCTGACTCTTGGTTTTGGTTCAGGTCATGATCTCACGGTTCCTGGGTTCAAGCCCTGCATTGGGCTCTGCATAGAGCCTGCTTGAAATTCTCTATCTCCCTCTCTCTCTCTGCCCCTCCCCAACTCATGCTGTCTCTGTCCCTTTATTTATTCTCTAAAAATAAATAAACAGCTTGAAACAAAAACTTTAAAAAAGTTAATCAAAAACTAACTGAATAAGGTAAAATAGGGAACTTCACCAGTTCATTAAAAATAAATTAGAGGGGCGCCTGGGTGGCGCAGTCGGTTAAGCGTCCGACTTTAGCCAGGTCACGATCTCGCGGTCCGTGGGTTCGAGCCCCGCATCAGGCTCTGGGCTGATGGCTCGGAGCCTGGAGCCTGTTTCCGATTCTGTGTCTCCCTCTCTCTCTGCCCCTCCCCCGTTCATGCTCTGTCTCTCTCTGTCCCAAAAATAAAAAACGTTGAAAAAAAAATTTTTTTAAATAAATAAATAAATAAATAAATAAATTAGATGCTTGTCTCCTAAACATTTTTAGCACCATTTCACTTCTGATTTTTTCTAACCTTAAAAAATTAAGGCTTCAAATGGGTCCAGAAAAACCATGCATCTACCTTTCCTCTTTTAAACTATGAAAGTTAATGCATGTGCAGTTTCTAAAGTGGAATCTAATGGCAATAAAAGTCAATTGGCCTAGTCAGCATTGGACATATTACTCTTGTGACACCATATTAACTTATGTGCTACAAAACTCATTTGCTTATAAAAATAACTCTCCCACTGGAAGGACTCCTCAATTTTAGAGGAGGCATATATGTTGGATTGATATATGAGCAAATCCCCACCAACAATGAACTAGAAGACCTCTCTTTCTTTCCAAAGTCATCTCAAGGTGAAACTCACACCTGAGGCCATTGCTAGAGCAGAGACTTTAAAACCACTTCATGTCTCTATTCTTGTTCCCCTATATTATAAATAGCCTCAGCATCAATATCTTCATCATCAATGAACAAATTCAACAAGTAATTGTTGAGCTTCTACTACGTAGTAGATACTGTCTTTAGGGGAGATAGCAAGAACAAAATATTCATTAATGGAAGTGGTAATTGCAATACTGGTGGCAGAGCTAGAAATTAGTATCATAGTGATATTATCGCTACAGATTCATGGGATATTTATATGCTGATGTGTCATTGCCTATTGCCTCTACCTGGCCACACTCCACGTATAAATTTAAAACTGTATGAGAGAGGTCGGCAACAATCAGCATGGTAAGTGATTGTACCAGTGCTGTCTTCTTTACTTTATATCCACACTAGTGGCTTCTAGCAGGGTATCCAAATTCTGCTCCTTAAGCTTCTCTTGTGGGTGCTGTGTGTGTGTCAGTGCTAGTGTGTTAGTCTAAAATCGTAAGTTCATGGAAATACCAGACCTATATAACTTTTTTGTTATAATAATTTCTAATATTTACTACATGCCGATTATCATGTGCAATTATGCTTCAGAGCTACCCTATGCAGTAGATAATATTATTATCATTATTATTATTTCCATTTATGGATGGGATGAGGAAACAGAAGCATAGACAGGTTCAGTTATTTGTCAATAGACAAAACCCCAGAAAAATAGCCTCCACGTTATGGTGGTCAGTAATTCCGATGCTTCATACTAGCTGTTCTATGAGAATCAAATTGTTGCACCGGAACACACACACATTACAATTGCTGGATCACCCTGTCTCATCTTGCGCAGTCATGAACACAATCATATTTGTGTTCCATCCCAACCAGCCAAGTGCATGGCTCCATCCCATAAGCCCAAAGCTCGAAAGACTAGACAAGCTAAGTTAAATATGATGTAGGTATCAAAACTTGCTTTGCTCACAGCTTCAGTGATTTCACTGGTCTAAGATGCTGAGACTTCTTTACTTCAAGCCTGATCTTTGTAACCTATGACAGTAATTACTCTGTCCTTTTCAGTGCCTTCTTTTCAAAATTCAGGGCACATCCTGTTGACAAGTCAAGACATTCCAGCAGCCCAGTCTAGTTGTGCACCCAGGTGAGATGCACGTGAATGGAAAATCAGAGCACCCTTTTTACCTGCCCTGCATCAGAATTGACTGCACGTGGCACAGTTCACAGACCACCCAGCTGTTCCATATGCCTCCCTTAACAACAGCAAGAGGCTGCTTTTGAGCTCCTGACAGGGTGAAATTCTTTGCTCAAAATCGTAGCTCAGAACCACTTGGAATTTGTGGCATTTAGTGGCAACCCCGCTGTGGTCTCCCAAAAGGGAAGATTACCCATGAATTAAAACATCACCCATAACCAGCATCAATCTGACGCTTATTTTCTGGATCCTCTAATCGCCTAGAGGGAAAAAAACAGGAAAGAAAAGATTGTTGTTTTGCCTTCACTCTTGACTCTGACACATTTTCCATTGCTTTAAGTCTGGGCCTGTCTGAGCATTAACACCACCTATCCAGCAAATTTAAAATAAAGGTACACAGTAAGAAACACAGAGATGCCAGTGTCAGGAGGGTCCCTAACTTAGGACAGCTCAGCTGGTATGGCCAGCAGCTCCTGGAGACAGCCCCCTGGAAGCACCAAAAAGCACCTCTGTGCTGATAAAACTCTTCCACCAATTTTCTTTAATTGAGTAATTCAGAGAAAACTGCATTTTCTGAAATTTCCAAGGCATTAGGGTGGTGCAGAACCATATTCTTTTACATTCGAAGCTTTCCAGGAAATGTCCTGGAAAAATTTGTTTTGAGTTGACCTTGTCCTTGACACTGAATGAATGCCAGTGGTGAAGCAGCTTCTGTTCTTGTCACAGGGCATGCTAACGGGGATGTTTTCCTCACCATTCCATTTTTTCATTCCATCTGACTATTTTGCTGTGTTTAACACTATATACATTTTACTTCCTACTAATATGTACCAAAACTCACTGAATGACACACTTAATTTTTATAACTTGACCAATTATGTAGTTAATTTAATGAATAGAGACAATCTACTTGAAAAGATAATTTGGGCTTTTTCCTTTATTCTCTCCTCCTCCTTCTTAGTGCTCCCCTCCCCCTCCTCTGCCCCCCACTCTTCCTCCTTCTCTTTCTTCTTGTTCTTTTTTTTTTTTAATGATAGCTGTCTTTCTTTATCCCATGAACTAGAGAGTCAGGTTGATGGAATGGGGTTAGAGTCCTGGTTTTGCTTCTCATTCTATGTGACATTTTTGAAACATCCTCTAATCATCTATTCTACACATAAAATGAGAATAATAACCCCACCCAACTCAGAGTTTCTTGCTGTAATTAAATGAGATAATTTGCATGAAGCAAGTATCAGAGTACTTAGCACATAATAAACGTCTAATAAATGTTCTTATCAACTTCTTCCTTCATAAATTAAAATGTTAAGTATTTTCACCAATTTCAGAATGCTAACATCTTATAAATGCCTTTCTGTTGCTCATGAAGTATTGACTTAATAATTTAAAATAAAAGCTCTTAAAAATTATGCTCGTTCTGGAAAACAATCAACTTTTTTAATGCGTAAATAAATGGCATTGGCCATCCCACAACTTAGAATTGGATGTTGTCTCAGGTCCTCTTTTTCTGCTGTATGTAAAGTGTGCAAAGCAAAGTGTTTTATGGAACCCACCAGTCTACAGATACATCAGCCCAGATACACAGAATACTGGGACAAACACACCGGGCTGTCTCAGGACTAGGGAGGAAGAAACGTTTTGTAAAAAAAAAAAAAAATCCATAATTGATTCAATTTCTGCCCATTCCCTAATTACTGTCCGGCTCCCGGAATGTAGGTGCCAAATCACCTGACACAGGAGGATTCCACAGGTGCCTGCAACCATCAAAAGCTCAGTAAGTGCTGCATTTACTGAGGGAAGGCAGCTTCAAAGATTTCACTTCCACTTAGATTTTAAGCAGCTGTACAAAAGAACATTGATTTTGGTTAAATTGATTTTTTCATAGTTGGTTTAGATGGGGTATTCAAAAGATAAATCGTATCAGGCTGTCAGCACATATGAAGCTGCAAGAGCAGACCCCCCCGTGGTGTGTGTGGACCTAAATATTTCTATGGTTGGGGGTATCTGGGGACTGAAAAGGAATTTTCACAGTATGGGCCACTCTGGATGGGAGTATTATACTGTGATTTTGGTTATGGCAAAAGCATAAAACCAGGAATCTTAACTCTGCTTCTGATTTCCTATGCAGCAAATACCCATTTTTCTCATTACCATATATCAATGCAGGTTAGCTGTTGACTCTAATGTAGTTGGAATATATAATAATACACATATGTACTAAGTGCCAACCAGCTATTAGAAACTCAAGCTTGGTCCCATGGATTCAGGGTGGTGGTTACTGTGGAAGATACTTGTATTACTATTTTAAGCATGTGAAGAGATATGAGTGTTTATGATCACTTCTGAGTGCAAAACTCAAGCAAGATTGCATTTAGGAGTCAAATGGTCTTAAAAAGTGTGGCACCAGACAGAAGGCTTCTGCTGAAAAATAATAAAAATTATATATGTGATTTTATACTAACAGACAGTATCAGCTTTCAGTTATTTATTCAAAGGCAAGGAAGATGCATTGACTGATGGCAATTGGGCAGAGATTAATTAAAGACAGTTATTTGGAGAACTCAGTTTGAGGTTAAAAACATATCACAGTTGGATTATACAGACCTATGTGAATATTGATACACAAACACATAATACCCACGTGTGTTTCCTGTGATGCTTTCCAGCAATAATTTTTTTTTTTAACCAGAGATATGCAAAGAATGTCTAGGAACCTTTTTCAAACATAGATGCTTAGGTCCCACCAACAAAATAATCTGATTCAGTAAGACTTGGGGTGGGTCCAATTCAATTGCATTAAAAAAAAAATTAAATCTTAACAGTTAATTCTGATATGTACTGATTAAGCTACTGCATTAAAGGAATTTTAAAATGGCAGCTGTTTTGGCACTGAAGAAGAGTCTTTGGTCTTTCCCAAGACCTATTGGGTGTGTCAGTGGGTACCACCATTGACACAATTGCTATCACCAATAATATAGGAATAATCCTTGATTACCTGCTTTCCTCATCTAGCCCACCAACCAGTGCTCCTGGATCTATCTCCAAAACACTCTCAGGCACATGTTCTGTCAACTTCACAGATACCAATGTAGTCCAAGCTGTAATCCCCTGCCCACCAACTGCCTTGTTCCCGAGGATTAGCACAGTGACTGACACATAATACCTGCTCCATACACATTTTTTGAGAGAATAAAAAAACAATTGAGCCATTCTTCATGATGTACTTTTCAACTACTTGCACCAGACCTGGTATGTATAAGATTGAATTAATGTTAGTAGACACTGAATTAAAAAAGGTTAATAATATGTCTAAGGGTTGGAGTAAATACCAGGGAAGAAAAGTATCCCAATGGTACACTGGCCACACAGAGCACCCAGAGATGTGGAAACCTGTGGTCCAAGCCTGCCCAATCTCCTGTTTCCCTCCTACTAAAAAGCGTACAGCTAGGGAATGCATGTGCCAGAGCTTTACCATCTTCACAGTCCACACAGGGATATCAGGTGGCAAGATATCAATTAGCGCCTCCTCATCTGAGAAGCAGAGGATTGGATTTCTGGAGAGTCTCTACAGCCCACATGTGTTCTATCCAGTCTGAAAGCTTACACAAAATAGCCTTGCTCCTCACAAAGGGCAAAGGTGGTGAAGTCGCTGCTTGAAATGAAACAAATCTGAATGTAAATGGAAAGATAATATGTCTGAACTGAAAAGACAGACACTGCATAGTCACCTCAAATATACAAGCCCCCAAAAGGTACCCCAACAAAAACAGCTGTTGTAACCACTAAAGAAGGAAAATGTTTCAGGGTTAAGGACAATCCTTTTGAGTAATTCCACTGGTGCTGTTCAGACAGCACTGAGAGTTTAGGAGATGAGCTGACAGAAGTAACTTCTCCAAATGAGCTGAGGCACCAACCAGGCCACTAGGCATGAGAGATGAATATTATATTCCAGATATTCCTGGATTATTATGGATGGATATCTCTCCTATTCAACTCCCAAACTTGTGGGTTTGAGATACATACAGAGACTATGGAAGAGATCAAAGGAGGAGACAAAACAAAAAGTCTGAGTGGCCCCTGAAGGATGGTCCAGGAAAGGGAAATAGTGGTCCAACCTTCCAGCTTCCTCCAGACGTCACTATGTCCCCCTCCCCAACCGGGACACAAATTCTAAGCTGGCTTGGATCTCTACAATTCAGTTAAAATGTTTATTGTTTGTTGTCCAGGATTCTAAATCACTCAGAAGAGAGCTTATTTGTTCTCAAGTTCTCTATTACCCCTGTGGGGGCTTGGGAGATTGCTTTGAACCCAGGAAAAACCCTGGCAGTAATTAAATACAAAAGGCCTCTCAGCGCCTTCCTTGTGCCTTGGTTTTGGCAGTGGGTTCTAGCAGAGCAGAAGGGGAAAGATTTGATTTTAATCACAGAGATTTCACATTTTATTTTGCTCATTAAAATTCCTGATGAGGATTTACTTCAGCATTTTGTTGTTCTCCCTGAATATTTGAGTAGGGTCTTTTTTTCCCTCCTTTTAACTGCAAATGTGGTCTGATCCCTGCCTCTTCCACTGTCTGAAGAGATTGCCTCCACATTGTTCAAATCCAAGGTGTGAGCCATTTCTGGGGGAATTTAAAAAAAAAAAAAAGAATGTAGGGATGGCATGCCACCACTTTGTAATTATAGCCATACTGCCTCTGCTCAGCCAAAGTGAAAAAATCAATTATCTAAGAATGCAGGGCTGGAATCAAGATGAAGAAAAAACTTTACTGTCTACAGTTAACCTAGAACTTCTAAGAAAATGAAGAATTCTGGGTCAGTAGAAAACACTTATTGCTAGGGAAGGGAAGGACATCATTTTGAGAAGAAACTAACTGCTCAGAAGCCTCCACAATCTGACTGCACCCCAGCTAACTTGCCTTTCTGAAGGCCTTGTGACATCCTCTAATGAGTACACTTCTCCGTCGTTGCTGGTCTTACTCCCCTGCCTTTGCGATGTTAAATTGTCACTAAGCAGTCCCAAACTACAACAAAGCTGCTATTGCTGTATTCTCCATCAGGGCACTAAATGCTAAATTAAATTTTAGCTTAGATATATAGGTGTATACATTTACATATTTATAAATATATAAGTGTATATATATATTTATATATGGAATTGTATCTATAGTATTATACATATATATATATATATAGAAAAAGAATTGTATATAGTATTATACATACAATTCTATGTATAGTCCACATGTAGTATTACATATACTCTACATCTATACCTCTACACACCCTGGAATTTCTTTTACTACATCTATGATTAAGATTTGCAATACTGTAATCTCCATTCCAGATAGATACTTGAAACTTTGCAGGTGTCCTCTGCGTGAAGACTGTCCTCCAAGAGAAGTAGGGAGAGTCCTGGAGCACAGGGAATGGCAAGGTTCTGGGAGCACTGAGCCAGAGGGCTCCAGACTCACTTCCTAGCAGAGGCTCTAGTATCAAAAGCCTCAATTTTCCGGTACATACTGCTGTGGAAGCATTGTATTCTGATTGGAAATATTAGAAGATCTGATTTGGCATACATATAGACCAAAGCATTCCTTTTTATCTTCTATGTTCACCCTTCCAAATATTATATTGCTAGGCTGCATTATTTTAGAGAAATCATTCTTGACCCCACCCATCTTTCACTAATCCACTTCTGTTTAAATACCTGAAAATGTAATTACTCTGATTATTGTTAACTTATTAACTTGAACTAGTAAGTGAAGAAAATTTACCTTAGTCTTTTTACACCAACAAAACTTCATTACCACTGAAGTAATTTTAACACCTGTCAAAATGCAAAAAGAGCCCCCAAATAGTGACATATATATCATATATATACTACTTTTATTATATTAGACTATATAAGTTTATATATATAAATTTTTAATTCTATAAATAGGTGATAAATGGTAATGAGATTGTTAAGATATCCCAGAAGCCCCTGAATGGGAAATCTGACCAAGTTTCTCTAGGGAAGAGAGATGAGTCCTTGCCAAGATATGCAGCATCTTTTGCGTGTTCAAAGCAGTCATGTGGAGAAAAAATAGGAATTTCAGAGTGAGAAAGGCATATCCTTAATCGACCTCCACAGAGCTCATCTCGGAAGAAAGTGGGTCTCTTCTTCCCTGCATTGCAGAAGTCTGTTTTGTACTCTACCTCCAGCATTTTCTGTTTTCAGTCCTTTGTGTGCTAAGACTGTTTCTTCAGGAACAAAATTTTGTCCATCACAATGAAATGTAAGGCCCTGCTCTTCTTTGAAACCCATTAACCCCCACTTCCTGCAATCTCTTTACTTAGCAGCAAATTTCCCTTCATTAAAATTAAGCCTCATTTCTCGCTCATCTTTTCCTGTTTTCCTCAGCAAAACTGAGTGCAGTACAGAACCTATTTTTCTTGCTGCTTTATTTTCCTGTCACTTCATAACACTTCATAGCTTGTCACTTCATTAATGTTCTTTTCCTCCAAAAACAATCAAGATAGTTTATTCCACCCAATTTTACCCCTCCTTTGTATGGGAAATAGAAGAAAAGAGATTCATGCATGTGTGTGTGTGTGTGTGTGTGTGTGTGTGTGTGTTGGCAGGGGAGAGAATTGAGGGTGTTTTTACTTAACTAAGCCCCCAATATGTACTAGAAGCGTCCATTTGGTATATTTTGGCATGAAGTTTTTGCCCAGACTCGGGAATTAGTGGCTATGCTCCAGTTTATGCTAACTGCAGGGATAAAATGGTCTTATATTCCCATCTGGAGTGGTAACAGCTCAGAGTAATTCTTCAGGGTCAGACTCCTACACAGGGAAGTAAGAGAAAATTATTATGGGTGAGCACTGGATTGTTTAAGAGGAGAGCTCTCAGGCTCTGATAAAGCTGCCCCACCCCACATCTACTTAGCTTATGCTCACTTTCTCTTCTAACTCTCTCAATAAGCTTATTTACCTAATTTCTCCTTTAGGACCAAGTGGATATGGGGAAGTCTACGGACCCAATTTTATAGCTCCAGATTTTTGAGCAGCACTGAAGCCCCTCTTCTCTTGATAGGCAGAGAATGACCATTCAATCCTGGCCAGCAGGGTGGGGCTGCAGTGGAGAGTCCAAGACGCATGGACATAGATCCCACTTTGAGGCCCCAAAACAGTCTACCTGAGATGGGACTGATATGCCCCTGGGTTCTGATCAGAGCAACATGGGGCTTATACTGCAATGCTCAGGGACTTTAACCATGAGTACTGGGAAGCCACTTTGAGGTACTGGGGGCAAAGCTCCAGAAAACACTATGGTAAGAGTGAGTTGGGTATTCCAGCCATCCTTAAGTTCCTATTTAACCTGCTTCAACTCCTGTGCTTACCAAAGATCTGGATACTCATTAAGTTATGGTTAAAAACTCAAAAGTAGCTGAGAATTGACAAGTTAACTGCTAGGCTTAATCTGTAGAATGGGATAGTGAGATTATAAACCTCTTGTATGTGTGTTTATAATGACTAATTGATATAATCATAGTAAAATGCATAGCATAATTCCTGGCACATAGCAATGCATAATTTTAAAAAATGGCTTTTATTTTTATTATCAGACAAGCATTGATATGTTAAGTAACATATACTGGGCAGTTTACCAAGTATTGAGGACATAAAGGCAAATAAGAAATGGTCATGACCTTGACTAGCTTATAATCTAGAAAATTCTTCACTTGTATAATTAAGAGAGGTAGACTTTTTTATTCTTCCTCTTTTTTAAATGATGCAACTGAAGTTCAAATAAATAAAGTGTCTAAGTTACACAGCTGTTAATTGACAAAAGTGCAATTAGAACCTAAATCCAAGTTATTACAAAGGATTTCCTCTATTTGCTTTCCATAGCAATTAGTATAGATAGATCCAGTAATAAAAGCAAAAGAGAAATTGGATTTGGTCACTCATGAACTTATATGTTGCCTTATTCTGTCAGAAGTTTCAAGAATGAGCAAGACAGAGGAGAGGAGTAGACTCAGAACCAGCACTGGGAGATCAGAACTTCTGAAATCCCATTGACTGTACTGTCCCTTGGGAAGCTGGTAAATTTCAAAAGAAGAGTTGGCTGTGGACTCTGGCTTTCCCCACCTGTCCAGGGTCTCCCATATCTCATGTTCTTAGCAGCGGGGCTGATAGGAATAACTGACATGGAACATGCCACATGTGGGCTTGCATGTGGGAGTCAGGGGTCTGCAATGCCCCCATCCCGGTCTCTCTGCCCAGGAGGGATATTGTGATTCCTAGCAGGATTCCACAGGGGAATCAGAGCCACCTGGGGCCTCATTTACAGCCCTGGACTCAGGTCTGCTTCTAACTAAAGTTTTGTTTTTCTTACTCATTCTCTCTAATTTTCAAACACTAGCTTATTTCCTTAAAAAGAAAAAAAAAGAAACTAAATACACACACACACACACACACACACACACACATCAAAAAGCTCTTTTAAAAAAGTACTGCAATAGTTTCCATGTTTTTATTTTTTAATTTTAATTTTCTGTTTATTTCTGCTTCTTAATTCTATATACTTCTTTGTTTTTAACTTTTTATGTTATGGGTTTAGCCTTTTGTCTTGATCTTTTAATCTTGTATTTTATTGGCTTCTAAAAGCCTTCTTATATCTTTAAATCTCATATATTATACATTATTTTGTAACTCTTAAGCTTTTATCTTTTGTGACTTGATCACTGCTATTTTACAATTCTACTTTATCTCTATTTGCAATTTTGGCAATTGTAAAGAATTCTCTCCTATCTTCCTATTTTTATTATAGTTAATGTGTGTGTGTGTGTGTGTGTGTGTGTGTATATATATATATATATATATATATATATATATAAAATATCTTCCCATTGTGACCTGAATTTATCTTATATTTTATTTCTATTTATAATAACCAATAAAAAGCATGATCATAGTGGTAAATTTTTCATTCAAAAAATTTAATCAGGCTCTTTTCAGATGTTCGGGTCCAGAGCAGTGTGACCTCTCATGGAGTCTACCAGGAAGTAAGGGCAGATAGCGAGAGCATGATCAACAGTTATTCTCACCACTGTCCCACAAACTCCACACAAGGTTATCCCAACCAGCTGAAAAGTGTCCTCCACAAATCTCTGCCATAGATACTTGGAGTTGCACAATTTCATCCTTATGAAAGCTCTGAGCCTCTATAGAGGGCATTTTTAATTTACTGAAACATGTGACTTCAGATCACCCATGAATTAAATAAATTTATAAGCAGGAAGCAATTTAATCTATAAAGCACTGTACACATAAAATGTCTTGTTAGTAAATGATGGTAATCATCAACTATTAAGATGGACTTAAGCCTACAAATGACAGATGCTGGAGGCCTCTTCTAGTTTGATCTGCTCATGCTTTCCTCTAATAACAGGAAGACACCAGGAGTTACTGTATACAGAATGGGTCTTCCTATAAGCTGTCCATGAGCTAGACTGTCCTAGACTGTCTGTTATAGGCAGAATGGGTCCACAAGTTTGAATAGACCTCTACTCTCCCTCTTTCGATGTGCTAATAGAATATTCAGTGCCATCTGTGTCCTCAGCAAGGTTAGGCCCAGGATATTGTTTAAAACAATAGGTTTTCAATCCTGGTCACTTATTAGAATTACCTGGGGATCACCTTATTAGAATTAGAATGACCCATGCCTAGGCTTGTCCTCTAGAGAAATCAAGTGAATGGGCATGGGGTGGGCTTCAAGCATCAATAGTTTAAAATTTTTTTTAATGTTTATTTATTTTGGGGGGGGGGGCAGAGAGAGAAGGAGGCAGAATCTGAAGCAGTCTCCAGACTCTAAGCTGTCAGAACAGAGCCCGGCCTAGGGATGGAACTCATGAACTGCAAGATCATGACCTGAGCTGAAGTTGGATGCTTAACCAACTGAACCACTCAGGTGCCCCCCATTTTTTAAATTTTTTTTCAGTGTTTATTTATTTTTGAGAGAGAGAGCAAGCATCAATATTTTTAAAAACATTTTCAGGTGACTAATAGGTGTCCAAGGCTAAGAATCACTGGAATATAAGGTCTCCCTTTGAGCAGGTTAAAAAGATCTCAGTTCATAGCATAATGATAAAAATAATATTAGTATTACCAATATAAATAAGAATAAAATCAATTGCTGCAACAACTACTACTACTATCATTCAGCCTTAATTTGTGAGAAACCATGCTAAATAATATATCTTCTAATTTATAGGTCAGAAATATGAGACTCAAACAAACCAGACAATTGGTTCACATTCAGTTAGTTCATTAAGTGGCATAGCCAGGGCTGAGGCTCAAGTCTGAGGAGTTCTAAATCTAACCTTTTTACCACAAGTTAAAGTAGCTTTCTCCTAATGCAGTGGGTGTGGAAGTCAGAGACCAGGACCAGTCTGCAGTTGCATGTTCTAGTAAATCCAAAGTGCCTGTTGTATAGAAGCTTAGAACTTTTGTAGGGATTCATCTGTGGCCTCCAAGTCTCCATGGCAGATGTCCTCAGTCAGTTTAGGGAGGCCTTTGGGTGGAGCCTGGGAGGGAGCAGCAGGAACATGTCCTATTAGTTATGTGGAACTCTCTGCTGCTACTTCCTTGTAGGATTGGTAAGAATAGGGTGCTGTTTGGTACTGGAACATAACACCTGAAACAGATTAAATGAAACCATATAACAGCTTGAACTCTTGACATTTTGGGCTGGATACTTGTTTGTTGTGGGAGGCTCTCCTGTACCTGTGTTTACAGCAGCCCTGACCTCTACCTTTTGGGAAGCCAGTAGCAATTCCTGAGACAAGTTGTGACAATCAAACATGTCTTCTCTAGTAATTGTGAAATGTCCTCTGGGCAGCAAAATCACCCCCTGCTGAGAAACACTGATTTATCTAATCCTATGGCCACTTCAAATGTTTATTTATTGAGAGAGAGAGAGAGAGAGAGAGAAGAGAGAGGAGAGAGAGAATCCCAACCAAGCTCTTCACTATCAGTGCAAAGCCTGCTGTGAGGCTCCATCTCATGAACTATATGAGATCATGACCTGAGCTATGTCCATTTTTCATGATGAACAAGACAGCTGTTACCCCTCTTCATTTTATAAAGAAGGACACTCAGGCCAAGAGGCTGTGAACTTGCAGACATCACACAGAGTTGTAGAGTAGTACCTAGATCTAGGAGCATCCAGTGCTCCCTTCAGTACTTTATGCTGATAGTTGTACTAGACAAGTAACTGGGACATTGCCTGAGAACAAGAATAGCAGATTTTTCTTTGCAGCATTCCCCCCAGGCTATGTCACTGGTTAGATGCTTCCCAAGGAAGTAAAAGCCTCTGCCTAAGATGCTGCTGGTGGTGTTGACAAACTCTATGGACCATGGTGTTATACAAATTAAATGAGGCTAAGAGTCATCAGCCTCCCTAATGCCTAGTTTTCAATGAAGGACTAGAGGACAAGTTGACATATTTATTTATTTATTTATTTATTTATTTATTGAAAGTGTGAGTGGGGGGAGGGGAAGAGAGAGGGAGACAGAGAATCCCAAGCAGGCTCAGCATTTTCAGCACAGTGCCTGGTGTGAGGTTTGAACCCACAAACCATGAGATCATGACCTGAGCTGAAGTCGGACACTCAACCGACTGAGCTACCCAGTTGCCCTGACTTTAAAGCAGCTAATTCAACCATTGAGTCATATCTGGTAAACCTTCAACATCCTCTCCTTTCTCTTTTCTGAATCTCCACAAGACAGAGCATCTTGGACAGTTGCCCAGGTGAGGCTGCAGCAAAGCTGGCCCAGTGGCACTAACAGCAGAGGCTCATTCTCTGGCAAATGCAGCCCCCAGGAATTAATCTAAGGAATTGTTATACCCAAGCAGAAGGTTAACAGCTGGATTTGCTGAATAAAGATTGAGGATGTCCTTGATAGGACAATATGGATATGATAAAACAATATGGATACCCTGAAAGAAAGGAGTCTCTATCTAGGGGCTCTGTTTAAAGAGGATCCAGTCAGGGTGAGCTCCCAGTTATTGGAGGGACCATTAAGAGCAACCCAGGATGACTAACCCAGGATGAAACTAGGAGACCAGATCAGAGAATGGAATCAATATTGTTATGGGAATGACTTCAAAATAGAAAGGATGTCTGTGGTCAGGACCAAGGTACCAATCAAAGTTTAAAAAAAGCAAAGGTCAATTGATGAAGAATCCACAGGGTATAGGGTCAGAATTAGCCCACACCCTGTCTCTGAACAGTGTGGACCATGGGAATGGTGCGCAGAGGGGAGAAGGCTTGTCAGGTGTGAGATGCAGGGTTTGGGAGCCAAGCCAACTTTGAGAAAGCACTTTGGCCTCTTTGGGTGTCATAGAATTTTTAGTTCTTCCTAATTGAACAACAACAATAACAAACCCTCAAGAAGTAGGACATGGTAGCTAAGAACATAGGAACAAGTAAAGCTATGTTAAAGTCTGCACACCAGACAACTGGATGGCCCTGGAAAGGCACTTATTATCTTCAGCATGTGATGTCATTGCTTTTAAGGTGGGGGTCAATATAGAATCTCTTTCATAGGACTGAGAAATTTAAATGAGGCAATAGAAATAGAAAACCCTTAAACCTGGAACATAGGAAAAATTCAGCAATAATATCTTAAAATAAAATAATTTGTTTCCCAGCCTCAATTTAACATTTCACTTGAAGTGGGAGGAAGGAGATGAAGGAAAGGTGGGTTCCTGCTACTGTCAGAGGTTCTAATTTTAGTGACTGTCCTTGCTCTTGGTATTTCTCCTTCCTCACTTCCTCTCACCTCCATATGTTATTAAAAGGCATGAAGACTTTTTCCCCCTTTTTGTGACATCCAAGAATTTCCTACACCCAGAGATATTTAATATTCGCCAGATGCTCAAGGCCAGGCTGCAAGTTAGCATAGCTACACCTGGATTTGGATCTAGAGACAAACTGCTACTTCATTATAGAACCAGTGAGAAGCATCCAATTTTTAAGGTTGTTAAGCTTGCAAGGGCAACAGAGAACCAAATAAATGTATAATGAAGAATTACTTAACATGGGGCACAGTATCTTGGAGGCAAAAGGAAAACACTTGTGTGCATGTGCGTGCATGTGTGTGCGTGTGTGCATGTACACACACACACACAGCACACTCTGGAAAGATATTTTATGATGATAGAAATAGATAGTTGGGGAAAGACTATCCTTTTTAGATATGATAAGTAAGACATGACATGTCAATAATTCCTTTGCTTGTCCCATGGCAAGGGGTGCCAAGGAGTCAGCCACTATTTAGAGAGATTTTCCCTACACCTGTCACCTGTGCAGGCCCCTCTACAGCTGTTAGAGGTACAAAGACGCCCTTACTTTCTAAATACTATCACCTGGCTGTCCTGCTCATCCACTGGGCTGCTACTGATAAACACCCACTCAAAAGAAGTCTGGTCTTACAAGGCACCAGAAACAATAGCCTAGTTGCCTGGGGAACCAGGGATTCATGCAGGAGGCTTGCAGGGTCCGCCTCCTGGCCAAGGCAACGCCAGAAATGGAAAGCTCAGTTGCCCTAAGCTTCTGACACACATTGTGGATTCCTGAGCTATTTGGGGAAATCAGCAACCACTTTAGTGCCTTTATCTGCTGTGGGAAGAAACCTTGCATATTCCACAGTTAATTGACTTCTGAGTAAGGGAATCCAGCTCTCATTTCTGTCAATACTCACTCCTACCTCACCAGGCCACATTCACAGTGTTTCCTCATCAACAGTTCCATGTAAAAGTGTGGCCTCCACATAACATTGGGAGGAAGGACACAGGGCTAGCTTTCACCCAGGGGAAAACCGGGTATCCAGAAACTCACAAGTTGCTTTAGAATTTTGCAAACACCAAGTTTAAATAAAAAGGAAAGAATGTTAAATCAATATAATATGATCAGCATATCAAGTCTTTCTTCTGAAATTGCAGAGTCCTGCACACAATTTCCCCACTAACCATTTCCAACCACTTAGATATCCAGTGAGTTTTCTGTCTCCACTTGGAGAGCGTTTGTCCCTTGGCCAGACCCCACCACCCCCTGACAGCTGATGCAGAACAGGGGTGGTGCGGGGTATCAAATCTCCAAATTCTTCGTTGTGGGGGAAGAAAGCTTGGTTGCTTCCTCCCCTTTCCATCAGCTTTGCTACTGTTTCTTCAGAATCCAAACATGACTGCCTGTGGACAGGGAGTTTGTTTTCTTCCTTCGAATGCAATTGTTTGGATGGCAGCCTGTGAATGCCGCAATTTTGCAGACACTTAATTCATCTCAGAGGTGGTATGGAAAACAGCATAGCAGGCACTTACCCATCACCATCCACTGGCTAAAAAAGCCCCTCTTCCGGTCAGCCTGGGCCTTGGTGACTAAGCCAGATGGGTGATGCCATGTCCCCTGGGACAGGATGGGCGATTCCATGACTGTGTGGGGTTTCATGCTGCAGACAAGAGGGATTTGGGGAAGAGAAGTGTGTTGGTCCGTGCTTGGGCTCCTGCTATTCTGGCTCCTTAACTCTGGTTTGATTGTTTTACATAACAAGGGCCAACAGTGAAACTTCACTTTTGCCAGCCCCTTGGGCCCCCAACACGCTGCAGGGTTGTTCTGTGCCGAGCTTGCAGAAGAAAAGCATCTGTAGTAACATTTGCCACTTTGGTTAGGGCTAAAGTAGGTAAGACAGGTCAGAACAACAGAAAGAAGCTCAAAATGATGCCTCATTCTGGTCTGTGAGAAGGGAAAATAGGCATCCCCTCACCCCAATCATCCCTAGAAATGGCTTTGGAAAGAAGATTTCCTGCTGGAACAGGCTTTGTGCACCAGTAACTGGGCTGGCCAGTGTTGTGAAGAATGTGTCTCCTCAGCTGGCTCCTCATCTCTCTGTGAGTCTTAAAGCTGGGAATAAATGTTCAAGGAGGTGACTTTTCACAAAAGGAAAGTTGCCGATGCCCTCCTTAAATATATCCGAGATTCTCCCCCTCCTCCCTGTTCTTATAACACCCTTCCTGCTGCAAGGCCTGAGCTTGGCCAGCCAGCATTGTTGTTCTCACCTCTCAATTGTTGAGAACCACCTTTCACACCGCCACTTCCTGTAACATGACTTTCCTCCCCTGATCCTCTATTAGGTCACAACTCTATCTAATCATCTCTCATGCCCGCCCATCCTCACTAAAGCAAAATACGCTGTTCTATTAATGTCAATGACACTTTACTGAGCACTTACTATATGCTAGAAATTTTCTTATAACTTTACACATATTAATTAATTCCCACAGGAACCTTCTAAGTTGGTATTATTATCCTCTTCATTTTAAAAATGAAGAAAATTGATTCTCTGAGAGGTTACAGTTTGACAAGGTCACAGCTAGTATGTATTAGAGCCAGGATCTAAAACCAGGTGGTTCATTCCATAGCCCATATTCTTCACCATTAAACTCTCTACTTGGCATGGAAGCCTGCCCACTGTTTCTCTCAATTTCTCACCCAGAGCCCCCTCTATGCCAAAGAGAGCCTGCATTCCATTCAGGCTAGCCACTTCATTGTCTTATACAACAAACCATGCTCACATTCATCCCTTCTCCCATCTGGCCTGTTATGTCTTCCCTTATTTGAATCTTACCATTTCTCAAAGACTGGCTCAAGTCCAGTCTGCTTTGCAATGTTCTCTGAGGGATCCAAGCCCACCCGCATCCCCTTGGACCCTGTGGCACACAATCAGAGTCACTGCGTGATGGCCCCTGTTGTCTATGTCTGTGTACTGCCTTGTTATCAGAGACTATGAGCCATTTAATAGAAAGAAAACTGTCATATATTATTTTATATCCCTTGTAAAATCTTGCCAATATGAGAAACATAGCAAATACTCAATTGAATTAGATCAGCCTAGTGTGGGACTCCGGAGAATATTCTAACCCCCATGTCTCACAAAAACTGTAAGAGAAAATGAACGGGCTACCATAATCTACTGTGCCTTTAATGCCACACATGGCTGAATCAAACCACATGCACCTCTGCTCCCTACAATCTTTGGTGCTCTGTTTGTAGCTGGGAAAAATGGTTTTCTTTTCTAACTCTGAAGAATACCCAGGTGTGCCTATACAAAGGTCTGCCTTTGTTTATGTGACAGTGAGGACTCTGACTTGAAATAGGACATCACCCCCCTTTTCTGCTGGCACTGATTTCTGAATATATAAGAAACACAAAGTAAGAACCAACATCCAAGCCCCAAAGAGGATCATTTTACTCTCAGATAATCCAGATACATGCAGTGTGTTCCTGGCCAATTCTAGCTGTCAAAAATGCACTTCTCAGTTTCTTTACCTGCCTATCCATCCTAGAGTAGACCAGCAATTGGTGCCTAAGTGGTACATGCTGTAATATCCATGGACAGTCTCCAGATCCTAAACATTTTCCCCCACCCCATCACCTTTCTTCTCTTTTCTTTTCTTTTTTTCTTTTTTTTTTTTTAACAGCTGAACTGTGTATAACCCCTGTAGCCCACTAATTGTGTATTCATGTGTCTGTATGTGCATGAAAGAGAGAGATAGATACAGAGAGAGACAGAGAGAGAGAGAGAGAGGGAAAGAAAGAGAGAGGCTTAATTGTATGTGTAAGAATGTGTATAAATTGACACCTGTTTCTGTGATGACAGGTAAAAAAAAAAATGATGAATTCAGGACCTTTGCAATTGCCATTCCCTCTGTCTAGAGTGGTCTTCCCTCCAGGGGCCACACAACTGCTCCATACTTTCTGCATGTCTCTACTGAATGTAGTGTTAGACAGGTATTTCCCTAATGCTTTCTATGCAGTGGTACCCCCATCAGTTTCAATCTCCCACTCTGTTTTTATCATGGCAGTGGTACTGCTGATGCCCTGCGTGCATTTCTTCCTCTGCCTTCATACACACTCCCAGAGTGGGAGCTCCATGACTGTAGGAGTCCTGTCCAGCTCATTCATTTCTGTATTCCAAAGACCTAGAAGCCTCCCCGCCTGGAATATCACAGATGTTTAATAAAGCATCAATGAGGAATTGTTAGATAAACACATAAGTGAATTCTAATAAGTAGATTTGGGGAAAAAAAAAAGTCCTGAATCTAATTCTAATTTAATGCTAACCGAATCAGGGACCTCAAAAAATGACTTCATCTCTGTGCGTTTTACCCTTCTCATCTGTAAAATGAGATAGCTAAACAAGGTTAGCAACCCATTACTGCCTGTTTCTAAGTCTCCCTGAATCCCCTTGATGTGAACAAGTTGGGCAGCAGGTCCTACCCTCTAAATGACTTTTGGGTGATCTTGGTGATGCTACTTCCCCTCCACCCTTGAAAACACAGCCCTCGATGGGTGGAGCATTCAGTAGCAAGGTCTACCTGGATGCTTCCTTGTAAACAATCCCAGATCGCACCCTTTGGTTTTGCAGGAGGAAGAGGAATTAGCTTCCCTTACAATGCCTTTGCCAAGTTATTCCTCTGAAACAGAACTGGGGATTAACACCATGAAGCCAGAAGAAGCAGAGTGTCTTTACCATGTCCCACAGAGGAGAACCATAAGAAGTTGTCTAAACTGTTTAAAGAGGGTGAAAACGTGTTTCTAGGGAGGGTGGGAAGACAGCTTTGAGGCTTCCGTGTGATATCTCTTGGCTATGCGTGAGTTTCCTAAGGTATCAGAACTAATCACGGCAGTTTTGCAGTTTTTCTTTTAACCATCGCTAGGGGCCTCCTGTATTTCAGAGACCCCCAGAGGGAAGAGGAGAACTAACGCACTAGAAATAGCTGTGCCTTTGACATGAAGCACTCCAGCAAACGGGGCTAAGATAGATCACACAGCCGAGCATCGCCATCAGTCCATGTGCACTTGAAACGCCTGCGCTCATGGTTATGCAATGTGGCACCTTGCGAGGGCACCGCGGGAGCTACACTAGAAATTGAAAGTGATCTACTCCCACCTGTACATATGGAGGGGAAAATCACTTTTAACTCATTGAGAGACTTCAACGGCGGAGAGATTGATCAAACCAATGAGGAACAAATCTCCCTACTGCCTACTGATGATGCCACACACATACCCAAGGCTGGCTGTAAGTCATCCCGCAGGATGAGCTGGTGCTGAGACTGGGGAAGATGTATGGCACTCTGGAGCCGGTGAAGAGGCAGGGACACTGAGTGGCCATTGAGAGTCAGAGGGCAGCTGGGGTCTGGGACCCTGCTGGCTTTGAAGGCAGTTGGTGTTGAGAGAGAGCAAGAGACTGGGCTGGAGTTGGGGAAGCTAGGAGGGGGGAGACTAATTGGTGTCTCAGCCTTTTGTGGAGCTTTTGCTGAGAATCATTAGCCTGGGGACTCCTGAGGAGGAAGTGATGGGTTTCGGAAATCTGGCATCACAAGGGAATAACAGATCCCGAGTCCTTTCCAATAAGGGCTGCAAAAAGTCCTAAGAGAAGGAGGCTTGGCTTGCTTACTGGTGTAGTGACCTATCTCTAATGACTCCTTTGTGTTGCCCCCTTAGATCCTCACAGGGCCCAAGTCATCCTCACTCCCCCTTTAAACCATGGGGCCAAGCACTTGGAAGCTTGCCATCTACCCTTGTCACACCCAAGTCTCCCTCATTAGATAAAAATTAAATTTTGTTAATTAAAGTAATGGAAATCAATTACCCTTATCAGGCCACATGGCTTATTGACACAGAGCCAAACCTTCTATTGTAGGTTTCTTCTGCCTGTGATCAAAGAGAGCTGCAGGGTGGGGCTGTCTGACAGGAGCTCCCATCCTGCGAGCTGAGGGGCTTTTCTCCCCTAGAGCCAGAGCAGTTTCCAAACTGTTACCAACCAAGATATTTACTTCAAAACAATGAGTAGTGGGATTAAATTTCACTAACACTTAAAGATTTGACTCATTTCTTCTCAGCTCTCTGCCTAGCATTAGGATGAATTTAACAAAAAACATCCATGTTTACAATAAAGCTCAATCACTTTAGGAATGGAATAAACAACTGATGCAAGGTGGTTGTTGTGTTCCCCCCTCCTTCTCTTCTTCTGTACTACACTTCCTCACAGCAGCTTGAAAATTCATCACTCTTAGAAATATCTCTGTACAATTTAAACACACTCATTATTTCACTTAAAAAAGATGCTGTCAATGCAAAGGCTAAAGTCTCCCCAGCAATGCCCCTGGAGTTTTCTCAGTTTATTCTGAACTAATTGCCAAAGCAGCATGTGATGAAATCCCTAATAGCCTTCACAATAAAAGATTAAAGCACGTAAGGAAACACATTTAAAAGGTGAGCTGCAGACTCTAAATTCCACCCACCTCAGCAATGCATGATGAATGCCCTCTCTATTAGTCAGGATCCATGGGATAATCAGCATGCCTGCTCCTAAACTCAGGTCAGTCACATCTACACAGTGGCAGCCCCAGTTCAGGGCGGGAGTGAGGGACTGGGTCTGGCAGTCCAGCCTACAGTGCTCCTGCTGACTGTTGAAAAGATGAATACACTGACATCTCTCTGAGCTTAGCCCCTAGAGCCAGGCTCTCTGTCTTTGAGGAGGTGTACATGACTCAGTGGTATGGTTCTGGCTTGTAACTCTTTCTTGACCTCACCCTGTCCACCTGATGTCCAGGATACCCTTCTCCACTGTACTTTGAACATTTCACATATACTACACTTTCCTAAAACAATGGACAAAACCACAGTTCATTCATATAGTCAAGACTTTCTTTCCCTCCCATCTCCCCAAGTCACTACCCCCAGCTCCCATGATGCTTTAGAAAACATGCTGCTCAAATGAAGCAAACACACTCTTCTCTCTCACAGGTAGCATGCTAGCCATTACCTTTGACTAAATCAACTCAAGAATCCTGACTTCTCCACTTCTCTCTTTTTGAAAACCTTCTGTCTCCGACTATATCAAAAGGTGGAACTCTGCATACCAGGATTCAGTGACAGGACTACCATTTGCTTTATTGAAAGTTTGGAAGATCCAGCTAAGAGAAAAACCTCAAGATGATGCCACCTCCATTCATGAGAGTCCCATAAAAATCTCTGGTTGCAAACCTCAGCACCTGGAGACTTGCACTATGTGCTCTTTGATTTGCTTCTCTGGGAATTGTAAAACCTCAAAGAAGAAAGAATAAAAAGTGAGTGGATTTGTCCAGCTATGTCCCATACAGAGATTTCCTCCAGCAGATCGATAGTTACAGCCTTGTGCTCTTCCTCACCATTACAATCTGAATGGCTTCCATTATCTCTCTTTAGAATTAATCTAGGCAATCACATTTATCTCACATAACATAAACAACCTGACCCTACATCAATCACAGCGTCCTAGAATAATACTCTCATAACTGGAAACCATACAGTGTCTACAAGGGCTGCCATTGAATCAAAGTCACATCTGTTTTAAAGAATTTAGAATTTCTAAATATATAAAATCTCAGAATAGGAAAAGAACTTACAGGGAAGTATTTCAAAGGGTATAAGTCAGCATTACTTAAAAACAGGCAGTCATGAAAGCCCAATGCATTTGGGAAAACCTACATGAACCAACTGTAAACAAATTTATTTACTGTTTTTAATATTAATCATGTATCTCCATAAATACAGTATATTTATTCCCCAAACATATTTACCATGTCATCTACTCTCTGTAGTGAATGACCTCATCGTAGTAATGTTCCATGAAACACACTGGTCTAGGATCACTCAGCCCAATCCTTCATTAAATGTTTGGCTCCCCTCTACATCAGTTCTGGGTTCATAATTGATTTGAGAACTTACTGCTTGTGTCATTTCCCTACCACAACATTCTTTGTTGCATTTAACAAAATAACTTCTTTCTTGAACTTTCAGATTTGTCCTCTAGGGCTATATGGAGCAAACTAATCAGTCTTCAAATACACGAAGAAAGTTCTCATGGTTCTTCTAATTATGTCCTGCAGGCTAAAATCCACTTGAGCCTTCAATGATTACTCTGATGACATTTCACATTCTAGTAACAGCCGGGTCCCTTCTGCTTGGTTCTCTTCAATTATCAATATACCTCATAAAGCATGGTGGCTGCAGGGAACACAGACACTCTGGATCTGGTCAAACCAATTTAAACTAAAGCAAGGCTGTTACATTTGTAGCTCTGGCCACTGGTATGCCAATAAGAAGCCAGGAGATTTTACTAGAATAATTGAGAATTTTATCAGCATTAAAGTAGTTCTTGACTAACGTTGAGGTTATTAATGTTCACCCAATGATAAAATTTGTTTATTTCCATGAAAATGATGAACTGAGTGTTGAGAGTTTGGATAATTTGGTATAGGCCCTGACAGGAACTAGACTGTGACATGGGCTCCCCTAGCTGTAATGGACTTTGGTTATCAACATTACCATTGTCGTAGGCAAAGAGTCCGAGTCCCTAAGGGGGGTTGACAGGTCTGGCTTAGGTTGATTCCTCCTCCAACCCCTCAGCAGGTACACATCCCTGAATGTCAAGCAGGATGCTCATGAGTCAGCCAAATTCCTGATGAAAACTAAGCCTCAGCATGTGAGAGGCAATTCCCATTCTTTTGATAGGTAATTCTTGCTTCCAAAAGCAGAAGAAAGAACACAGGCCAATATTTCGAGATGTGAATGGTACTAGAGGGCTACAGAAGAACAGAAATGCAAATGCAGTTTTTGAAATGCACCCTACTGAACAATTCACTGGAAATATGAAGGCATGTAGAAGGATATGCAGCCACCAGGGTATCTAGTCTCTTCATATCAGCTTTTGGAAGGGCCAGCATGGATTAGATAGGTACTTCAGCCATATCCATTTTCAAGTAGGCATTAGATTCAAAACAAAATGGTGGCAGTAGAAAGAACACAAAATTGTGCATCAGAAACCTGGTTTCAGACTGTGTTTTGCCACTTACTAGCTATATGAGCTCAGGTTATTTATTTAACCTCTATAAAAACTCATCCATAAAATCAAACTTCTCAACTAGATTGCTAGCTGTGGTCTTTTTGATGCAGATCTCGTATAATTTATTATAATTATAATTATAATAGGTCCTACAGAAGACCATCTTTCGTAACTTTTGGCAGCCCTCCAGAAGGAATGGCTTCACATTATTTTGAAAGGATAATGGGGGTGCATACTACTTGGAGGTGGAGACAATAAATGCATTCAAATTCCTGCATTAACTTGAGCACAAAATTATGTTCTTATTTATTTACTTTTTGTTGTTATTGTTGCCAGAGAACTAATTACTCGTACCATTTTGTTTGTTCTTCAGAAAGTAGTTGTTGATTTATGCTTTAGCTTCGGTTTTAAGCCACTTGGAAAGCACACTTGGCCAGAGAGTGGCATGTTGTTACTATACCTCTCCATGTCTTCTTTAATTACTTCTTTGCCCTAGAGGGCAGCCCAACAAAACTGCAATAATTCTTTTGGGAGCTGCATCTACTTTATTCTGACATGCAAGAATTATAAAGATAGCTTTTGGAGGTCATTAAAACTGGTGGCATTTCCTTGGACACACACTTGGAAGATCACAGGACTGATAAGTTTCCAAATTGAGATTTTGGTAACTGGAAACCAAAAGTAGGCTTAGATTAAGAGCAGAAAAGCAATATAAAACATTCAATTGCTCTTATGAGAATTTTGTCCTACATCCAATATGTGACTCACTATCTACTGAGGCAGAATACAGGTTGGCCTCTGAAATTAAGGCTAAAGATGTACACCAGGGACTTCTAATGGGTGAAGATCCCATCTGCATTTAGACACAGAAAAAAAACATTAATTTCATTTCCAAATGAGAAGAGAGATTATCTTGACCTGGAAAGGAGGCTTCTGCTAGCCAATTTCTCTTTGCCTGATGGGACTGGAATTGCTTTCATTCACTTCAACACTGAACGTACTTGGGGTAGAAATCCAGGATAAGATAAGAAAGAATGATCCTCAGATCGCCTGAATTATTATTATCCCAGTTCCATGATGATGATGAATAAGACCTACTGCAAATGAGAGTCATTGATTCACCAGAGCCCAGGTGCCGATTGAATCTCATCTAGCATAACTCAGCTGTGAGCTTCTTGTAGGCAAGGACTATGGCTAATTTCCCTTTGAGTCCCCCCAACACCTAGAATGATGCCTTGCATAGAGCAACTGATAGGAGACAGCTTTCTTAAGTGAAGAGAAATGTTTGATAATATAATGCATGCAGTACATATAGGGAAACATTTAGAAGGGCCTATTCAGGAGATCCTCAATCTCCTGGAAAGGTGTCTACTTCCCCCAACCCCCTCACTACTGCTACTCAGAGAAACTATTCACAAACAGATGGGCACACAGTCTCTGAGAGCCTTTGAACTTCAGTAGCAAGTTCTAAGATTTCATGGTTTGATTAAGCATTAATAGCAATAAAAACTGACAGAAAAAATGCTGTGTTAAAATCTGATCTGTGTGCTTCTAGATAAAGAAGTCATGAATTCATTTCAGTTAGTATAAAAATCCTGATACACGGTTATAAGTCAAACCATGTCAAGGGGAAGTACACCATGTGAGACAGATTCAATCAACATTTAAACCATAGTTAGTAAGCACCAACCATGAGCTGGATGCAAAGACAAAAAATACATGTCCTTGACCTTCAAAGAATTCACAGTCTAGTGGCAAAGAAAGAGCACCGTGAATTGAGACACCAGGGAGTGGACATATTTGACATGCGGACCTTGAAGGCAAATGGCTCAGGTTTGAATCACAGGCTGTGCACCTCAGTAACTCAGACACTGACATTTTGGCATGTGACCTGGCTTCTCTAAGTCTCACTTTGTAAATAGCATTAATTGTATCCACTTCTGAGCCTTTATAAACAGTGCGTGTACATGGTAGCCAGTCAATAAATGCAAGGGTTTACTTTTATGAGAGGATAAGAACCTAACAAAGGGCAAGATGGAAACCATTTCCTCAGCCAAAACTGACTGAATATTTATTTCACAGTTCCTTCTTGAGTATGGATTGGAAACAAATACCTTTGTATCTGTAAATTGTGCTCTAAATTTGCAATTGTTAACTGTTTACTTAGCCATCTGCAGTTTTGAGGAAAAACGTTAACATTTTAAGTGCTAATTCTTTATGTAGCATTGTGTAAATTCTCAACTCTTCATTCTGAAGAAAGAACTCCTTCAGATACTGCATTGGAAGGTACTTAAACCATGTGGTTCTGTTTCAAAAACTGAATAGCATTTGAAAATACTATTTTCAAAATAGTATTCAGAGATGTAGACAAACAGAACTCATCACAGGATGGGCTCTGAGCTAGGTCTACCCTGAGTGAGAATACCTCATATTACAAGCAGAGCATGGTGCCAGCCAGAGATACACCAGTAATCCCTTCTGATTCAGGGATAGTGACCCATATCTCCATGACCTTTATAGAATCTATTTAAAATGCCTGGGCAATCACAACGTGGTATCTTTCTTCCCTGTAGATTTTGTGCAGTCTGTGACCACATTGCCTTTGGAGGATTTTCTTTCTGAAGGTGAGGTGTGAGACAGGAAGAATACAGCTGTGCTCTCAGATCTCAGATGGAAATAGTGAAACATGTTTAGCAATCAAAACAATATTTTGACTTATGCACAGAACAAACTTTCTCTAGAAACTACCAGATAGAAAGAGCAATCTTCTGCATGAAATCCATTCTTGTCCTTACCCACTTGCCTTCTTAAAAGAACCAACTTTTCTTGGAAACATTAGTGCCCAAATAGTGGGATAGAAAAATGTGGGATGATTGGTCTATCCAGTTCTGGAACAGATGTGAAGCAGTTAACACCATTGCCAGATTGTAGTAGAGCCACAGAATTCCATGATGATCTGGATAAAAAAAGGCTACCCTGTTGTTTTGATGCCTTTATTTATTTTTCTTAGTCACTGCAGCAGTGACACTTCTAAAAGGCACAACCCCATCCTCTATGGAACCAACTGCATTGGAATTCTACTAAATGGCACTAAATGTCTTCAAAATCAAAGGGAGAATGTAATTTAAGTGCCACGCAGATCTTCCCACAGTTTCTCTGTACCCACACGCTAGAACACTGCCTGGTGACAGGTATATAGTTTAGGGTAAACTACCCGGGGGGGGGGGGGCGGTGGGAATGATGGTTTTTCAACCATGTAGTTCAGGAAATTGACAACTTAATAGCACACTTCTAATAGGGAATCATCCAGATTGCTGTCCCCTCCACCCCTGGCCTTAGACTGAAAACATCAGTAGGATGTGAGGAAGCACATCCTATTTGTAAAGAAATTCACATTTATCTTCTTTCTAGAAATGGAAAGTCATAATGTGAAGGTAGAACAAATAATAGCATAGGAGTATTACCCCCACCAGAATAAGAACAGAGTTAAGAAATTTTGGATGGGAATGGGGAAAAAAAAATCACACCCCAATCTCATACCCCATGTATAGTGGGTGGCCTAGAATACCATTATTCTAACTTAAGAAAAACTGAGCAAATATATCTAGACTTTAAAAGTTACCAAAGACCAGTTTTATACTAAAAAAATATTATCTACATGGGCCAGGTATACACATTTGATAGCAGGCACTTCTTCTCTCCAGGAACTTAACATGTTAGTGAAAGAGTCCAACATACAAATCAATACACACAGTACAGACTGGAAACTGCAGGGAGCTCACATGGAGGTATTAGTCATGAAGAGCTGGGGGTAGCCCAGTCAAGAAAGGTGGAAAGCTATGGAAACATGGGCATAAGGAGCAGTATGTGAATGTACTTAGTATGTCTCTATCTTCATAAAATTAAAATGGATAAAAATCTCTGAGGTCAATAGATAGAAAAACTTGCTGACAGTGAAAGTTGTTTAAAAATGGACTGAGTTCCAACGAGGTACCACAAAATGGCTTTCCCCCATTTGCCATGGTTATTTTAGGAGCAGTAAATGGCCTTTCAAAGTTTTGTCAATATCTGGCTTTTGTGGTATGGAACTAAGTGTAATTAGGAGTGGATTGAGGAGAGTGTTGTCTATATTCTCCATCTCTCCCCTTTCTCACCTTCCTTCTCAACCCACTACAATTGAGCTTTCAAATCCATCCTTTCCAACAAAACAGTTGTTATCGAGATCATCAACTACTCCATCTTACCAAATTGCCAAAAGTCATTTCAGTCTTCCCATTGTATTGCTCTCTTCTCATCAACATTTAAAGGAATTACTTGCCTCTCTGCATTTCTGTGACATCACACTCTCCTGTTCATTTGTTCATTTGCCTGTCATCCACTAGGTAGTTGTCCCTTCTTGATAGTCTCTGCCTCTCCTCTTCCTCACCTCTAAAAGGAGTACCACAGTCCCCAATTCTCCTGTCACTACACTCTCTGCTAGGATGGCCTCATGCCAGCCCATGGTTTTAAATGTCATTTGTATTCTGCTTACTCCATTGAGAATACTGCCTATTCTCAATCCAGTTCGTCTCCCAGAGTACAAAGTTCATACATGTAAATGTCCACTTGAATTCAACAGGCTTTTCAAACTTAACACACACACACACACACACACACACACAATGGAATTCCATGGCATACCACACCCCTGCCACATATATATTTCCTTCCTTGAGATGCTTCTGTCTTAGCAAATGACACCTCCATCTACCAATTAATTTCTTTAGATGAAAATGAGGAATCATCTTTAATTTCTCTCTTTCCTTCTTACTTTATATTCAATCCATTGGTCAGTTTTCTCCATACTACTTCCAATGAATATCTAGTTTTCCATTTCCTTCTATTTCCATGGCTACCACCATAGTTTATACAACTGTCTCTTACCTGGATTAGTGGAATAGCCTTATAATCCATTTCCCTCTTTCTCTCTGGAAGTTCATTCTCTACCTATCAGTCAGGGTAATTTTAACATTCAAATCAGATCACTTCACTCTGATGGTCCAAACCTTTAATGCCTCCACTATTAAACTTAGAATAAACTTCAATTATTTTACCTTGCTTATGAGGCCTTAGATGAACTGATTGAGGCAAATTTTGGGACCCCATCTCCTGAAATGTTCCCATTGTCGCTATGTTTCCACATCACTGACTTTCTTTCTATTCCTCCAAAACAGGCAATGCTCATTGTTTTCTTTGACTTTTGTGCCTGCTTTCTTATCTATAAAGAATGCCTTTTCCCATAGATAATAAAGTAGTTGTTTTATTCTCAAAGTAGCCTTCACTGAGCCTTCTCTGACTTCTTGAGCTCAAGTATCTCAAACCCATCACTGGTGGCTTTTTCTACCACTGCCTACTTCACAGAATAAATCTACTTATGTAAGTTTACATGTTTATTATATCTAATGCATGAATAAAAATGGGGAATCTCTGTGATAATAAGGACTTTGCCTCCTTCACTGTTATATCCTTGTACTTAATATACTCACGGAATAGTAGATTATAAAAATTATTGAATGAATAAATTAATGAATTAATGAGAGAATGCATGAATGAGATTTCCCTGGACACAAGAATACTTAGAATTGAAGGATGGCAAAAAGTCAGTTTCCATCCCTATTTTCCAAAAGTAACATTTCCTAGGGCTTAGACAAATATCACTGAAGCAGTGGACTTGGAACCAGTGAATCTAGGTTCATGTCAAACTGTTTGACCTGAGGAAAGTATGGGCTTCAGTTTCCTTATCTACTAAATGAAAATAATAATCCCTACAATTACCATGAAGACTAATTAAGTAATCATTGCCTCAGTCTCTAAGTTACAACTAGTGCTCAGTATTTTTTGTCTCACTTATGGGTTGTATATCTAAATATCTATTCCCATATTGAAACAATTCCAATGATGGAGGCTTCATCCTCTTCCCTAGAATCTGCCTCAGAATCATATCTATCCAAAAGATTCTGGCTTTTTACTGTAAGCCCTCATTTTGGCCAGTTCTCATTAGAGATGGAAGGAAGCATCTGGTTTGATTGCATATTTTAAGTGTTTTGTCTCCATGCTAATGGGGGCTGAAAAACCAGATGATGGAGAAGAAATCAGTCTGTGTAAATCCTCTGGTCCCTTTTCTCCAAGTAAATCAGTGAGCTCACTGCTCCTCCACCACCATCTAACTGGTAAGATCCTCGCTTGGCAGACAGGAGCCTGCTCTCTGCTTCCAGCCACTATACCACCAAGCCAGATTCCTTCTAGATTGACCTTATCCCAGGGTATCACAGGGATTCAAACTTTTGGATAATGTAGATGAAACAAAATTTGAGGTTTCATGCCTGCTGTTTCCTCAATTTTCTAGGAAGAAGGCTAGGCAGGGCTCAAGCTATAGGAAGTTTACCTGTCTGGTGGACCTGGTTAATTTAGATGACGTCCTCCATTCCCAACCCACCCTCAAAAAAAAAAAAAAAAAAGAATTATTCCTTTTATCACACTTCTGTGCACTTATTACAGGCTGTGGAATCAGATATTCTGTTTCTTCCCCCAGAGTGTAAGCAAAGTCTCTTTTTACTGTAGCCCAAAACATATTTTCAAAGTCTGTGTCTGCTTTGTATTTCTGGTGTTCTGGATTTAGGTTTGCAACACTCATAGGCCATTTTTCCAAAATGTAAATAGTTACACATATGGTGGTGGTAGTAGCAGTGGTAATGATGTTGATGATGGTGATGATGGTGAGGGTGATGGTGATGATAGTGGTGTAGTGGTGGTGTTGGTGGTAAGGAGGGTGGTGGTGGTGGTGGAGGTTGTGCAGGTGATAATGGTGATGGTGGTGGTGGTGGTGGTGATGAAGTGGTAGTGGTAGTGATGGTGATAAGGGGAAGAAGAAAACAAGAATTAACACGTACAGAATGCTTACTGTAAAATATTATTCTTATAACACCCCTATGAGGGAGGTATTATTATCTTCATTTTACAGAAAAAATACAGGGGCACAGAGATGTTCTATAATTAACTTAGCTAGCAAGCAGCGGAACTGAATTCTTGTTCTAATTGATTTCAATCTATTCAGCCTAAGTACAGAATACCAGCCTTTAACTAAAAGACTGTTTTAACCTTGGTCAACTTTTAAAAATACTCTTATTTTGCCATTTGTAAGCTGGGAGATGTAACAATTGTATTCTATTTGTAATATCTCAATGTTTGAGAGCTATTGAAGAAAGATGCATAGTATGTAATGAAATGTTATTCAACACACTTTTCTAACCCCAGGATTAGTGGCTGCAGAGTGACACAACATGTGTATTTACAGAAGGTACTCCATTCAAGAATTTGGCTTTGCAAATGCCTCAGAAATAAAAATGACATGACATGCATGTGGAACATGAAATTATAGAAAGAATGTTTCTTCTCAAATAATTTGTTTAAAAAGTAGATAAACTTCTAGATATTCTTAAACAGAACCAAAAATCCCACATGAATTAAAGAAGGACAACGATGGGGTAGAGTTGGGAAAAAATGACTAGCTACTAAATTGCACAAATTTCTTACCAGTTTCTTGATTCCATTTACCTAGAAGGGAAAGGTCATAAGGTCTGCCTTTCCCAACAAAGGTAATAAGTGCTTAACACAAGGTTAAGGGCTTTGAGTTAACTAAGTGGAGTTCTACAAATTCGAAGTCAATGCCAATGACTTTTCAAATTAGGTCAAATAGCAGCTGCCCACAAGGAATAGATTTGGAAACCTCAAATCTATTTTCTAATTGACCGAATAAAATGAGGTCTCTGTTGCAACTCATCCTTCTAGCACATTCTGTTTCTCTGATCCCCAGTAACTGTTAATGGAATTAACCAATTTTAATAACATGTTCTGAGTCATAATTCAACTCTATCTGGCAGAATGCACAGAGCACTGGGTTACAAGTCAGAATCCAGGATTCTAAATTCAAGTCATCCAGGAACTTCATTGGTGACCATGAACTAGAGTTACAGAAATAATATAGAGTTGTAAAGAAACTCCTAGGTCATTTAGAGCAAAGTCAACACTTAGATAAAGGACTGAGATACTGAGGAAGAATTTAGCCTAAGAACTCATTGATAAACAAGTGGCACAGTTAGGTCTGGAATGTTATCTCTCCTGAACTGCAGCCCAGTGCTCTCCATCCCATATCAGGTGATTTCATTACTAACTTTTAGCTCTACCAGTCTAAGAAATATTTGAAGTGATTCAGTCTAACTACTACAAAGAAAATGGCAGCTGATAAAAAAAATCTTAAGTGGTTATATATTCTGTCTTTTAAAGTAGATTTCAGTCAAATTCATACACATCCCTAAAGGTTACAGAAATTTGCAGCTGTAGTGAGTGAGGTCTATAATTTACAGAATCCCTGGTTATACAGTTAGGACCTATGTTTCTAATGGCCTCACTAACCAGCTTTATTTCGCTCTTAGTATTAGAAGAAAGGCCAGAAGGATTGAAATAGAGTGGGCATTCAGTGTAACCTAGTTTATTTTGCCAGAAGGGAAAAAAAAAATCTCTGAAAGCTTCCAAAAGCTGGTGGGGAGGAGAGTTTCAGTTGTAGAACTAGGTGAAAAACAAGCAATTAGCAATGACAGATATGATTGGGAGAAAGCTGGAATTTCTCCTTTCACAAGTTTCTTAAAAATATTTTATAGTCTAACTCTTTAGGGAGCTATCTCTGCTGGGGTTGGGACATAGAACTAACATCCAATTACAGGTGAAGGGTGTTTTGTATGTTGTGGTTATGTTCCTCACAGTTTATATTCCAAGCTACCAAGTTTCCAAATCTTAATAAAAAGTTGTGTTTCAACAGGGTTTGATCACACACTGAAGCAAAGTAAATGTAGTGAAATGATTGCCCACTATTATCTATCCACACCCAGCTCTATGCTTGCCTCTCTGTTCTTCTGCTTACGTGAGGAAATAGACGCAATGGGTTTTCAGGTGACTTGTCACCATGTGGACAGAGGGCCTTGTCAGCTTATACTCTCCCTCTATTGCTTTTTCCTTGTTTAACTCTAGCCAATTAAGCCCTGCGCTATCATTAATCGTCAAACTAGCACTTTTAGAGTTGAGAAAACCCATCTGGCAGTCACCTTTAAATTAGCCTTCAGCCCCTCCAAATAGCTTTAATTAAAGTCACGGCTGGCATGGAATCTGTCCAGGTTTTGTTTGTGGTTACAAATTCACAGTGTCACAGGTGTGGCAGGAACAGGACATATATTAATTCTGGAAACCCAAGGTCTCTTCCAGGTCAGGTTTGAATTTTTTTTTTTTAAATAAATGCTCATGCAAACAGTCTACTGGCCAAGCTTAGCAGACAGCTCATTTTAAAGGACCTTCCTGCAGAAGGAATCAAGAAACTTGTTTGTAATCTTAGAAGCTGGTTCTATCAACACTAGACCACCAGCTAATCCCACTTAAGACAAAGGGCACCCTATGGTCATACAGAGATGTATTGAAAAATCCAGATTTATGCTGGAATTGTCATTTTACAGTTTGCTCTGTGAAAGGAATATAAACTCATGGTCATTTCTGAAAGTGCTCCTAAAACCACCTCAGACTTACAGAACTTAAATCATACCCACGTCATGTACTATACACTACCCCAGATGAGGCCATTGCTAGGTAAATGACCATCTCAGATGAGGCCTTCGGGAGGGAGTAACCTAATAACTTGGATGCACTGATGTGTGCTTTGATCTGGATTCAAACCCGGTTCTTTTTAGTAGCTGTCTAACTCTGCTAAAGTTACTCTCAGATTTTTTTGTCTGTCCATAGAATGTAGAAAGTACCCTTGTCTCCATAGGGTTGTGGTGATAATTACCAGAAATAATATATGAAAAGCCAAGGGTATATGCCTGGCATAAGTAAGTGGATGATAAACCAAAGCTTTTTAAAGAAGTGCATGTGGTGGCTGGGGGGAGACTTTCCACCTACGTGGGCTCACTTCAGCTGCTTTTTAATGGTCTTAAGGACACCACTGGATCTGCTGTCTAGTCCTCATAGTACCACCTCCTGCTTTCTTTTCAAATCCAATCTTCTCAAATCTCATCTTTTAATCTTCGACGAGAAAGACCAAGATCTCATGAGGGTCCATAACTTGTCCAAATCAAAATGTGTCCGCTACTGAAATCAACTTCTGTGTTGATTCTGAAGAATATTTTCCTCCTATTTTTGAAGGATAAATATCCTGCTCTTAACCCCTCACCTTCCTGTGTCCTCCATGATCTTTCATCAAGTTTAGTGACTTGTTGGAAACTTCTTCATGCTCACTCCTCTCCTGCCAGATTACAGACTGAAATCCCTCCAAAATAACAAACAGCCAAATTCAAAACTAAACCAAAACCTCCCCTCTGAGCTGGCTCTTCTTCACTCTTTCCATACCTTCACCGCCAACCTCTTGGAAAAGAAATATGCACCGACTACTTCTTTCTCACATCCAGCTTTCCCACTGCACACCGTAGACACTTGAAGCTGGTACCCTTCCCTCTTGCCCCTACCTTCCCCGGCATCATTCTCATTTCAGATAATATATTAGCCCCTTCACAGTTAAGCCCAAATGGAAACAGATTTGACTTGTCCTTCTCCTTCTTTGCCTGATTGATTGATTCACAGATTCCATGATGAATAAATTGATGACAACTCTTATCATGTTAATCTATCCCTGTACTCTATCACCTCCAAAATTATCCAAATCTCTTATTGTACAGTCTTATAATCACCTGTTCTATTGTTTTTTCTCTTTCCTAGTGAGGTCTAAGTTCAGAGAAGGCAAAGATTCCATCTGTCTTGTATTCTCACCACTTACTATGGGGCTTTGACTAGATACTCAATAACATAAACTTAGTGTCTGACTAACAAACACATGTACTGCTATTCATTCCCATCATTCCCTTGGTTGAGCCTCATCATCTGTAAACTGTGCTTTTTGATAATCATCTTATTTATTCATCACTATTTAGATCATTCATTTATTCAACAAATATCAACTGAGCATCTTTCTTTTCTGGGCTCTGTTCTGGTCTCATGTAGCTTATAATTTAGGGAAGCAAAGGCCAAATAAGATACAAGTATATATTAGGGATGGCAAAGTAGGTGAGGATGCACAAATTGCTGGGTAGTGCTATTTAGACAACTGGTTGAGAAAGGCCTTTGTGGTTCATTGGCATTTGAACAGAGATATGAATGGAGGGAATGTGCCATCTAGAAATCTCCTGAGAAAGCACCCTACATGGAGAGAACAGCAGGCACAAAGGCTCCAAAGTGATGCTTAATGGGCTTCTGAAAAGCAAGGAGACCAGTGTGGCAGGGGTGCAGGGGTGTGGGAGACCAGGGAGGGATAAGATATAGGGGATGATATGGGGAAGGGAGGCCTGGTAGGCCATGGCAAGAATGTTCAAATTTATTCTGAATTACATGGGAAGTCATCAGAAGAATTTGAATAGGGATCTTAAATTATGATCCCTAAACACAGCTCTGATCACATTTCTCTGATATTAAATTTTTTATTTGCTTATTATTTCCTTCAAAATAAATTCCAAATGCCTTTACTTGACCTTTAAATTCCTCTATGATACAGAATTATGCTTTCTTCCCCATCACTTTCTCATATCCTTGCTTTTTTCTCAAGCCAAATTTTTTGGTGTCTCTGCCTGTGGCTGCTGAATTGATGTATTATATTTCTGCCTTCAGGAATACATTTTATTCTCCTTCTTAATTGTTCATATTCATTAGAACGCCATATAATGAGTGATATCTTCTTGGAACTTAAGCCCCTAGAGCATGGTACTGATGACTATATCTAGCTAATCATCCTATCAACTATTGTTTATTTAGCACCTACAATAGGTATGACATTCTGCTGGCACTTCTCATTAGAAACTTGAATATATCCCTACCTCCATCTTGCAGATGAGAAAGCAAAGATTGAGTCAGATATGTGAAGTGAGTTCCCAAAACTTACTTCACTGCAAGTAAGAGCAAAAATTAGGGCCCATTATCCCAGATGCCTGTGTTCTTTCATACACTTGTAGGTAGTTATTTTTGAATGTCTGCTTCATTTAACTGTAAGCTCCTTCATGGCATAGAGCAAATTTAATTCATCTTGTTATCCTTAGTATTTATCAGAATGGTTGCTTAAGAATTACTTGCTAATATAACTACAACTTTGAGAATGATCACAAGGGAAAGATCTCAGAGGCATCATCCATGAAAATCTTTACATTTGCCCAGTTTTTGAAATTTATTCACTCATTTCTGTGTCTATTTGTTCCACAAAACTATGTGATCCAATATGTAGAGGTGGATGTTTGTGTTGTGGAAAATACAAAGGTAAATACAATTGGCACTGATCCCAAGAAACTTAAAATCCAATCAGAGAAGAGAAATGGGAATTAACACTTATTGTACACCAATAATATGCCAAGTACTGTGCTAGCAGTGTGACATCTACTTTCTTGTTTAATTACCCATAAGAATGAATTATCAAACACTAGGAAACTGAATATCAAAAAAGATAAATATATTTTTTGAAAGAATATGGTAAGGAAGTATCAGAGCTGAGATGCCATTCTATATCTGGCCAATTCCAAACCTCTTCTCTCTACTACATCAAACTGGGGCCTAATATTATCATTATACCTACATAATCATAACAGAAGCCTCAACAATGTGCTTGCACAAGGTTCCATACAGTTCCCTGGCCTGTAGGGCATACAAAAACTCCACAGAATGTCTACAGTCCTGGGGCTTAGGAATAAAGATGATTTTAGCACTAAGAATAGAAGCGGATAGAAAGTTGAGGTAGTTTTAATGCTGTGAGGTAGAGAGATGAGCCTCCATAGCTGGGAAAACATGATTTTGACAGTAATTGTGGAACACACAGGTAGGAAGCTTTTAATAAATGTTGATGGAGAGGAAGAAAAGAAGGGAGGAAGGAAGGAAGGAAGGAAGGAAGGAAGGAAGGAAGGGAATTCATGATGCTTAATTTTGATTAACAATGTCTGTCCAGCCCAGCTTTCTTTGTTCCCATTATTCATTATATTTGTTTTATCCACACACTTTATAGGGGAATATTTATTTAAGGACAGAAACATTGGAATCAGACTCATCTCAGTTCAAATATCAGCTCCAGCTCCTATCTAACCTGGCCAAGAAAATGACCATCTCCATGCCCCCCATTTTCTAATCTGTAAAATGGAGATCTTAATAGTCCAACACTAAGGGCTATTATGAAGGTCAAATGGTTTGCCATGGAGTCTGTGACAAGGAAAATGCTCAAACAATGATGGCCTTGAAACCATACACCTCTAACTGCAGAACTGTTATTCCAATGCTCTTCCTTTCCCGTCCTTGTTAACTTTATTCAGTTCATATTGCTGCTTTGCGTCCCTAGCCTCAGTGGGTATTTATGGTCCCTGCTTATTGTAGGGCTAGAGCCTGCAGCCGCTAGCCATCTGGTCCAGCAGGCTCCTGGAGCCCATGAGCTCCCCCAGATGGATGGTTTTACCTCAGTCTGGAAATTCTAGGGAGTTCCCTGGGCCGAACAGGCCATAGTGTCCCCTGGGTTATTCAGAAGAGAAGTCCCTTTAGGGTGAAGCCCAATTGATGGAGCTGGCTTTGGCAGCTCATGGTTTGCTGGCTTACTGGAACCAAGGGTGATGTGGCTCAGCTTCCATACAAATCAGGAGGAAAGCAGGCTGGTGGGTGTCCCAGGGCCAGAATCATCATGCTAGCACTCACTCCAAGCAGGACCCTGAGTGAGGCACTTAGGATTCGATGAAAGAAGCATGAGGAGCCAAGAACACGTCCCCTGCTCACATATTGTATGTGACTCAAAAGAAAGCTCAAAATAAAGCTAACAGGTACATTTGTTCATCCTTTAAGTGGCTCACAATTCTCAAAATGTATTCAGTACAAGAGTGAGATGTTCAACATGGGAGACAGAGAAGCCGTATGAGTCTCAACCCTGCCTCTCAAGGGAAACACTTAGCTACATAAAATAACCAAAAGGCCCTCACAAAGCAATAATCTCTCTGAAAGGTAAAGTACTGGCATGGCAATATTCATCTGAGAAGTGTACAAGGGCACTTTCATGTGAGGCCTAGATGGGATGGTGTCTTTACTATGGTGGTTTTAGGCATTAAACAAGGCATAGACATAAGACCTGAGTCTTGAAGTTAGATCATCCATTCACTACTAAATGTATTTTCCTCTCACTGGCACATAACTATCTCCCTCAGAAGCAGAGCCCATCTAACAGGCTTCCTGCAAAGAAGCAGAGTTACTTGGGATTTTGAAAAATATGGTGATTCGTGGAGAGAAAGGGCATGTGGTATGAAGAATGAATGCGAAAGGGACTGGGCTCAGTAAGCCAAATGACTGCTTCACAATTAGACTGTACTGCAAAGAGCTGCACAGCTAGAATAAAGAGACCCAGCTCCCTCCCCACTGGAATTGCTTTCCCCTCTCATGCTGTCCCCTCCCTTCCCACACCCCTGGAAGCTGCCTGCCATCAGACAGGACTGGGCTATCCTACAGACACACCAAGGGAGGTTCAGACTTGAGGGCTTGGGTCTTCTGGGATTATTCACTCAAAAAAAACAGAACCTTGTCAAGCTGCCATAATCACAATATTCCATCTGTTTCTGATGGAGATAAATGTAACAGGAGACATAGGGCCGAAGAGCAGGGGCTGGCTAAAGGGAATGAGGTGAGAAGCATCTTGGGTGGATATGATATTAGTCACACATGTTAACCCCGCCTTGGGCTGGGAATCTAGAAATGAGAAATAAAGTAGGCCATGAAAGAAGGATTACAAGAGCACAGTTCCAAACTCCCACAGGATCCAACAGCATTAAAACTGAGGACCCAAGGTGAAACAATCAGCACTTCATCCCACCCTGTAATTCTTCTACTTACCTTCTGTCTTCCCCAGGGCTCATACATGAGGCAAAGCCATTTTTCCTAAAAAGTGGAGAGTGAGAAAATTCACAGAAACAGCTCTGTACTCTAACACTGCTTAGAAGAAGATATAGAGAAAGCAAGCATGCTCTTGTGTCTTCATGTGAGACTGAATTATCATATGGCAGCTTAACTATTTGGGTAAGATTCTGAGAAGGGCACTACACTAAGCCAGCCAGGCATCCTAACACTGGAAAAACCCTGCCCCCATGGAAAGATCACTCAGGGGAGAAATTGTGGGGAAAGCCACAAGAAGCACTTTTCTTTGTGACTGAAAGAGGACGGGGGGGGGGGGTAACCAAGGGCTACTGAAAACACTGTCATGTGAATGAGCATGGGGTTCCACTTTGCTTCTCAGGGACAGAGTAAGATAGCTCTACTTACACATATTCTAGGAGGTTTCATGGGCTGAATAGAATATGATGATGGAAAATAGAAATGCCCAACTAGAAAGGTCAAGGGTTGGGGCTGAACGATGGCATATTGGTGAGTTTTCTCATGAAATAGTACCAGATGTTTTGGATAAATTCTCCTTGTATGAGAAGATTACACTCCCCCAACCAAAACACAGATTGTTGACTTATCTTCTCTCTACCTTTTTAATACTACTTGCAGGGTGATGTCTTTGGCTATTACTATAATAGAGACACCCATTAGAGCTATCACCTTCTTAAGAGATGCTATTTGATAGGGAGATGCAGAGGCACAATCTTCCCCACACAGGTGCCTTCTCATGCTTGTTTGAAAAAGCAGCAATTCTGTACATGAGCTGTGAAGGGAAATGTGGCAGGATGGATGGGCAGGGAGGAGAAAGGAATCACCCTCACCATCCTGAATGACACCTTCATGAATTCCATCAGCTTACCCACCTGCGTGTCAGCACCTGGAAGCTGTGTTCTAAACCAAACAGAAGGCTCTCTGTTTCCCCTTAATAAAGAGTTGACAGGGGGCACCTGGGTGGCTCAGTCAGTTGGGCATCCGACTTCGGCTCAGGTCATGATCCCGCGGTCGGTGAGTTCGAGCCCCGCATCGGGTTCTGTGCTGACAGTTGAGAGCCTGGAGCCTGTTTCAGATTCTGTGTCTCCCTCTCTCTCTGACCCTCCCCCATTCATGCTCTGTCTCTCTCTGTCTCAAAAATAAATAAGTGTTAAAAAAAAAAAAAGAGTTGACATCCAGGCTCACTGTCTCTTTTGGCTCAGCATGGCTCTCAAGAACTTTCATAGGCTGACCTTGAGCATAGTTTTCTATTCTCACCTCCCTCTCTCCCTGCTCCTTGGGCCACACCCAAGCCTCCGCACAGGCGATGACTCTAACACCTGATGTTCTCTCATAGTTCCATCTTTGTGCACAAGCTCTCTGCTCAGAGGGTCTCCCCTTCCCACTCTCTCTTCTCAGACTAGTGAGATCTTGTCATCCTGTAAGTCCCAGCTCACATGTCCCTTTTCTGTGATGTTGTTGTTGGTTTCCCTCAGTTATTCGGTACCTACTGGTATTTGTAGGTGCTTTGTAAGTGCAAATAATATGGCTATCACATTATATTTCAGTCATCTGGTTCACACACACACACACACACACACACTATACCAAAGCTATCATGTATTTAATATTTACTAAATTCTGGCCATTAATATTTCTAGTTTCCAAATAAAGAAGCAAAGGCTAAACTATGCTAATATACATAACTAACTAGTGCTGGAGTTGGGACTCCAACTCTTGTCCCTTTGACTCCAAAGCCATACTCTTCATTAGTATATTCCCTATCGTCTCCACCCCATTAGAGTGGGACCCCTAAAAGGCAGAAAATGATAGTTCAGCAGAAAACAAGCTGACTCTGCATTTAGATACAGTTGTAAATGCCAGCTCCAACAATGATTAGTTGGGTGATCTGGGGGAAGTTACTTAACCTCAAACCAATACTCACTTTTTCCATCTGTAAAGTGGTGGTAAAAAAACTGTTTATTTCATAATATTATTTCAAGCATTAAAATATGTTGCAAAATAAATAGGCACTGCCAAGAATGTGAGCTCTAGCCCTTGTTTTTATTTGTTCCCTCAGTCTTTAGAATAACACTGTCACTGAGTGAGGACTCTGAATTTCTGTAGAATGAATACATTTTAAAAAGTAGATTTCCTCCTGAAAGGGGGAAATGCCTGACAGAGAACTGAGGTGAGGGTGCGGAGGGTGAGCCTTAAAATGGTAAATAAAATTGAGAGCAAACTATTGTGACTCTTGCTCTTAAGCTACCTCTTTTCCAAATACTTGATTTGGGTAAATATTCCAAGGATTGGAATCTTCCTCCTCCTCCTCCTCCTCCTCCTCCTCCTCCTCCTCCTCCCCTTCTTCTTCTTCTTCTTCTTCTTCTTCTTCTTCTTCTTCTTATGCTTCTGCCCACTACATCCACTCCCTCCCCTTCTCTTCTTCTCTTTGTTTATCTCCCTCTCTACTTCTCTCTTTTCATCCCTCTCTTTCCCCCTTTCTCCCCCTCCCCTTTTCTCTCTCTCTCTCTGTCACAAACACTCTCTCTCTCTCTCTCTCTCAGACCCTAGGAACCACTTCTGAGCATCAGCTTGCCATGTCCAGATGTGTAGTCAGCAGGACCTACACAGACCTACTCAGCATCCTCTCAGAGGATCTCACACAGCTGTACCAATACCTGTTAGGAGTGCTTCCAATGGGAAGTAACAACCTCATGCAAAGTGGGTTATAAGAATAGAGATTTCCCCTCCTCTTGGAACATGAAGTTGGGGGATGGGAAGAAAGTTACTAGTGTTGAGATACTGAGAGAGGCCATCTGGGGTCCAGGCTCAACCTTCTAGCTTTCTACCCTCAACATTTGTGTTCACACTTGCCACCTTGTGCCTACAAAATAGCTTCTGACATTCAAGGCGAGAAAAAAGGAAAAGGCTAATGTAAGTGGTAACTGAGCTTTTTATTCATTATGGAAAAGCTTTCCTGGAAACCAACTCCCACTTACATCCCACTGGCCAAACGCAGTGCAGAGGAGGCTGGGACATCAGGAAGCATGGTCAATCCTTAGGATAGGCCACCAGCTGCCCCAAGCAGGGATCTTATGAGCCAGTAAGGGGCATGGGTATTAGGGCCCCCAATAGTGTTCCCACAACCCACACTTCCTCCTTCTTCCATTTTCCTCTTAACTTAGAGTGTGCTGGTCTTTGAAATACATAGGCTAATGGCCAGAGAAACATGCTACCACCTTCCTCACTTTTCACATCTCAACAAATGCTTCACAAATTGTTGGCAGGGAGAAAAAAAGTGTAAATCAGTCCACGAATACAAATGCTGCTGGGAGATCCTGGAGACGTGAGCCCAGCCCTGTCACTGTTTATTGAAGGCATGGAAGGTGAGCAGGTCGAGAGCATGAGGCTGCATGACTAAGTGACATCAACTGCGAGCATCAGCAACTCTTTTCAGGAGACCAGAAAAAAGAAGGGCGCCTGGCCTGAACTAAAGCTGAACTTTTCACCCCTTCCCTATGGGAAAGAACAGAACTCAACATGCCCGAAGAACATGACAGAAAGTGTCAAGACAAAGGCCAAAATTATACTGAGCTGGGGCTTGAAGTCTGGGAGGAAACCATCAGTTCCTTCTCTTCCTTCTATCTTTACAACTATACCCACATGGTAAGGGGGAGGAGCCAGGAAAGTATCAGGGAAGGATGATGCAGAAAGTTCTGCAGAATAGGTATCACAATGTCCAGTCCAGATTCCTACTCCTTAGCATTAGCAACAATAAATTTTGTTCTCATACTTGCAATGTTTAATTTCTAGAGTGATTTAATGTTGAGATTACTTAGTCTTTTCACCATGCACATGTAAGAGCTCTGCATTTAAGAGATGAGTACAAAGCTATGATCGTGTCCAAGATTCCACGCACCACACATCAATGCTAACACCCAGGGTGTGCCAACTAAAGGTGCAGAGGAGCCACGCAGAGGATCCCCAATGTGCTGAGCTGAGTGTCTTTATTCACCCTCCCCTTTGAATCATCCACACCATAAAATGTACTTTCCAAGACAGGAGTAAAGTGCTTCAGGTAGCTAAAGAAACAGCACGTATGTTACTTTTTTCTCTGACTCCATTCCCCACTCCCCACCCCTACCTACCTACACACACACACACACACACACACACACACACACACAATCAGCTCATCAAGGGAAGCTGAGGGTGGAGATACTTCTTCAAGAGCCAGAAATTCATTGACTCCACTCTAAATGAAAAGGAAAAAAAATCCCCACTGTCAGCGTCCACTTTTGTCTCTTGGAGAATAACACCTCCTTCAGCAGCTGACATAAGGGAGAAAAAGACAATTAAAATTTGACATCTTTGCTCATTCAATTTACCTTTGCCAAAAACCACAGAAACACAATCAGGGCTTTTTGAGTAAATCGGTAATTTGAGGGAAGGTGGCACAGTTAAAAGTGGTTCAAATTTAGCGTCTAATAATAGCTCAATTAAGACACAGATCCATCTGTTTCTACTTGAGGAGTTTTGCAAAACCCAAAGACTAGTTATTTTCTTTTCCTTTTCTTTTAACTGTATACACTGGCCCTTCTTCCACCACCCTCACAAACACCCACAGAGAACTTGTCATTCCCCTTCAGGGAGCTGACCTCTGCTTCCTGATTTAGCACCCCATTAGCCATTTCTTTGGCACAGAGCAGCCCTGCATCTGAGCACAAATGTGGGGATGTTTGAGTGAAAACTGGACTTGTTTCCTGACTCAGCATGAGTCTCCACAGTGCCTGCAACTTGTGTCTCTGTCTAGCTACCAAGATGGGAAATTGCATTATCTGTTCCTCATACCCTCCAAAAATTGGTAAGAAAATGGTGTAAACAGCCTCGGCAGTCCTCGGAGGAAGGTGCCCCTCCAGGGCTGTTCACTGAGCTTCTGTGATATTACTGCAGGTTGGGAATTGGTGTTAGAAGCCCTCACACTTTCACTCCTTTTGGTTCTTATCAGTCCAATGTGAAAGCAAGAGAGGAAGGAGGAGGGAGAGAGGGAAAATTTGTGAATGTTCTGTGTGAGTGTGTTGGGGGATGGCAACAGAGGGACAGAGTGGGGGATCAGATTCAACCATTAAAGTCAAAGGGAACCTAGCACTATAGTAATGTAAAATTATTTATTGCCCAGCCTCTTTGGTCCAAGGTAAGTATATCCCTGTCTCTCCAATCCTGCAATAGAATAGAAACAGAAAAGATCTTTGGAGTTTCCCAACTAGGTCAAACACTTTGAGACAATCCATGAAGGGCAATTTACTCTCCCTATGACAGCTCCATGGAGCTTCTTGCTGACCTGTTTCTCTTCTTTGTCCACTTGTTTCAACAAATATCCCATTGCTATCAAAACAAAGCCTGTCTTCCCAACTTTCCTATGACCCTGCATCCAAATTCTAGGTGTTTGGGGTGCCTGGGTGGTTCAGTCAGTTAAGCTTTTGACTCTTGATTTTGGCTCAGGTCATGATGTCATGGTTTGTGTCATTGGGTTCTGCGCTGACAGCACTGAGCCTGCTTGGAATTCTCTCTCTCTCCTTCTCTCTCTCTCTGCCTCTCCCCCTCTTGCACTTCTCTCTCTCTCTCTCTCTCTCTCTCTCCCTCAAAATAAATAAATAAACGTTTAAAAACAAATTCTAAGTTCTTGCCTTGGCAGTTGTATTAACACTCTCCTGGGGTCATGGGATCAGGAGGGGCTCTACCAATAGATTTTAACTGATGGACTTCAAGCTGTCATTCTCTGGCTTCAAAGGGAAAAAGTAGGACCTAAGAAACTGAGATCTGTAAGTTGAACTCATTCATTGTCTCTTAATCTACACCAATAGCCTCTAATTGTTTACTGTCATCTTTATTTTTAGTGCTGGTGTTCAGGCCATATTCAGACTGCTGACAAGCTCTGATTAATAATGGATGAGCACAAATAAAAATTGGCACTAATAAAAAAAAAAAAGCCAAGCAAAACAATGGACAAATTGAGACTATCCAATCAATCACCAGCCCCCATCATTATCTGTGAAGAGTATTTAAGTAAGCACAAGAGAGAAGAGGGATGAAAGATAAAGTCATATAATGTTTATAATGTTTTAAAAATCCAGAACTCTTATGATATTCATTAAAAATCTCAATGGGCAGATATAGAAACAGTAATTAGGTATCCACTTTGGATGTGACTCACACTTTTAGAATAATGCTGTTACTATCCAGCCTATTCTTCGGCTCAGTGGAGTAAAGGACTGGATTCCAAGTCTCAAGACTTTGTCCTAGATATCTGATTCCTCACTTGACTTCTCTATGCCAGATAAACATAGCTATACAATTAAATGAATTTAAAACTTCTGTAAGAATGCCTTCTAGATTTTCAAAAGGATGGTGATGCTAAAAATCAAAAGCATTCTCGATCTTGGGCAGAGGGCCAGGAAGTCCCATCTACAAATATTCAGACCAATCAGATCTGGTGGAACGAAGTCTCAAGTGATTGCAAGGCTAAATCAATTCCAAGGGTATTTGTCTGCCCTCTTGTTTCTAAGAAAAGGAAACGTATGCGTCCTGATTTAGCTTGCAACAAAAGTAATAATTTGTTACACAATAACTTAAAATGAATTAGGAATTTCTTGTCCTTATTAAAAAATACTTAGGAACAAAAACAAAAGAGAAATGCATTACTAAACAATGATAAGCCAATAATTTCACTCTTAGTAGGCAATACCACAATAAACATCATCCTCAACTTGTCAATGTGGAGAAGCTTTCCAAAAAGGATTTTCAAGAGAAGGAAGAGACCAAGTCATTAGCTTTATTGAGAAATGCTACAGAAGAGGAAAGCTTTTTAGTAGGATAAGAGTAGTAGCAGTAAATAATTGAATCAAAGCACAGGGCCAGTTGGCATATCTGCACTTTTCTAACCACACACACCATATTTCATCATGACATAAGATATTGTCACAAAGTACAGGGAGTCATGAGCTGTAATGGAACAATACATCATTCCACAACCCCATGCCATGCACTCAAAACTCCATGGATTTGAAAAGAGTCCCCAATTCTATACCATTACTTACACACACACACACACACACACACACACACACACACACACAACTTCAACTTTCTACTATGTTAAACAAAACAATGATGAAAGGTAAAGAATATATGCTTTAACACTTACCTGACCATGCAGTATTCGATAAGAAGCATTAAATTCAGTCAGAAAACTGAAGTTAAGCACTGGCTCCATTATTCACCAGCTTGGGATTTCAGGTGTGCCATGGTTAAAGAGCAAATGAAAGAACATTGGCTTTGGAACCCAAATCTAAAGTTAATATCTTATAACAACCAGTCCACCATCGGTCCCTTGTTCAACTTATAATTTAACTCAATTTCTTTACCTGAGAAATGGGTTGAAGGGTTAAAAATAACTACACATTTTACTTCCTCCTGAAGTGGTCGTGAGGATTCAATGAAAAAAATGCATGGGAAAGCTCCTAGTAAACCTTGAGGAGCTATACCAACATTTGTTACTATATTTAATGTCTATGGACCTGACTTTTCTCCTTTATCAAATTCGGGTTAAAATGAAATCCCTCTCCTGCTTCCTTACAGGATTTTCTCAGGACTAAGCAAGCTCATGTATATGGATGTGTTTGGGAAACAATAAACCACTTCATAAATGATTGTCATTATATTAGGTTAACCTTGAAATTCCCAATGTCCTCCAACCGAAACAAGCTGGGACCTTCTCAAAGCTAAATGTCCTTCATTCCTCATTCTGGTGGCCTTGTACCAAAGAACTTGCCTGACATATTAACAATCTGGCAAATATTGCCATTCTTGTGTATTCCATCCTTCCTTTTCCAATTTAAATAATTGTTTGCATAGATCTGCATAAGTTATACATCAGTTGTTACTTTACTTAGGCATTTGAGTTGAAAATAATCAAGCTATTATTAACACTCATTCTTATTTTCTTCCTGTATTCTGAAAAATAAAATTTTCTTCTCTTTCAGAGAAAAGCATATAGTTCATAATAAAAAATAAAGAGCAAAAATGAAAACAAAAAAGACCAAAAACAAAAACAATACAAGGTGGTTATGGTTCATTTCCCATTCCAGAAGCTCCCACACTCCAAAACCTGCCTACCTCTGACTATTTGGTTAGTTGAAGCTGTGTAAGCTTTTTTTTTTTCTTTCCACTTCCAATATAAGAATAGCCTTATTAGTTTTTTGCAGATTATAAACATGTTTTATTTATTATAAAAGCAAATTAAAAATACATTAAAGTATACCCACATTTTACATATTCACCTATATATATATATATATATATATATACACAAGAGTCTATAACCTGCCATATTTCCAGTCATATTTCTGCCAAATACAAAGCCTTCATTAGGCTTTTTCATCATTTGTATGTATCATATGCACTTAGCCATTTAATTTAAATTGCTTCTGATTTTTCACTAATACAAAAATGCTGTGCAGCTAATTTAAAAAACTTTGAACATATGCCCACTATATGATGCAATCACTCTACTCCTAGGTCAATAACCTACAGAAATGAAAGTGTATGTCTACAAAAAGACAGCTGTTCATAGAAACTTTATTTATAATGTCCGAGACTGTAAGCAACCCAATAATCAATCCCTCAATGGGTGAATGGATGGCTCAATTGTGGTACATCCATACAATGGAATGAAAAATAATGGCCACAGTAACGTAAATGAATCTCAAAATAATTAAGTTCATCCATAAAAGCTAGACAAGAACTTGTTCTATAACATTCCATTTATATAAAAGTCTAGAAAATACAATATAACCTAGAGGAATAGAAATTAGATTAGTGATTGCCCAGGAGTGAGGGAGTAGGGAGGCATTACCAAAGGACATGAGACATTTGAGATGAGAGATATGTTCACTATATTAACTGTGGTGATTGTGTACATATATCACAACCTATTGACTTGTTTAAATATGTGCAGTTTGTTGTGTGTTAGTTATATTTCAATAAAGTGATTCAAAATGGTGAGAAGTGTCTCTGTGAACTAGTGGAATTCCTTCCTTAGAATCTTTTTGCCTTGGGCACTGATTAGAAACATAACATCTTAACAGATTGCCCTGCTACCAATCTGACCTTCCTATACACTATCCCTTTTGCTGGATTAATCTTCCTCAAGCTCAGTTCTGATCAAAACTTTTCATCTGCTCCTCATTTTTCACTTAGTGAACTCTCCATATCAACTGCTTATTTTGGCATCCATGAACCAACATTATTTGGCCCCTACCTCCCTTTCTACACTCTACTTATTTTATGGAGTCCGTGTAGCATGTGCCAACTGAGTAATCAAGTGGGAATGACACTGAACTAAGTCATTCCTTGTGTGACACTCAATTTCCTCATCTGTAAAATGGGGTAGTAATTATTTGACTAAAATGTTGTAATAAAATTTTTCAAAGCAGAATTTTAAACTGTTAGTTTACACCATATTACTCTGTCTAGACATTCCTCAAACTGTGCTCTCATTCCTCAAACTTCATATATGCCATTCCCTTCTCTGTCTTTACATATCACAATTCTGCCCACCCTTCATGACCATTTCCTCCATAAGTCTACATCTGAATTTTCATGATCTGTGAGATGTGCTTACCTCATGACACTTGTATGCTTATCACATACTTAAGTTTGTATGCTTGCCATATAAGCACATAACTTCCTTCTACGTGTTTTGGTAAGTTGCTCAAAGACAGGACTTCCTGATTCACCTTTGTCTTCACCGTCTCCTGGCAGATGCACATTGCAGACAATGTGCCACAAAAACTTGTTTTCAGGTGAAGGGAAAGAAGAATCCCAGGTACCCTCTCCTCTGGGTATGATTTAGGTGTCATTTCTCAGATTCCAAGAAGAAAATAACCCTGGAACTATTTTTAGAGATGACCTGAGAACAGAACTATAAACTTGATGCCCAAATGGCAGTGTCCAGGGTCTGGTACCATGGCCTGACATGACCACTCTGTGTGGCTTGCCTAACAAGACGGAACTTGGGATCTTCTTATTATCTCCTGTAAGCTTCACCTAATCCTCAGTTGAGCTGTTGCTGTGGCTTTCACTTCTACTTAAATCATAACACTTTTCTGATAGTCTCTTGCCTCGTTTTCTTCTATGGGGCTATTATCTCTCTTAGGAGAAACACCACATATCTGTGCTCTTACAGCACCCAGCATGGTGCTGGACACACAGTGCTCATTAAATAAGGTGCCTTGGGAATCTCATGACAGAACTATTGGTTTCTCATTGTTCTTCATTCCCAGGCCTTTTATAATGAAATCGTGTGTACATATTTTGGCAATTAAAAAGTTATAAATTGTTTAACCATCAAGAGGGTAGGCAATAAAGACTTTATTCCATAATGATCATTGAGAACATGCACAATATTTATGACAGCAACAAATTCTAAGCAACCAAATGCCCAAGTGATGGAGGATTGGTTAAATAAATTATGATACAGCCATATGCTGCAGTACTATACAGAGATTAAAAATAGTATAGGAATTATTTGTAAAAGGAAAATACTCACATACATAAAAAATTACCAAAAAGTACCAGAAAGATTATAAAACCATTTGTAGTGAATGATACAAATATCTGTATCTATATCTACATATAATTCATAAATATAGAAATACGACTACATGGGTATTTACCAACAGTTGAACAGTGATGCCTGCTTGGAGTTGAGATTATATTATGAGCTGTTTGTAGTCTTCTTGTTTGCCTGCACTTTCTAAATTTTGACCGTTAAATATGATCTATTTGATAGAGTAATTGGGAATAGCCAGGCATGTGAATCAGGGAGTCCAGATAGAAGATATCCAGAGGCAAAGAGAAACTAATGCAGTGAAACTAGTTAATACAAAATCACAATATAGTAACAATCTGTTTTTATTAAAACCTTGAACATTTTGCATTAAAGAAGCATGAAAACTATTTTGATCTAACTTCTCACCCACTATAGGAATCCCCTCCACAACAGCCCTCCAGGTATTTTGTAGGGCAATAGGAAAGAAGGAGGAAGGGGAGGGGGTAAAAGGAAGAAAAAGAAAGGAGAGAAATGGTGGAAGGGAAGGAGGAGGAGGGAACACATCTGCCTTAGTGTTTCTATGTCCAGTAGTCAATGTTGGTACAAAACGAAAGCAAATCAAGAATGGAGATTTGAGTCATCCCACCAGATAGGAAATCCTACCAGGTGGAGGTGCTGCCTGAGGGCAACGGGCACATGTCATGGGCAATGCATGAGAGAAAGTTTAGTTGAAGCATGAAGTTGCAGGGCACCCATGTAAAGTATATAAAGGTGTATGTGGATTCAGAGTAGTCAAGGGGCCAACTGTGCTGAATATTTTCCTTTGGCTCCAAATTTACCTTCCAGACTTTGCCCTATACCTGGAATAATGAGAAATACACTTTCTGGTCAGCTCATAAGACCTGCCAATTGAGAGTACAAATTGAATCCAAAAGGTGGGGTATGAGAAGGCTACTTTTTTCCTCTTTTCCCGTGTTTCTGTCATGGGTATCCAGAATTGGCAGAAGACCTCCAGTGGCTGCAGTTGGCTTCAACCTCTAGCTTCTGTTTAGAAATCCCAGAACTAATCTCATCATGTTCTCCCACAGGTGCCCCATTTTCAGAAATCTGAGCACTAATTCCAAACGGTCTGTCCTCTGAGCTGCTATGTCCCGAGTTCCACCCCTTCCCCTTCTCCTCCATCTCCATGGAGTGGTAGCTACTTCCTATGGTTATCTTGGGGGCACATATTCATTTCTTTTGGATCTTTTAGTTCCCCAACACTGCTGTAGCTAATTCTCTTTATTGAATTCTCTCTGTTGGAAATACATAGTGTGGTTTCCCATTTCGTCACTGGACACAGATGAACATTATGAGAGAGAAGGAAAAATAACCATGAAGCATGTGTTTCCCCTGTGTCAGGAACTATGCTCAGTGCTGCTAGCACATTACTTCATTTTAATCACAGGCAGTTCATTCGAGACCTTTAGGGTGAATCAGTTCTTTGCTCAATAGCACCAGTTGTTAAAAAGTTTAATACACCACAATGAGCTGAAATCTACCTCCCTGTAATCCCAGGCATTACTCTTTATTCTAACACCAGAAGCCATCCAGTTGATCCAATTTATCTTTTTATGCTTCAGATGTTTGGAAAAAGCAGTGTCTCCCCAAAGTCTTTTCTTTTACAAATTAATTATCTCCAGTCCTTCCAACCATTTTTCTTCAGATAGGATTTTTATCTTTTCCTTCACTTTCCTAGGCCACTTCCCTTGGACCAAAGTTTTGTGTCAATATGTATCTCCAATCCTGCCCAAAAGAGAACAAAACATTTCACATTTTGTATGACCTCTCAGGAGAACAGTAAAACCACTACCTCCTTTACCCAAAACATCACACTTGTATTAGATTTAACATTTGTGGTACGTATTGGCAGTGGGCGGGGTGGTCAGCTTTTCCTCCTATTGGGCCAATAGCCTTGTAAGGGTGCCCTCTCCACATACAATCAAGTCAAACCCCACACCCCTGCAAATTGGAAATTAATTGCAAATATTCACCTTTATCTCTACTGGCTCTCATTCTGTAATTGTTTGATCAATTATTCTCAGCAACTGAAATCTTTTTAAATCTTGACTTCCCTTTGTCAACATTGTTAACTATCCAGATTTTTGCTGTATGCAAATTTGGTAATCATGCCTTTTATTTCGCCATTAAATCTTTGAAAAAGGCAGAACTCAAAACGGGCCTATATCAAAATCCATGCATAATGATTTTCCAGATCAGCCACCCAAAACAGGTTACTGTATGTACTTTGAAGGAACCTGTGCGCCTTCTAATTAGTTCACACACTAATGATTTGGTCTAAAAATTGGCTCCCTTTGCCCTGGGCCATCACCATCTTGTGTGTTGATTCCCCCACTCTGCTGCATTTCTGTACATTCTACCTCGTATATTTCTGTCTCCATTTCCAGCCTTTGGGTTGAACTCAGAGATCTCCCTCTGTGGTCACACCCGTTTCTTTAAAGGTTCCACTTATCTCTCTAGTTATCAGGAGATTTGGTGATTCTGTATTCAGAGTGTCCCAATCTTTTTTAGCTATCATCATGGCTAACATTGCCATCAAATTTTAAATACATATTTGCTTGAAGTCTCAAGTACATGGCTATGTAGTATCTCCTTCTTTATAAGGTGAGTTCCCAGATTCTTACCCCTTTCACTTTAACTCTTGGCCCTCCCTGAACAGGTTATGCTCCATTTCTTTAAAGGTAGACTTAGTTCAACATTTCTCAAACTATGTTCCACTAAATGTCAAATGGTGTTACATAAAAGTTGTGTTCTATAGTTAAATGATTTTGGTAGACCCTGCATATAATAGCCATCTGTTGATGATTCACAGGTTACATTAACATATTAAAGAGTCCAAAATGTCCTGTAGTAAAGAAACCAGTTTCACCTTAATTAACCTAACACCTCCCCTATTTAATTGACCACAGAACTCTTTCTGGAATATGTATTAATAGCTGTGAGACTATGCTTCTCTTAGAGCTTTCAGAACACAGCTAGAAAACAGTTTGGGAAATATTGGATTAAAGGGTAATATTGTCTCTGTATGTAAATTTGTTCAACATTTACTAATTATATGCTTGATTCTGAAATATCAAATTGAGTCTCATATGGCTTAAAACTTGGTGGCTGAAATACAAATGACTGGCCAGAATATAAATACAAGACCAGGCAAAATGCAATGGGATCATGAAAGAGGATGCAGTCAATTCACATGAAGTGTACTAGGGAGGGTTTAAAGGAATAACATTTCATTTAGATCAAAAGAATAAAGAATATTTCAAAGGGCCTCAGAAGTTAGGGGGAGAAAGACCATTTACAGTTTCAATTTTGGAAGGGATAGGGAGACACCTAATTCCTTCAATAATTCATATATATATATGAATATATATACATATATATAATTTTTCTTTAATTAATCTTCATAAAACATGCCCTTTTGTCTAATTTATGAAAAGTATAGTACTCTGAATATACAATGCCTAACATGGAATCAATGAAGACTGTCACCATCCTTCTGGTAGAAAATTTCAATATTGCCTAAAATTCTCTCTTCTTTTTTGATAACTTGGACTGTATTGTCCTAAATTATGCTTGCTGTCAATAGAAATTTTCTTAATTGGTGCCTTAGCTAAACCATATTTCTCTTATCCTGTATCTTTTTAAAGATTGTTTTTAACCCAAAAATGTGACTTTATATTTATTCCTGTTAAATTCAATATGGTTACATTCCATTCACAGGCTGTCAGTTTCATTTGTGATTCTTAGTTTGTCATCCAACATATTTAGTCTCTCCCCCCAGCTTCTTGTCATTCCCAGTCTTGTAGGTATGCCTTAGCTTATCGTTATATGTACCCTCATTTGAGTCATCTATGAAGTCATTTCCCAAGACAGGTCTAGGACAGAAACCTGAGGTCCTGCACACTCACATCAACACAACACCACGTATAGGCCAAGGAGGTCCACATGTGGGTTACATCCTCCAGAAAGGCCATTAGCCCCATGGCATGAAGGGAAGAGAGAAAGGTGAGAAGGGCATGAAATGTGATTAAGTATCAGTTAAACCCAGAGTCTGAAGGTTGTGTATTCCTTTAGGGAGCCTGGCAGTGGGAAAGCACTGTTAGGCTCAACACGGAGAGAAATACATCCGCTGATCAGGATGGTGCACTGACTGGGTAAGGAGGGATGGGTTGAGAGACCGTGCTATAGCATAAATGAGAGGGTGGGACTCTGAACTCCACAAGTGGCAGAGACACTGGAAATGTAGAAATTGGCAGAGAAAGTGTCATGGGCAGTTTAAGAAGTGAGGGGGAGGGTTGCCTGGGTGGCTTAGTCAGTTAAGCATCATCAAACTCTTGATTGCAGCTCAGGTCATGATCTCATCGTTCTTAGGATTGAGCTCCAAGTCTCTCTCTCTCTCTCTCTCTCTGTCTCTCTCTCTCTCTCTTCCTCTCTCACTTATGCTTTCTCCCTCTCTTAAAATTAACAAATAAACTTTAAAAAAGAAGTGAGGGGGAAGCCCAAACAGAAACTTCTGTTTCTATATCAGGCAGCAAGTACATGTATGTTAGTAATAGAAGAAGAAGAATTCAGCATGTTGTACAGTGAATTAGGGATTTTACAGAATTTACACACAGAGGTGTTGGCAACAAATCTATGGTGGAGACGTGTTGCTCAGACATATACCTTCTGGAGTCATCTGTGATAACTTACCTCATAAAAAGTCACCTGTGATAACTTACACTCAGCCCTGGAGAAATCATGGAGCATGAAGACAAGAAGAAGAAGAAAGAACATGATAGAAATTCTGTATTCAAGGGAGAACTCAGGAGGAGGAATCAGAGGAAGAGAGACTACAGAACACTTAGGCAAGCACATGGAGGCTCAGAAGTGAGTGGTATTCTACCTGACAAATGAAACAAGATTTCTAAGGAGTGACTGATCAAGGATTTGTTTGTCCAAGTTCATTTCAGTGTTCAGATACAAACACTTTACGTGGACATGTTCATAGTGGGATATTTTATTACTCATCTCTATAAGTTTTCAGAGTCCTCGAAAGAGCCACTTAGCCTGAGAAGTGTCACATCCGCAACCCATAGCTACTTGCACCTCCCAGAGGGAAGCTTGGAGCAGGAGCCCACCTTTCCAGGGTGGCTGCCACTCCTCCTTGGGGCGATGATCCTCTGCGGATGTCTCAAGCCAGGGCAAGTGCCAGACTGTGATGCACCATCTCATCAATATGCCTTTTCTCTGCTTGCCTCCAGCTGCCAACTAATTTGGGGAGGCGGAGGGATGGAAAGGTGGTGTTATTACTTTTGACTCGGCTTACTGTTTTGGCCCTTTACACATAATCTGCCCCCTGACCCGACATTAGCATAATGTTCATTAATCAAGCTCTGGCCTCCAATTAATGCCCAGCTGTGTGGATGTTGTATATTTAATAGCTTCTGAATCACTCAGGCAAAAGGTTAGGCAAATGATTTTGGCAGGAAGGGTGGGGAACATCCTAATTCTGAGAGTGCCCCGAGGCCTCTACCCATGCAGTAAGTATGTTTGATCTTAAGTCTGTGAGTGACTGGGGAAGGAAGCCAGGAGCCCGTGTTGGCCAAGCCTCCCCCAGCCCCTCCCCCACCCCAGATGGACTAGAGACAACACTCTCTTCCATCCTTCTGGCCTGGGGCTACACACCCCCACATCATTGCCCAGGCAGCCAGCCAATGAAGAAAGCCCTGATTTATTGCTCTTGGCAGTGTCTAGGCTGGGCATTTCTATAAACCCAGGACCATGGCTGACTAATAAAACATACACTCAGATTCGCCCCTCAATAAATGTCTTTCAACCTTTAATCCTGTTTGTTGCAGTCTTTAAGGGAGCATTGATTCAGCAGGCAATGAGGGCTTTTCCTCCCATCTATCTCATACCGATCAATGTTCTGTCACCCCACTCCATCCAGCCCGACAAAGAAGAAGCCTCTGAGGGGAGAGGAGGGCATCTCTCCAGATTTATTTCACTGCTTATGAAAGGAGTTTTTAAAACTGCCACCAAAATCCCGTTCCTCCACAGTTTTTTTTCTGATCCTCAGCTCCTCTAGGTGACCTCCTTGGAATTGGAGCACAGAACCCAGGTCACAGATCATAGCACAGACACCAAGGAGCCCTTAGTACAACTCATCCCAAAGGCAAGTTCTAAGTTTCTTCTCTTTGCCACATTCCCATCTTCTGCACTCCTTTTCCTACCGTAGTTAATAACACCAACATGCACCAGTCACCGAGAGATTAAACCTGAGCCATCTGCATGCCTCCCTCTCTTTCCTGTATGCCCGAACAGTTGCTGCTTCCTGAATGCACCTCACTTTCATCCTGTTTTCTTCTTAGTTCAAATTCTGATACCTCCTACACTGACCACTGCAAGAGTTCACTAACTGATAACCATTTTTTCTGGTTCCACCCTAGCCATCAGCTTTCTGGACTTGCGGTGATAACGCTCTTTCTAAAACACAGATCTGATCATTTCATTCCTGATTAGAAATATTTGAGTAACTTGCCCAAGGTCACACAGCTGGCAGGTATCTGAGTGAAGATGTAAACGCAGTTGGACCATCAGTAATCCACCACTCTCCCACCCGAGACACTTATCCCTTCTTCATGTAAACTGAGGACAGGGATCAGACTGCATTTGTTTTTGTCACCACCACTCATTTCCCAGCATCAAACACAGCACTCAGAATATTAGGGAATGTTTGGTAAATATTTACTCACTAAACATACCACAAACTCCATCCTGAGATCGTGTGAAGTGTGAATGAAGTGAACAGCAATTGAGGTTCTTAGAAGGTGATTTATAAACCCTAATAGAATCAGAACCAGCTATTCATTGTTGAGCGATAAATGAGCTTACGGGTCCATTCTGTTGGCTGAGACTCTATGTTCCTAAGTCTCACACGAGGACAGCAGTGAGTAGGGAATAAGTCCACCTGTGTTGCACACCCTGGGTAAACACAGTCTACACTCACAGTGAGTGGAGGGAGGGGTGTATGACAGACCAGGGCAAACTAACTACTCTCCCAAGCACAGCAGGGATGTGTGAGTGGTGTCCCAGAAGGGTATCATGCCCATCTCTGCTTACCTGTGGACCTATTCTGAATATCACTTCCCCACCCACCTGGTCCTCCTCTCCTTTAGTAGTAAAGACAAGCAAATATTCCTGTAGTCTGCCAGTATAAATGCCAGACTACCCCAGCTGTGTGATTCAATTAGCAACAGTGTATACAATTTCTGGGGAGACTTTTGAGAGCAGTTTTCCAACAGCCCCATAGATTAATGTGCCCGCCAAAGGCTATTCTGCTGTGGACGCCAACTACCCAGCACTGACTTCCTACTTCCGGCCCCCTCCCACCTGTCACCTATCACCTTCCTCTCCCTTCCAAGCCACGGGCCAGAAGAAAGCAGGAATTGTCAAGATTCACTTAGATGGTGGCCTTAGGTTTATAGTGTTAACATCTCACTCAAGGGTTGGCAAGAAAGACACTAATAAAAGAAGAAGCCAACCTAACCAGATGAGAAATGAAAGACAATTAACTCTGTGATGCTGTTTTCCTTCTCCTTTCTGGCATTGAAAGTCAAATTGAGATGCAAGTGAATTCATTTTTGTTAGCTTCCTTTTCTATTAGTCCTAGCTCCTGTGCCTTACCGCAAAAGAAACCTCCCTGCCCCAACCTCTTGTACTGAGTTCCAACTGCTTCCCCGAAGTGTCCCACAGTCAGAAGGCTGCTAGCATCGTCAGATATATGGCCCAGAGTCCACCTATGGATTTTCAGGACACACACAGACAACACTCATCCTTGCACACACCCTTGTGATAGTCCTTTTTAAGTCCCTCTGTGGTGGTCACATCACACATCCCTGGACAGCTGACTCTGAGCAAGAGTCTGAAGACTTCCATCCCAAGATGTCCATACTGGACAGTGGGGAGATGGATGGACATAAGCTATTGTTCTGACAAGAAGAGGGCAAGACAGACCAAAGCACTGAGTCATAAAGTAAGTACCCCAAAAAGGCACACCAGCTTCTCAGATGATCCTGTGGTCTGCCTTGGGTTCCCATCCTTGTGAAATCCCCTCCTTGTTGCTTGTGAGTAGTACTTAGTGACTAGTAATGAATAGAAGAAGGAGGAAATGTAGATGGGAAGCCAGCTGCCCTCTGGAGAGACCCTTCCCCCCCCCCACCCCCCGCACCATGAAGCTCCTGGCTGCTGACAGCCTGTGAGTTTGGACTTGGATCCTCAAGGCCAGTCAGGCCGGAAGACTGCAGCTGTGGCTGGTCTGTTAATTGCTAGGTCTCTTGAAAGTCTCTAAGCCAGAAAAGCCCAGAGAAGCCTCTTGCAGATTCCTGACCCACAGAAATGGAGATAATAGTGTCTGCTGCTTTAATCTACTAAATTGTGGGGTAATTTGTTATGCAGCAATAAAAAACAAATGCATTTGGCTACATGTGTTTTGCCTTAATTGGAGGCAGAAGCTAAGTATTCTCTCTTGATCACCTGCAGGGCAAAGTTCAAGCTGAGAAATTCCAGAGCCTTAGCTTCTGGTCTGGTGCTACAGTCTCAAAATTAGGAAGAAAGTGGACACATGGGCAGCTTGCTATGTCCCAGTTGCTGTGATGCGTGCTTTCCTAAACTTCAGTGTGTTCAATCCTACTAACAACCTGCATTTTCTGATGAGGAAGCTGATGTTTAGGAGAAGGGTTTGCCCATGTCATGAACATCCACTGAGGTCACCAGAGTCCCACACCTGAGCTCAGAAAAGAAGCACCAGGCACTAACGTGACCAAGGAAAATCATTCTCTTTCTTGTAAAATACTATAATCTCTGTTATCTGTAACATACCCAGACTTCAGAGAGGATGGAGGAAAAGCTGGAGCAGCAGCAACTTGGCTCCAGAAATTGGTTACAAAGCAGAAATCCAGATGTTTTCTTTTTTCTCTCTCTAAACATCAAGTCGGGCGGCAGCTTGCAACACTCTGTGTGGCCCAGCTGAAGAAATTCTAAACATTGCTTCAAGGATCTAACTCACAACTCATCTTAAACCATCACAAGAAGACTCCCATTAGAGAGGGAGTGGGGAAGTGTGTGTTAATGAGCTGAAGTGAGAGAATGGGTATGAATAAGCAGAAGCGTGAATACAGCATGCGAGGCAAATGAAATAATCACCCAGCTTACCATTGTTACAACGCAATAAATTTAATGTAATTCCTAAAGGCCAACCCAGTTTTTTCTTTCTTTTTTTTTAACTCCTTTTTACATTTCCAGAATTATACTTTAATTAGCATAACATTTAAATTAGCGAATGGAATCTTAATTAGCGGAAGAAATAGACTTTTGTTGGAGTGGTAACTAAAACAAATAAATCCACTTCCTCTTTCAAGAGCAGTTTGCTTATGGCACATTTAATAGCCTAGTGTACCATAAACAATTTGAGGGAAAGATAAGTAATTAAATTAGAAGACACACTGGCCAGCTCCCAGCTCTAAGGAACTATTTTTTCCTCTTCCTCTCTCAAAAGGGCTCCCTCCCCTTTCTGCTTATCCTGGGGGTGGGGGCGGTCTCTGCACTCAGAGAACAAGCACATGAGGAGCTGTAGACTTTGCTAGGTGTTTCCCATGATTACAGTTTCTTGATAATTGGCAGGATAAAAATATTGCTTAAGTCCCCCTGCTTCTATTTTCCTGAGATGTCCTTTTCTAATTCACTGGGGCAGGAAAGAGTCAAGCAAGTCAGATTAAGCAAGTCAGACTGCTTAATAGGTGACAATCCTTCCGCCTTTGTGCGCTCTCTCTCTCTCTCTCTCTCTCTGCATCTTGGCTCTTGGCAGAGTGACCATGCTTCACCCCAGGGTCTTTGGGAGAGAGAAGCAGCCAGGTCTGTACTGGCAAGCAGAGCATCACACAGTAATAGGAGCAGAACAAGGTGGACACTAGAGAGGGTCCCTCAGAGCTGACAGGAGTCTTGAAGGCTGCAGATGGTGCCACCTGTCCATCGTATCTCAGCTGAGAAAACTGAGGTTGACAAGATGAAAACACCCTTTCTAGATTGGCCGGGCAGGCAGCATCCCTCAATTCAGATACCCTGGCCTTTGCACCATATTCTGTGCCCTTTGCACCATATTCTATACAACTGTTCATCAAACACATGGCCAGAATTTGAGACAATTCCTAACAAGGGACTAACCTTGGCTTAGATTTGAGGCAGGATTCAGGCTCAGGGATCAAGGAGGCTCTGCCTCGGGTGGAGAGGGGGCAGTGGCCTAAGTCACCATTCTGTACTTGCCCTCTATTCAGGAACCAGCAAATCACTTGTAGGGGGGCCAGCCCGATGAAGAGGCAAGATGCCATTTAAGTGTGATTAATGGCATCAGCATTTGGCCATTACATAAAGAGACTTTATGGATGAGAGGGAAACTATGGTCGACCATGTCGCAGTCATGACTTATGGGCCTGGGCCTGCCTTTCTTCACCTTTTCAATAAGAGGACTGGATGAGACAGCTTCTCCAGGCACCGAAGGTAAAGCTTCCTACCCCATACCAGGGCTCTCCCACAAGAAGTTACTGACAGAATCACCAGATGTGCAAACTTAGGAAGTTAATTCCCTTAGTTTATTAATTCCTTCATTTGGTGTTTATGTTTATTCAATAAATATGTATTCAGTGCCTGCTACGTTCCAAGTGTTTCTGTAGATAGAAATGCAGGGTGAGCAAAACAGACAAAATCCCTGTCTGCACAGGCTTGTGATTCTAATGAAGAAGTTAGACTGGCAAATGCATGGCATGCTCTATACATAAAGAAATGTGCTATAAATAAAACTAAAGGTGAGGGGATTAATTCAGAATGTGGCGTAAGGGCAGACCTGCCTCAACAACAGGAACAAGACCCAAATCTCAAAAGGTAGTGAGACATCTCATGGTCCAGTATAACTTTTCCCAGAAGAGGGATACCAAATGCAGAGACAATGAAACAGGAACTAGCCAGCTCTATATGTTTGGGGAGGGCAAGAAAGCTGTGGTGAGAGTGGTCGAATGAGGCTGGAGATATGAAGGGTCAGATAGGCATTCAGTTTTAGAGTATGTCCAGAGTTTCTACTCTGCATCTAAAGAAAAGCTCTGCTGCAGATGTATTTGCCTTTTAAGACTGTTGCAAGCCTTCATCTCTTGGATCCACCTGCCTCACACTGTGACTGGCACAAAGAAATGCCCAGTAAAAATTATTGTGACAATAGTAATTATTATTATATTTATATCACTAAAACTATTATATTGATAACAATGGCCAAAGAGAGGTGGGCTTGTGTTAGCACACAGAGTTACACGAAGTATAACAGCTACATATTTTGAAGTTCCCCACTGGTTTCATTTTGCCAGTTTACCCCTCATCTATCAATCTGGGAATTGTAAAAAATTTGAGAACTATTTGGAAAGAGTTTGTATTCCACTTTTGACCTTGTCCTTTGGGATGTGTTAGGGAAAAGGGAATAAACAGAGCACTGGAGAGATACAAGAGTTCTGGATGTTTACATTGTACCAACAATCCTGGGGCAGGATTAGGTGACTGGGAAAAGGAAGTGTCTCTGTCAAGAGAATTGGTAACATAACCAAATGTTACGTTTCAGTTTAGTCCCAAAATTAGAAGGGCTGCTGATCCAGAATGTTCACCATACTACATCCACAGTATTGAGAAGATGGGTTTCTTCTAGAGAGAGATCTGTAATGAGGAATTTTAAATTCTCTGCTTTGCCTTGGTTCATCTCAGTGAATTCCAGTGCCTGTGAACTTGTGTCTTCCTTGTTGTCTACAAATGCCTCCTTAATTAAGTGATCATTTAATGATAGCTTTTATCCCAGAATATGAGGCTAAATGTGATGATAATGTGAATGACTTTAGACACTTGAAAGAGAGAAAATAAAAATCAAATTTAATTGAGAATTTATTATATGCCAGATATAGTTATAAGTGTTTTAGATGTATTAGCTTTAATTTGGCCATGACATTAACCATGTACAGTAGATTCTTTTATCATTCCCATGGTACAGATGAAGAAACTGAGGCCCATAGAAAGTTAAGATCACTTAGCTCCTAATAAGTGACAGTGGCCAAGAATCAAACACTGGAACCCTGACCTCAGCACTGGGCTCTCAACTGTTTTGCTATGTTGCTGTCAATCTCCAATAAAAGTGGAATGTCCTTGTTATCAATGATTGTTGGGATGACAGTTGATGAAGTAGACCTCTTAGGGAGTGACTTCATACAAAGTGCTTATGTTAAAATTCCCATCCCTGTTAATAAAATCTTACATCCCATCTAAAACATTTATGCTTTTTAAAAAAAATTTTTAAATGATTATTTATTTGAGGAGGGAGAAGCAGAGAGAGAGAGAGAGAGAGAGAGGAGAGAATTTCAAGCAGGCTCTATGCTAACAGTGTAGAGCATGATGAAGGGCTCAATCCCACAATCCATGAGATCATGACCTGGGCTGAAATCAAGAGTCAGATGCTGAACTGACTGAATGCAAATATGTAAGGAAGGGAGAATAGCAACCTGACATCACACTGAGGGATCAATGACTCTGAGAGTTTCCTGAGGCTGACAGGTCTGCGATGAGACAGGAGACAGAGTATATAGATGTATGGGGCCTGAGTCTGGCCTCTAGGCCCAGCTCCACCACCTGATGGTTGTACCACCATGGACCAGTCACTGCATCCTTCTTCATCTCTGGTTTCCTTATAGATAGCATGCAGCTACAATTATCTTAGGAGGTTTTTATCAGAATAAAAATGAAATTATTTATGTATTTAGTGCAGTGCCTGAATAAAATAGATGCTCAAAAATGGTCTTTATTGCTATCAATATAAACTGTATCTTACTGTATTAAAGACTGGTTTTGATAGAAGCCTGGCCCTCATAGCTGCATAAATGGTCACAAGACCCTGGCCAGGTGCTGTTCAGAAGATATTATACAAGACATCTTCAATATAGGACCTATATGTCTATTGTCTCAGGACCTCCTGAGTGCTTGGAACCTGGTAAATATGGAATAACTATTATGGATTGACAGAGAATTAGGATGTCTTCCTCCAGTGAAAATCAAGCCAGGCCTATGTACTGCATCTAAAGGCTCAATGAGAGTGTGGGAGATAGTTGAAGTCATCACTAAAATATTGTTCTTTTTATTTAACCTAGTGTATGAACATTCCTTGTCAAAATTTCCCCTTGAGGACAGGGATAAGAATACCTTAATTGCTATGTGAACTTAAGTAATTTAATTTACTGTTTGAGTTGAACCAAAGAATTTCTAATACTTCTTCCAGATTTAGGATCCTACAACTTTAGGATTCATGTACATTTATCCAATAAGATGAAAATAGGTATCTGCAAGTCAGAAGGAAAATAGGTATCAAAATCTGGGACAAAAACCAGTGAAATGAAAAAGAGCTTGGTGTCCAGCCAAGAGAAGTAAGGGGGATCTCAGAGAAAGTCTTGGCCTTCATTTGATCAATACAAGAAGACTTCCTGGAAGAGGTGGGACCCTGGGAAGCCTTGAGAGAAGGAGAAAGTATAGCATGCAGTGCAAATTATATGAGGGGTCATTGCAAAAGTTCAGTGCAGTTTGGAAAAGAATTGGGACCAAAATGGGGAGACCAAATAAAACCACCATTTCTTCTATTCCCTGCCCCCAATGCTCTCTGTGAATAAGGCAATGGAAGAAAAAGTTTTTCCAACTGCAGGCCCCCTCAATTCCACTCTGGCCAGGCAACTGCAGAGAGCAATAAAACTTTAATGGCTCCCAGTGGGTCGATTCGGCAAGAAGGAAAGTGTTATAAATCTCACCCGATGCTTATGTGCAGCTTAAAAACAAACGGCTCCAATCACACTTAGCAGAGCCAGCCAATTTCCCCAGCATGGGGATGTAGCATAGGAAGATTTACCCACCTACAGGACTCGTGGAAGGAGAAGTTTGGCTAAGAGAGAGGGGGAAAGAAAAGGTCAGCTGCAGAATGAATATCAACAGTTTTGCAGTTGATATTGGTGTGATATCAATTGGTGTGTCCTCAAGGATGGTGTGATGCAGTGGCTTGCATGTGGCTGTCCTGCTAAGCAGCAGTGGACAAGCAGCCTTGATGAATCATCCATGTAGTGAGATGTACTGGTGGAGACACATTTATGAGTGCAAAGTGACCTACTGGCTCTCTGACATTGCTTCTCCAAGCACACAAGGGGACCCATCAGTCTCTTCAGGGACTTCTGTCATTGTGGTTGGTGTACCAGAAGCTCTGAGCATCTAACTAACCAGTGGGGCTATATGATGTATAAACATAGATCCTTGTAAGAAGTTGTCCTCCTCCATGATCCCCCAGACAGATAAGAATTGGAAGTTAAGGATGCAAAAAACTTTTTTTCCAGCAGAACTTGTGCTGTCTCACCATCCTTTCCAGTTCCAGCCCCAGCCACCCTTTCTTGGAGGGACCTTTGGCCCTCTTCCACTGACAATGCTCAGCAGGACCATACAGCAATCCTATGAAGAAGCAGGGTGCATTCCATTGATGCACTGTGTCAACAAAGGTAAGAAATAAGTCCTAAATCTACAGAATGCATTGTGATGCACTCTCCAAAATGCAGATACCATATTAGTATTAATAATATTAGTAATAACAGTAGCAGCAAGGATTTAGTGAGGCTTCTCATGTGTCAGAACCAGTGCTAAAATTCTCTTAAATATATTATATTGTTTAACATTCAAAACAATCCAAGTGTTAGACATTTCCCCCATCTTCGACAAATTAGGAAGCTGAGATTCAAGGAAGTTCCATTCAATGGAAGTTCCATCCATTCAAGGAAGTTCCATCCAAAGTTATCCAGATAGAGAAAGGAGAAGATAGGAGCAGAATTGGGGAGATATGACTTCAAAGCCCATTCTCGATCATTAGATTGTAGAAGCAAAAAAAAAAAAAAAAATCAGAGGCACTGTTTTTGAATTACATATAAAATTTTTAAAAGCTAATGCTTACCAAGTGTTTGTCATATTGCAGATACCATTCTAAGCCCCTTGCATAAATCAATGCACTTAATCTTCACTAAAAATAAAAGAAGCATATAAGCTGTTACCCTCATTTTACAGATGAGGAGACCAAAGATTGAAAAGATTAAAGTATTTATATAAGATCACAGTGGATTAAGGGTCAGAACCAGGAATAAATTTATATCTCTCTCTGACTCTAAAACTTTCAGCCTAACCTGCCATATTCTGTAACATACTAACAATCATAAACAGTTATATGAGTATGAATTTTAGCATTAGAATAACTGCTATAACTCTCACTGCTGTCAAACCCAAAAGAGATCAAGAAAGGGTAAATAAGCGTCCGGAATGTACAGGAGGGAGGATGCAAGGTGCTGGGTTCATCAGTCCTATAGCACCTGCTGGGTCACCCTGCCCTTCCCTTGTGGGTCTTCAGGAGGACTTGGGTCCTAGTCTGACACTTCTGCTGAGGGCCATGTGATCTGGGCCTGCAGCTCATTTCGGGGCTTGCAACTTACCCCTAAGGAGGCTGTTCTTTACACTCAGGAACAAGGAAATGATGAATCCTAGGCTGAAGGTAGAAAATACAAGAGCAAGCAAAATAAAACATGGTCACTTCTCCCTAGGTTTCTCTTGAAAGTGCATAGATTTCAAGAAATGTGCCCATGGCCTGAGGTAGAGTTGTTCCTCAGTATGCAAAGATTCTTCATTTTCTAACTTGCCTACTTGTCAAAATTTATTTGTAACCCCAACATCAATACCTGTGGCTCTTTCACGGACATTTGCAGACATGGGCAGAGTGGTGAAAAACCGGAGTCACCAGTGTATGTGTTCCCAGCTGCAGTGGAACAAGGCAATATCCTGCCTTCTTGTCTCAGTTCTCCCACCATAAACAGTGTCCCATTTGAAGTATATTCAGTGTCATGTTTTTTGCATTGTTGCACTTTTTCATGGTAGTTTCCCTTTGTAAAGTGGCCCCACATGTATTGCAGAAGGGCTGTCTAGTGCTGATCACAAGACAGCTAGGATGTGCCTTACAAAGAAATACATGTGTTAGGGAAGTCGAGCTCAGGCATGACTTACAGTCCTGTTGGCCAAGTTTGATGTTAACAAGTGAAAAGTATATATCAAATAAGGTAACTTTAAAAGGAAATACACATAAGACAAGACCATGTATTGATTGGTTGACAAAAATGTGACCAGAGCCTCGAAGGACCCTAACTCTTTATTTCCCTCAGGAGCAATGTTCAGTGTTTGCTAATTCAGTGTTTGAGATGCCTTAAAACTACTACAAACAATAAAACTGACTATAGTCTTCCTCCACCCCAGAGTGTGCCTGGCTATTGCTTACTCTCTTTGGTAGCTATATGACATTGAAAAATCCACTTCAGCCTCAGTTATCTCATTTATACAATGACAATAATCATAGAATCTGCCTAATCAAGTTACAACTGGTCAGCGAGATAAAGTGTGTAGTGTGATATTTGGTACGCAGTGAGTAAGCTGCTCAATGGACCGCAGCCTCTGTGAATTTGTTGTCACCAGTAGCCCTCACTGGGGTAGCATGGCAGTCTCAGGAAAGCCAGTCACTGATCTTCTGTTTCCTTTTCAGGCTGGGTATACTTCTTGGCAAAATGTTGAGCTAATTTCAGGAACAACCCAAACTCCAGAGGATTGTCCGGAGGATGGTTAATACAGAAAATGTGATGACTATGGCTTTGTCAGACCTCTCCCCTCATATCTGGCTCAGGAGTTTAAAGAAGTTTCAATCACTTAACTAAGAAGGATCTCCAACTCCTCCATTTCTCCCCTCCATTTCTCTCACCCAGTGCTGAGGAAATAGAATGGCCTCTCTCCATGATGCCCCACCTGTTCCCATACAGCCCAGCAGGCCTCCCCACTGCACATTACCCTTATGATACTTCTCAGCAGCTCCTCATCTGCAAAATGCCCCATCAGGTTTCCTCCATCCCTCATCTAAGCCCTCTCAATAAACTTCTATTCCTGGCCCCCCATCACTCCTCCTGGATGGCATCATGAGACTTGTAGTCACCCAAGCTCAGGGTCATCACAGGTTGTGGCTAGCACTTGTACATTACTCCACATAGGATCAGTTGCTGAGTTATGTTGTCAACAATCATTCCCACATCTGTATCATCCATCCTTATCTCTTCTCATTCCCATCAACAATTCCCAATGAAGGAGTACTATTTGTCCTCCATGTTACTACAATAAACTTCTCTGGACTGTAAATTGCTGGTATTTCTTTACTACAGCGCTCTACTCCATTGTTCTGAAGGACAATTCTAGTGTATCACTTCTGCTCAAAAACCTTCAATAGCTCTCCTTTAACTACAATATTTAGTACAACTTCTCAAGGATGCAGTGATGTATTCCTAACTCATCACTCATCTCTCTTACTGTTCTCCCCGTCAGATAACTATGAGACAAATGGTACTTCCACTATCCTTGAACACCCTCAGAAGTTGCTCTTCTTCATATCTTTGCTTGCTCAACCTAGACTGTCCTTCTGCGCAATATCACCTCATCTATAAACCGTTTCCTGATCTTCCAACAACAAAAAATGATACTTTGCTCTTCTGGGTTGAACTATGTTCCCACTTCTACCGAGGAATTTACATTCCACCATATTAGAGAAATTCATGGAGTTGTTGTAACATCTATTTTGACTACCAGATCTTGAGAACAAAAACTGAGTGTGACTCATGGCCTTCACCCCTTAATAGTGTGCACATTGTAGGGTTCCATGTCCATGTGTTTAAAGAAGTGGTCCTGAAGGATATTCTTAGTCATTGAAGTGTTGCTATAATTAGTGCTTATTTTCAGACAACTGATGGATATTCCAGAGTTACTTCCTAGTGAGTGCAAGTGGAGAGGAAATGGAAGTAAAGGTGGTCCCCCCACCTTGGTTGGACTGCTATCTTCCAAGTGCAACATCTATATCTATTTCTTTTTCTCTTCTCTCTTTCAATAACCAGTATAGAAATGTGAAATCATCTATATTCAAAAAATTCTCCATTTATCTATATTTTTTTTATTCTCAAGTATCAGTAAAATGCCATCCTGCTGGCCAATAACTCAAGAAGGCCTGATTTCACTTGGTTCTGTGCTACTTTTCAGATAGAAAGATGAACAAGTAAAACTGTATATCTTTCTAACTAAAAAAGTGTCTTACCTACTAAGTGGACTCGAGCTGGCCCTGTCAAGAAAAGCAAGTCTTTTAAGGGTAAGTCAAAATGGGAGTCATCTGGGGGCGCCTGGGTGGCGCAGTCGGTTAAGCGTCCGACTTCAGCCAGGTCACGATCTCGCGGTCCGTGAGTTCGAGCCCCGCGTCAGGCTCTGGGCTGATGGCTCGGAGCCTGGAGCCTGTTTCCGATTCTGTGTCTCCCTCTCTCTCTGCCCCTCCCCCGTTCATGCTCTGTCTCTCTCTGTCCCAAAAATAAATAAAAAACGTTGAAAAAAAAAATTTTTTTAAAAAAATGGGAGTCATCTGGAGGAAGTAGAAGGATGAGTGCTCTAGCTACCTGAGTTGGGCAGATAGCACTTGGGTAATGCATTTGGTTCTAAGTTTGTGCCAGCTAAGGCAAATGGAAAGGACATCGGCTTATGTCATTTGTTCTCTAAAAACAGAAAGTGGACAAATTCATCAGTCCAGACAGCATTTTCCTTGGAACCAAACTTAAGCAGAAATTAACTGTGAGAGATAGTGTGGATTGCAATCGACAGGATTTATAAAAAGGACTTTGACTGACACAGTGGAAAAATACTTTCAACCCCATTTTTATAGAACATAGAGAAATTCTCTTCAATTGCCAGGTCTCATATTGATCCTACATAAAAGTTGAGGGTATTACATTAGGTCCTGATGCAGGAAAGGCATTTCTTCAAGGAAGATGACACAATTTGACCATCATTAGTATGGCCTGTTTTCCGAAATATTTTTCTAGGGGCTGTGATGGGTATGAGCTTATCCAATTCTGCCCTTTTACCTAGTCCCTTGTGTTGCCAAGGGCATGCTCCTGCAGAAACCTGTTTGCAATGAGAGACCTCATCTACTGCCACTAATACAAAGGGGCATGATCTCCTGGCCTGGGAGACTGTGCCTAGGAATCACAGACCCCTAATAAAATTACACTGGTCAGCCCAAAACTCAAACCTTGCTCATGGCAAGTAACATTTATTCCACTGACATTTCTGTTTTTATTATTTAAAAAAAATTTTTAATGTTTATTTATATTTGAGAGAGACAGAGCATGAGTAGGGGATGGGCAGAGAGAGAGAGAGGGAGACACAGAATCCGAAGCAGACTCCAGGCTCTGAGCTGTCAGCACAGAGCCCGATGCGGGGCTCAAACTCACAAACTGTGAGATCTTGACCTGAACCGTTGGATGCTTAGCTGACTGAGCCACACAGGCACCCCTATTCTACTGACGTTTCTAAGTTTTGTCTCTGATCTTTAGCTTTGATGGAATCTCTCAGGTGTCTTACTAAGTACTGTCCAGTGCAGCCCTTCTAGAAAACTACTTCCTACTCAGGTCTATGTTAACCATTTGTTTCCTGGCTTAGGACAGGGTTATTTCTCAAAGATCACTTTATTGCACACTCCTCATAGGCAGTGAGAATGTCTTTCTTCTTGATATCTGCATCTACTGCAATGTCTGGTCCATAGTAAAGATTCAGTTAATACTAATTGAATAAATGAGTTGCTTCTTCTCTCTTCCCCCAGGAGAAACTGTGAGGACCATTTAGTAAAGTGGCACCTTAAGATATACATATTCCTTCTCTCTATCTGAGAGGAAGGACAAGACTAGAAATATTTTTGAATAAAGCAATCTAAAGAGATGCAAACAGAAAAGATACAATGTTCAAAAATTAGTTTTTAACAAACCAAATAGCTGTGTTAACCACATTCTAAGTTATATAGGCACTTTAGAGAGTATTAACCTTTCCCCAGACCCTCACCTTATACTTCTCAATCCAGGCCCCTACACCCATTTTCAACCACATAAAATGCAAGTGCCAACCATTTCCTTCTGATCAGCCACCCTTTACCAAATCTGTTTCTATTAGTCCTATTTTTCCCATGTGAGTTGAGAATCACTGTCCTGAAAATTACTAAAGAGTATAGAGTTTAAGTCCAGTCTGCAAGACTTTTTTATGCTAAAGGACTCACTCCTGCCAAAGACAAAGAAACACCAGATTCACTATATGCATCATCCTGGGGATAGGGATACACCTGGATCTGCAATTGTGTTGGTATACTCTTCCTTAAGCAGGAATCTTGGTATTTATTGTGAAACTCTTTACTTCTTTTTTGAAATTATTTTATATATGCTTTTTTAAAAAATCCCTCTTTAAAGTAGAAAGAGGTTTAAGGAAGAAATGTTAATATAAAGAATAAAGGTACTGAAGGGAACTTGCCCTGTACTTTCTTCAAACTTGTGATTTTTTTTCACCTCCATTGATGGTGTATGGTGGAATTTGGACTTAACAGTAAGTGAAGCCTGGGCTACACTGACCTTGTGAGGTTTGCTTAACCTGTTTAAGCTTCAGTGAACACAATAATTAAGTAGCAAAAACAGCTAACATGTTTAGCAAAATGGTAGGTATATAGTAAGTTCTTAATAGTGTCAGTTGTTGCCTTCATCATCACCATTACCATCTTCTCTTCCTCCTCTCACAGTGCTTTTGCAGACCAACTTCATTGCCATGCACAACTGTGTTATGAATCCCCAGGACAATGGGAGTCCAATGAACAACACATACGCATACACCATTACTCTACTCCACTACTCTAGATGAGAAGGACATAGACAGCTGGCTAGAAGCAACAATTATCCTTACTTACTCTACAAAGTTAATTTCAAAAGAGAATGGCAGTTCTCAAAATAACCTAAGCACAACACCCCCAGACAGAGTCCTATGCCACTGGATTTCTACTCCCTTAAGCAGCATGTAATTTCTAGATTTGTCTTTTCTTTAATCCAATTTCCTAAACTTAACCAGATTAGGAAAGTACATATACTGTTGAATGAATGCTTTTATGCATTTGTCTACTAATGAATGCAAAGGTCTGCTCCAGTTTGCATTTGGCAAGCTAGGAAAGCCTTCCTGTGAATTTAGGATGAAAAAAACTGATTTGGATAAAGTTAGAAAGCTACTCATCATCTAGAAGAACATCAAAACTTTTCACTTTATAGAGTGATTTCCCCCAACTATCCCTTAATTTATCTGTTAGGCATCACATGCTCTTCTTTCTTTGCTGTTCCAACTTATCTGATCTGTAAGTTTCAAATGCCCAACATGGGGGGGAATGACATCTTCTAACTGAGACTAGAGCAAAGAAGTGATTGCTGTGAATTTGTAGAAATTCCAAGTTGGAAATGACTTCGAATGTACAGGTAGTACTTCTTGCCCTTGGCAACAAATTGTCCACATGTCCTGACCATGAGGGCATCTCTACTCATGTGAATCCTTCCAAAAAGATAGTTCATTCAACTTCCTTTAACCAGTTAGAAGTTAAGGAATGTTTTTAACCCCATCTTTGCCCCTTCTGCTAAACTATTGGATGAAAAAGAGTCATAACAGTATTTTTGCATTTGGATGGTGCTTTATGCCTCTCTAAGGGCTTTTACAGAAATTATTTCATTTTACTCTAAAACAACCTTTTGCAGTGGTGGAGATGACTGGTGGTGAGTATGACAATGTGAATGTACTTAATGCCACTGAAATGTACATGTAAACATGGTTAGAATGGTAAATTTTATGTTATGTATATTTTACCACATTAAAAAATTTTAATTAAAAATAAAACAGTCTTTGAGGTAGATGGGTAATGTTGTAAAGGGAAGTGACATGCTTAAGGCAAGTAATCCAGCTAGGACTGACCCCTCCATTATCAACCACCTTCATCTGATCCTCAGTTCCAGGCTCTTCCCACTGAACGATGTGTTCTCTGGACCCTGTGATGGTCTGGCTCATTAAGACTGGTTCCATCTGCACCCAAACTCATGTTGGGCCCCTAAGCTAGTAAGTTCCTGAGAAGTCTGCCTGAAAGGATGCTAAATCTTACATTCTAAAAATGCCATATATTCAGGGAAAAACAATCACTGGACACATGGGACACTGGAACTCTTTTCTTTCCAGCATCCAACTGCTTTCCTCTTTATAAATATTACGAATCTGAAGAAAAAGTAATTTATTAAGTCTGTTTGCTTTGATAAGTAATACTCCAACTATCCACCCTAACAATTTTCCCCAAGTTCACATCAGAAAGGTAACTAAAAAATAAATACCAAGAGGCTTAGAAGTCAGAGCTCAACTTATTTTAAATATTAGACAACTCAGTCACACTCCATATTTTGTAGGTAAAACAGACGTGGTGTGAAAATGAAATGAAATAATTGATGTGAGAGTACAGAGAGTTCCCAGGAAATAAGATAAAAATCAAATACCCAATTGTTCAGACCACTAGAAAGAGATGGAAAATGAATAATTCAAAAGGGCAGAAAATCCATATGTATTTTCTGTAAAAATAACTAAGCTTTGTACAATATTTTGCAATTTGCAAAACACTGTCCAAACATTATCTCATTTGACTTTTCCCAAAACCTTGCGAAATAAACTATTATTGTTGTTATTATTCCACTTTTATGATGGAGGAAATAGGCATAGAGGGTTTGCATTTTGGCCCAGGGTCACAGAGTCTCTAGGTAGAAGAGCTGGGTCCCTAGACAGTTCTTCTATTGTTAAATGCTAGGTTGATATTACTGTTCTTTAACCCTCTTTATGCAAGTTGAGTTTTGGTGGGATTGGTTTTAATATGACTGATGTTTGGGACATACACTCCAAAAAAAGAAAAAAAAGAAAAAAAGCTCAGGATAGCTGGGAAGATGCTAGTTTCCCTCAGGCTGACTCTCCCACTAATAATCTCTTTACAACTGACTCCCTACTAAATAGCCATTCTTTTTAAGAGTATCCTTTTTTAAGCCTTCAGTGAGTGAGAAACTGTTGAGTGTGGAATTTTTAAGGGAAACCCTGGAAAGTCCACTGAGACTGGAGACAATGCTCACGGCAGTGAGTTCTCAGTGTAGCAGCCTAGCAAATGCTTTGATAGAGTTAATGCTGATTGTCAACTTCTAAATCAACTGGGCCATGGGAAAGTCAAATGCATAGACTCCAACAAGATTGAAAAAGATTCCTGAAACTGTACATTCTAAGATTAGCTGAAATCTGTAGAAGGAAGGCAGCTATGCCATGTAGATGATGACTCTATCCTAAAAACACAGTTTCTCACCTTGGATTACCATCTCTTGGCAAGGACAAGAGATTCTTTTCAATTTACCATAAAAAATGGGCCTTGCCTGGAGTTATGTCAACATCGGATGTCCTGGATCTTTATAAGACAAACAGACCTGGACAGAAAGCAGACAGAACCTGAGATAAGCCAGCTCAGGCCCCTGATCCTACCTTTGGCTCTTAACTAAAAACTGCTGAGAAACCTGGTCTTCTGGTTTCTGCCCTGCAGGCGTCTACAGAAACTCTAACCCACAAAAGCCCAAGAGGCTGGACCCCTGAGGCCAAACCAAGGTAGGATTTGTAAGGATCAGTCAGCCACAGCTATGGCTCCCTCTCTCTTTGCCCTAGCTGGTATGTAGTTTGAACCCAGGAAAACCCTAAGTTAGGTTCTCTGCCGCAAGTATTCTTATCCATGTTTTAACCATGACTCTGCTTACCTGTTTTAGTGCTATACCATAAGCCCCATGAGGATAAAAGGTATCTAATTTCTTTGCAGTGATTGAAAAGCTCTGGAGTCAGACTGCTGAGGTATAAAACTGGGTCTCTATCATTTACTCTATGACCTTGGGCAAGTGTCTAAATCTCACTAAGCATGTTTTATTATCTATGAAATGGACTTTCCTAACCATACAGTTATTGAAAGGATCACATAAAATAGTGCATTTAGCATGCTGCCTGGCACATAATAAAAATTTCATAAAATGTTAATCATTGTTTTCATTCTGTCCTATTCTCTTGCTCTAGCACAGCTCCAGGCACACAATAAGCCATTTGATAAATTTTTATGAATGAAATTCTGCTCAAAACCAACATAATATTAAACATACATCATACTTTGCTTTCTTTTTTTTTCTATGCGGAATTACCAATTATCATTTAAGAATTTCCTAGAATCATAGGAAGAAATCAGAATTTGCAGAATACTGGGAAGAATTGGGGGTGGGGAATGAATTAAGAACAGGTCCCCATAGAATATTACCCTTTTATGACAACATCCTTTCCTTTTATTATTACATTTTAAAGGGAACTTTATATGTGATATCATCATACCAATAACAAGTTGCCCTTTTATTAATTTCAAATAGGTGATACCTAGAATAAGACTGGTAAACTCTAACTACTCTAAAACTATTCTTTAATTCTGTCTTCACATTAATGATCACGTAGCTAATTCTATCCATTTCAGGAAATATTCATTGGCTAAGATCTTCTGTCCTCCAAGCATTCTACTAGGTGCTGTGTTGGATAAATACAAAGAAGATAAAGCTTGCTTAGTCTGTAAATGACCACAAACTGGGTGGCTGAAAACAACATATATTTATTTTCTCCTAGTTATGGAAGCTAGAAGTCTAGAAATCCAGTTGTTAGCAGGGTTGGGTCCTTGTGGAGGATCTGAGGGAGATAATCTCTTCCATGCTTCTCTCCTAGCTTCCAACAGTTGCTTGCAATCCCTGGCATTCTTTGGCTTGTAGACATATCACTCCAATTTCTGTTGCCATCTTCACATGGCATTCTCCTTGTGTCTGTTTGTGTCTTTACATCTTCCCTCTGTGTGTGTTTCTGTATCCAAATTTCCTTCTTCTTAGAAGGACGCCAGTCATTGGATTAGAGCCCATCCTAATCCAGTATTGCCTCATCCTAAATTGATTACTTCTGCAAAGACTCTGTTTCCAAATAAGGTCCCATTCACAGGTACTGGGAGTTGACACTTGAATATATCTTTTTGGAGGACACAATCCGACGCAGAGTAAGTACCCTTTAGGGTTCTAATACTAAGAAGAGGTAACACTTATACAACACTCACCATATACCAAGCATTGCTACAGTTCATATGTTACTCAAATAATCCTTATTATAAGTCTATAAAGTGAATATTATTGTCATCCTTTTCAACTTATAGACAGGGAAAGACCAGAGAGATGAAGTAACTTGTCCAGGGTCAGACAACTTGGTTTTGATGTTTGACCTCTTAAATCCTCTTCTACACTATCTCTTACAACCTGTAGGTGAGATGAGGCTGATTAAATAATAATGATAAAAGAAGCATAAACAATGTGTGACAGGAGACCAGAGAGGCTGATATTGCTCTGGATGGGAGCATTTGAACTAGACTTTTACTTTATACACTTCAAAGGTAAATAGATATTGCCAAATGCCAGAGGCAGTACTAATTTTTGGAGATAAACTTTTTTTTAAAACCCACAAAACAAAGTAGACTTTGTGCTGATAAGGCTTAGTCTAGAGCAGAATAATAAGATATAAACAAACAATTGCAATACAAAGTGTTAAGATGAATTGCAAACATATGTGGAAATTGTGGAAATCATCATGGAAAGATGCAACTTGACATTTTAGAGTTCCTGCATGATTGTGTATTTTTTACCACCCAATCAGATTATAAATACCTTGAGATGATCTTCCATTTCCCTTGTATCTATTCCAAACAGGGTTTTGCAATGCTTTCTGCACATAGGACACTCAGGGAAAGTGCTTATTAAGGATGTTTGCTCAACCAAGGATGTAGAAAAGATGATAGAGCATGAGCTGTGCTGTTCCCTAAAGTCTTTGCTTCTCCCAACTGCTTGACAAACCCAGGAGCTATTAGTGACACCTGTGCATGCTGAGCACAGGGACATGATGTCCCCTCTCCTGGAGTTTCACATACTCAACAGAGCTCTCCAGGCAAACCTGTTTCCTCTGAGGAGTGTGGCCTATGTTTCAGGGCATATGAAATGTGACACAGACTCTCTGGAAGCCATGGACTTCAGATTGCAGCTCCCTCTCCTTTGCCCATACTTCTTTTTCCTGCTTTGCTTTTCCCTACCTACTGGGTTGTGAGTGGGTTAGGAAGTTTTTATTATCTACATGTTTTCTTACCATTCTCATCAACATTTGGGTCTTCTTTCTCAGCAACATGGGATATAAGACAAATCCAATCAACATTTTTTTAAAAAAGGGTACCCTCAGGTATAAGACCTGGGAACTACTTTTTTCCATGCAAATCCACTGAACTCTATTTCTAGCCTTTCTCCTCACTTGTATCCACTTTGCATGGTCCAGCCCTTGTGCCTGGGAAGTAGGATGATGATGTTGCCTATGGGCTACCTTGGGCTCCTGCCAGGCACAACATCATCTGTTTTGTACCCATACCTAAACAAGCCTCTTCCAGATCAAACTATGTCAATCCCTGCAGAAGCCAAAGGATCCAGTTCCCTGCCTCTTAATAATCTTTTTCTTCTTACAAATCCTCCAATCCTAGTCCCAACTTGCCATTTAGCTGAAGAGTTTCATACCTAAAAACAAAAACAAACAAACAAAAGTGCTGTCTAAGTGATATAGCCTCAGCAAAATAGACTCAGTCTGCAGTGATCAAAAGAAATCATGTTTCCTCCCTTTTCAACTCCCCCTTCAGTTCATTTCTATCTTTCCTTTTGTTTGGATCTTGCCTTGCTTCCTATTTATGTAATAGGCCCACTGGGTACAGACTGTGTCCAATTGTGAGCTGTTTGCACTGCCTGGCACATTACAGTCCTGAGTAAACACGATTATTATGATTATCGTTATGATATATCATAACAATAATCTCAATTCAATGCACATTCTTCTAAACTTTGAGCAGCATAGAGAGCAAGAAACATATACCAAGTCCCTTGTATATATCTAAGAGCTTTGCATAAGGATCTGAATTTAAAGGGTGCATCTCTGAGCTGCACCTCTGAACCTGCAGAGACTGGAGGGTAATTATCTTGTAGCCTCAGAGGAAGCAGAACATGAGGCCATTCTTTTTCCATGCAGACCAAATAAGAGCTAGGTAGAGATTAGAAAAGATTGAGAGAAGAGAAAAATTATTAAACCTAGTTGCTTCAGAGGCAGCAAAGACCACAGCTAGGGCTGACCCAATGGCAAAAAGCCTGTTCAAGCAATGATAAGAAAAATCATTTACTGGGCACATTAATTTCAGTTGTGGGAGCTGAGCTCTCCCTGAGTTGTCCATTGGATAAATGCTGTCAGGATATGCTGTAAGCTGTTCCAATGAGATGTAATAATTGAATTTGTTTTCATTTAATTTGGAGGGCCTTTAATTAAAAGCCAGGCTTGTGTGTGCAGAGAGATAAAGCCAGACACATGGAGGCTGGGGGTAATTTGGGTGCTGAATGCAATAATTAATTGTAAACTCAGAGGTCAGGAGACTGGCAGTATCTTTGTGAAATCAACACAGTGAGCTGGCCATCCAGCTGGAATAGACTCAGGAGTAAAGGAACCGTATGCCTAAGTGATTTTTTGAAACCTAAATCACAATTACAGAGTAGCATGGAGGTTAATTTGCAAAGTTCATTAATCAGAGAAATAAATATATCAGTGATCACCCTATGAAAAACAACCTGGAAAAGTCTGGTTTTCCAGCCACAAATTCCCAAACCTTCCACTCAACATTGTAGTGGTATGGAAGCCACATTGTGACTTTGTCTTGACTACCTTCATTCATCTTTGAACTACTAAGCAGTCTATTTCTCCCCTCTAGGTCTCAGATCAAACCCATCCACCTGACATTTCAAGATAATACAAATCTGTCTTAGAATGGTGGGTCTAAAATTGAGAATAATCCACAGGATAAAGGCTTTTATTAGCATTCAAGAAATCAACATCTAGAGTTAGTATCAGAAGGCAAAGTTTCAATTAGTGTCCAATATTTATCTAAGGAATTAGGAGTAGAGGGTTAACTGGAGTAATCAATCTGCAGACATAGTTGTATTTCATGATGTAAGGCAATAAAGTAAAAATCTGATGCTTACATGTGAATTTGCTGCCCTGAAAAATGATATTCTATTAGATGCACATTTTGTGCTTGAGAGAGCTTGATTATGGAAATGCATCCCAGCATGCAGTGGTGGGGCAGACAGAAGGATGCTTCCTTGCAATTCTCAATGCTGAGCACAGTGATGAGATCTACATTCCCTTTGTGTCTCCATCTTTGCCAAGAATGTCCAGTGTGGATTTCCATCTAATAGAAATGTGGACAGGGGTCTGTTGCTTAGTCAGATTTTGGAAGTCTACCACTTTCAGATTCTTTTTCTTTTATAACTACTTCTTAGAGGAAGGAAATTTTACAGGTTAGAGGCTTTCCCCAGAGAACAGAAACATGGACTATAGATCAGAGGGTGTCAACAGAATTACCCAGCACACTTTTAAAAAAATTATGTGAGCTTTATCCTGAACCAGTACTTCAAGGGACTGAGGCTTCTGGTTAATTCTAATTACCCTCAGCTAGGGACCACTGGAGCAGATAAACTCTAAGATTTTCCCACATATAAAGTCATGTTATTCTGAGACCCATTTTAAGAGCCAGGCACTCACTGTGTGCCTAGCAATTTGCTGTCCTAGAATATAATCATGGAACCTGAGGATTGGAAAGTTTATGGCATTCAATCCTATGGTGATCAAATACCCTCTATTATATCCCAGCCAAACATTGCTTATTGTCTGTTGATGCCTTGAAGTTTTGCTAAATATCAACCAGGCCTCATGCATATCCCTCAACACCTGGAAAAAACAGCCACTTGTATGTACCTGAGCAAAGAACAGGAAATTTTAAGGACATATGTGGATTGTCAAAGGAAGGACGTTGTAACTGTTTAGAGCAGGGGTCTCTTTCCAGAAGAACCAATCAATACACCATGATACCCATAAGGACACTGTGGCGCAGAGATATATGACAGCTTTCTAGAACTCAATTCTAGGCAGTGTGACTTCAGAGCCTGAGCTCTTTACTTCTGTCACAGAGGTACCATTTTTAATTCTTACTCCAGAGTTATTTTGTGCCTAATTTGTAAGTTCATAAAACCTTGACATATGAAAATAATGATGTGATTAGAGAATTTAGAAAACTCTATGGCATGAGTTGCTAAGAAGGTGGTATTGCCAGTGAAAATATTTAATCCATAAATTGAAATTAAAAGCACCTGGTTTCCCATTGTAAATGAAGAATTCAAACATCAAAAATTTTTCTTTAACATTATATCTAAGCATCATAATGTTTATTACTATTGAGCTTCTATTACGTGCCACATGATAGATGTCTTACATATTTTTTTTATCCTTAGGTTTTTCTACCAATCATAAAAGATATTACCATCCTTAATTTACAATTGGTAAAACTGAGACCTGGAGAGTTGCCTGAGGCCTGATAGACAGTTGTAAGTCTGAATGTTTCCTTTGCCTATTCAGAACAAGGAATTTAGTTTCTAGAATTAACTTCTTAAACCATAATTAGGTAATAGTCAAATGCCTACTAGGCAGCAAAAGGCACCATGCTAGGCCTGCAGAACACAGATGGAAAAACTAATAAAATATCTGCCCTTGTAGATCTTACAGTCTGGGGATTGTGGAGAGACAAACAGAAAACTCAGAACCATGATTAAGTACTACAAAAACAAATACTGTATGCTATGAGAACTCGCAAGTAGGACATACATCTACCTGTAGAATTGGGTCAGGTAATAGTCAAGGGAAAGATGCACTGGAAAGTAAAAGAGAGAGAGACAATAATGTATCAGGTTGAAGGGATGGCATATGCAAAGCCTCAAGAACAAAAATAAGGTCAGAAAACTCCTGGTCAAATATGACTGGTACGCACCATACAACATAGAAGGAAGTGATGAAAGAAGTGACTGGAGTGTTTGTTACATTACTGAAAGGTATTTCCAATTATATCACCAAAGCCTACCATAGTGCCCGCCCATTGAATCACCTCTCAATGCCTTATTGGGTAGATATGTGAATAAATGGATGTTGGAGTACATCAAGATTCCAGCCCTATCTCCAGGTGGCCTGACTTGATGATTGTCCAAAATTCTCTGAACAGTTCTAATACTACAATCTTCTTAGAGTCCTGGTAAATTTATTTTTTAGACAAACCTAGCTTTTGCTATGATATATGTTTGTGTCTAGTGGGAGAATAGGAAAAGAATATGCCTCTGTAATAGGTTCTGTTTCTGGAAGCCATGCACTCATTGTGTCTTTTTCTCCAGGTTATAATTGCTCCCTAAGAAGGGTTGCATGGCATGCTTTGGTTTCTCTCTCTCTCTGGGTCTATTTTGGGATCTGGTTTAGAAGTCGCAAGGTTTTTGTTGCCTTTTTTTTCCCCTTGAATGAAAGCACACGTTAAGAAAAAAAAAATGTCATTCCCATCGGCTTTTTTGAAGTTGCTGGGAGACAAAGCAAGCAATAGCGAGTCTCCAAATGGGCTTTAAAGAAGAAATATATTTTAAATAAACCCTAAAGCAGAAAGCATCATTTGGAGATGTGTTATACATTCTGATCCTCCTTCTGCAAGGGAAGAGCTTTCCTGGGCCTGTAAACAAGTAATTTAGAAGAGTAATTTAACTCTTAGAAACTATAGAATCGCCCACCCCAGTGACCTCAAAATAGAGGCATCAGAACCAAGCATGGTCCCCAAAAGTTATCCCAACACCTTTCATTCTTTTGCCAAACATCCTTGCATTTTATTTACTTTGAGAGAGAGGGCCAAGGGAGGGACAGAGAGAGAGGGGGAGAGAGAGAGAATCACAAGCAGGTTCTACGTTCCTAGTGTGGGGCTCAATCACATAAAACATAAGATTATGACCCAAGCCAAAATCAAGAGTCAGATGCTCAACCGACTGAGACACCCAGGTGCCCCAGCCTCCATGCACTTTTAACTTCCTTGGTTTAAGACAAGCTGCATGCAGAAAACAATTGTGGCAAGATGTTTTTGCAGTACTATTTGGAATTCATTCTCTATTTTTTCTTACCTGTGTTTAAATAAGGCAACCAAACTTTTGCCTATTTGCCTAAGGGAGAGGTTTGCATGTTAGGCCAAAATATTCAAGGATAACCTCTTGTCCCTCCTATTTGAAGGCCTGTGCTCATAAGGTATTAAGAAGAGAGAAGGGGTGGCATTGGAAAAGAGAAATGGAAGCAGGAAAGGAGGTAGCAGATCTCCTCAAGCTTACCAATAGGACAAATAAAAGTCTTTGAATTTCTCAGGTAGTTAGACCTGAGAGGAGCTCCCTTACAAGAACCTATGGAATTAGATGGATATTAGAGAGGCAGTGGATGAAGGCCAGCTACTCCAAAGGGGTGCTGGAGTCTAGGCAAAGACTTTTCATTTCGAAAGCTTAGCATGGAAGCAACTGAGCTGGTGGACTTCAGAGACCATGGAGGACATGGATAATGCATGCCTCAGTGGTATGAAGTAGAAAGTACATGTTATGGAGTTTTTGTTCTTCCTGAGACTTCAGAGACCTTTGGACAACTGGGGATGGAGAGAAGAGTTGGAAGGGATGGATTAAGAAAGACTGTGATTGATTTTCCTGTCAACTTGGGAGGATACAGTCTCAAACTTGGATTTAGTATGATTTAAAAAAGAATTTATTTAAGTACATGTGATATCTCATATCTGAGTTTTTGGAAAAAGTTTCATTCTCACTCCCTGGCCATTGTTTTAAAGAAATGGTTGCTGAAAAGTGGTTTAATGAAGAAAAGTACAGTAATTATCTGACCTTTCCTCAGAATGCATCTTCAGTCATGACAGCACAGTCCTAGAATGCATCCACTTATGGCAAAAGTTCCAGTCCAACAGAGGAAAGTAGCAGCCAGTGGTGACGGGTAAGAAACCCTTGGAACAGAATGAAGATTACAAGGCCTAACTGGCTCTTACTTTAGAGGAAAGTCTTCTTTACTTTGGTCTCACAGTATTCCTTTATTCTGGGCCCTATCACCTCTCAATCTTAGAAGCACCTGGATGGCTTGTTCAGCAACTTGGAGTGCTCACAGACATTATTTCATGCTATTCTCACAACAAACCTCAGAAGTAGGTGGACAGGTATTATTATCTCAATTTATTAATGAGCCAGTGGAATCCAAGATATAGCTCGAACTCTCTCAGTTCCCAGATTTTTCTATGCTTCTTTACTGCTTGTTGTGGAAAATAAGAGAAGGAATACCTCTACCTTCAGTGCTACCTTCTTTTGTTGTCTTTAAGTGGATATGTAAAACAATGCTTATGTAAGACAAAAGTTTGGGAAGGGAAACGGGATTTTTCTCACACATCAAGAATCAGAAAATGCTTATCAGCTCTGCCATTGATTTCATCAAATTGACTACTTATGGACCAGTCCCTCCATATCTATCCTTTTACCACTGAATCTTTCAGGGCACCAGAAGGAAACACATGGCATATTCTAATGGACTAATTTAAGGTGAGTAATAAATGCACTAGCTACAAAGCAAAGGTGGATTATAAGGAAACCCCAATGTGTAAAAAATGCAGTACCTTAGAACTGGTCATTAAAAACACTGTTACCACCCTAGACCTAAAGTAGAAATAGTTACTGGAGCAGTGACCTAGAAAAAAAGAATTATTGGAAATGCTCATATAAGAGGAAATATGATTTAGCCAAGGGAGGAATTGGGAGAATCAATACCTAGACCTTACTCTCACCCTCCTAACTCTTGTCAATGAATTACTTTGGGCAAGCCAATTGGAAACCAGAGGGTAAGAGAGCATGTTGATATGCTTTATTGAGGTCAACTATTCAGGACATACAGCACTTTAGAGATCGATGTGGAAGGTATCTAGCAACACCTTTATCTTCATCTTTAACATCATGATACCATTTCATTATATTATGGTACCCATTGGTTTTGGAGGTTTTATTTGAAAACTATTTCCTAAAAAATAGAAGCTGTCTCATTACCATCAGCCAAGTTTATAAGACAAAGAAAAAAAAAACAGCACATTTATGGCTCTATCTACTCTTTGTATTCTCAACAAAGTTTCCTGGTACGGTTTGCTCTTTTTGCTTGTAGTTGCTTCAGCTTCAATTTTGGAAAGGGAAGGAAGTAAGGTGTCTATCAGCAAGGGAGAATATGCCTGGAAAGGGAATGGAGAGTCTGGGCAGCCTCTTTACTGAGTGATTACGACATACAAGACCCACCACTCTAAAACTAGTAAATTTTAATTGACTTGAGGAGTGCCAAAAGGTTATTTTTGATCAAAACTATCTCCCCTTAAGGCTAAAATCCTTTCCTTTATCTTGGAGAGTCTGCAAGGCTTTTTGTCACTAAGATCAAGGTATGGCTTGAAAGCACCATCACTCAGTCTAGTACTCACAGCCAAGCCATTGACTTTCATCAGAGACAGGGGCCTGAGAAAATGACATAGGATGGGCAAGTATGGGGAAAGACAGTGTGTATGGACAGGACAGTTATTGCTGGGGAAAATCAGAGAATATGGAATGTTGTATGGAATTGATAAGATGCTGCAGGGGGCTTTGAAGAAATGCAGAAAGCCTTGAGACCCATCCATGGGGGTGAGGGTTGTCAAAAGTAGGGACAGGAGAATACTGCAGCAAAAATTAATTTCTTTCTCATTTGACCTGAAACCCATATCAAGTGGAAAAACAACAAAATGTCTCTCTTCACTTCATCATGTTATATTTTTTAGATAATGGAAAACTGTAAAGGTTCCTGCTACACCTCCTCCATTCTCTTTCTCCTTCTACAACTCCAAGCCTGGGGATTTTGCCAGGATGAGAGCTAACTTTTTGCCACTAGAACTGTGCTTAATTAAACATTTTAATTAAAACCTACAAGAGTGATTGCACTTGTCAGGGTGTGAAGGGAAACTTAATAAAGTTCCTTTCATCCAGTCCAATGGGTGGCCCAAGGACATGCTGCTGGAGAAAAGTAGAGAGCCCAGGAAGAGCGGGATGGAGCAAAGGAGCCAGACTATGGAGTCTATGGAGATGTTTCCTCACAAGCCAATATGAATGAGCAAGGGAAGTGCTCCCTCTCCTTCTCCTACTCCCTGAGGCTACTTAAATGTATGTGTTTTCTTAGAAGTGTGGTGGCTTCAATACAGAAGAAATATAATGGTTCATACTCATTTGTGTGTTTTTCTTTCAACAGTTCCTTACTTAGAGCTACTTTAAACAAAGCACTCTGCTCCTTGTGGTGTGTATGGGCACTGGAATGAGCAACCCAACTTACCAGCATTCTGAATCATCAAGGCAAGAGGGTCAGGCCTGTTAAAGCCTCCATGGCTTATAATGGGACCTCTCACCTTAATACATGAAATTTTAAGAAATTCTTGGCAAGCATGATCTTCCTAGGGATTTATCAAAATCACTTTCATGACTTTTTTCTTTGTGCCCCAGATTCTCAGAAACATTGATATGCCATCCTATGGCTGGCAGAATAGTAGGGTTGGGGGAGTGGGCAGAATGCATAGGGGAAATTCCCAGCATCACTACCATCACTTTGCATTCAGTCATTCTTTCATCCACACACCAAACTGAGACCAATGGGCTGTGGTTAGTTATAGATGTGAGTCTAGGTCCTCAAGTATGGTAATGACAGAAATAAACTGAAAACTACTGCTCTAAAATAAAGTCTTCTTTACATAAAGCCTCCAACAAGTCAATCTGGCCCTGTGAATTTAAGAATGCATCTAACCCCATAGACTTTTAGATGAAGCCAATTCTCCAGGCTTTGACAACTCCCCATAAAACCCAGTTAACAGCCTGGATTCAGAAATTCCTAGTTCTCTGCTCTTCCCTGACTCATCAGCACAGTGATTTGAACAGACTGTGCCACTTAAAAATACTTCCCTTTCTTCCTTTCTACCCCAGAATTCACTATACCTTCTACCCCCTGCAGGCAGTGACATCTTGACCTTGGAGATTTTGTGATTCTAGAAAGGCAGATATTGATGCCAGTCCCAGGAATGGCATCAGTTGTTAGCAATGATGAGAAGGCATAAAGAAATATCGGTCGCCAACACAGGGGATCTGCTTGACCAAATCTCCTTTCCACAACTCAATTCAACTAGACAACAAGAGTTGAAATGTTCTAAGTATAGAGGGGGGTATAGAACAGTGCTTCCCAGATTTTAATATCCATATAAATAACTTGGAAGTGTAGCTAAAATGCAGATTTTCATTCTGTAGATTTAGGGTGAGGTCCAAGGTTCCACATTTTCAATCACACTTCAAGTGACAAAGATTTAGAGAGAGAAATCAAGATGTGGCACCGAGAGCCAAAACAGTGTTACAGGCAATGAGGGTCAGCCAGGACTATGAGAGACAGAAGGTCACCACCTGTGATAAGCAAAACAATAGCTCTTCAAAAATATCCATATTCAAATCCCTGGAACCTGTGAATATGTTAGCTTACATGGCAAAGGGATTTTGCCGATTTGATTTAAAGATCTTGAGATGAGGAGGTTACCCTGGATTATTCAGAAAGCTCAATATAATCACGTGAATCCTCAAAATCAGAGAAACTTGCCTGGTTGAATCAGAGAAATGGCATAATGAGAAGCATTTGACAACCCTTCACTGCTCTGAGACATAGGGGCCTATGTGCAAATAAAGAAGAGAGACATCTAGGAGGTAATGGTGACCCCTGTTTGACAGCCAGCAAGATTCAGAAGCCTCGATCTTAAAAATGCATGGCCAAGCTTAAAACACTAATCCAGCCAATGCTCGAATGATTAATGAAAGGGAGTCTCTCCTAAAACCTCTAGATAAGAACACTGTCTGCCTATACCTTAATTTTAGCTCACTGAGACCCATACCAGACTTCTGACTTACAGAAATGGAAGATAATATTTTTTTCTTGTTTTAAGCAACTAAATTTGGGATAATTTGCAGTGGTAAAAAGACTAATACACCACCATGCAAATGACTGCCCATGTAAATATAAAAAATATAAGAAAGTTCTCCTTTATTTTCAAGATAAAATAGAAATTGATCTCTCATCTCCCTGCTTCTAGTCTCTTTCTGTAATTGATTCACTATACCCAGAAGCTAGAGAGAGCTTTTTAAAATTTCCTTCTGAACATAATAATCCCCTACCCTCCTTTAAAACACTTTAATGGCTTAAATCTGTGTAGAGGAATAAAAGTGTCTTTATAATTTGTCTGTGCTTAGTTACCTGATCCATCTCTACCAGTACAATCTTTTCTCTTGTCCAACCAAACTTGACTAACTCTGACTTCCCCATGAAGAGTGTCCTGTACAGATGTCACATTCTCTGAGTACCTTTAATGTGAGTCAGGTGACTGATACACTGTTCTTAATACTGTTGTTTTACAATCTGTTGCTTTATTGTTATTGTCTCCTTCACTGTGAGCTCTTTGAGGACAGGCTTCTTTTCTTTCTCCTATATCTCCAACTCCTTTAACAGTATCCCAGCAAATGTTCATTGAATGATCATCTACCCTTTCATGTGACTGTGATTTCAAACTGAGTTCTGTATCCCAAACTCTGTAAACAAGAGCTAGAAAGGAAAACTCTCAAAGCCCAGACCTGTGAACTCATCTTACATTTGACCAATGGCACCAGCAGCAGCAACTCTGGGGCAGAATTCTTGATTCAGAGAGGTGGCAAGGGACAAGAGGGCAGAGATAATGAAACAACAAATTCCACCATCAGTGATTTTATAGCCTAGATTGCCTGGTGGGAGCAGTGGAGAAGGAGTAGGAGGAAGGGCACAAAGGAACAGCAGTAAGAAGAAATAAACCAACCCAAAATGTCAATTTTCTATTCCACTAAAGAGCATATAAAGTACTAAAGGCATATGTCAAGGCATAAAACAGTATCAAGATTAAGGCATAAACCAAGTGTAGTCCTGGCCAGAAATATGTATTAAGCACTTGCTACATGTCAAATGCTGTGTTTGGCTCTAGATCTATAAATATACCTAAAACTGACCCCATCCATCAGGAGCTCACAACTAGCTGGGAGACAGACCCTAGACTACAGACTGTGGCAAAGTCAGTATGAAGGGTAATGAGACAGGGAACAAGTTATCTTACAAGGAGGGTTGACAGGGGCATGGGAAAAACTAGGCAGACTTCTGAAAGAAAGCAAAACAAGGAATTGTGGGAGAAGGAGGAGTAGAAGCCTGGAAGATGTCAGGAAGTAAACAGAAACTACTGAAAGGGACCTGGGAGGGTCACAGCCCTCCAGATGAGTTTGCTATGGTGTACGTCCTAAATGCTGACCCCCAATTTCTAGTGTTTCATTCGGTCCTTCTCATGGTTCCTTTGCAGTGAACCTCAGATTCACTTCCATTCTTTTTAGGAATTTATTGCTGTCAACCTTGCTCAATGTGTTAATCTGCTTGGTATGCCATAACAAACAACAGACAGGATGGCTTAAATAATGGAAGTTTATTTTCTTATAGTTCTGGAGGCTGGAAGTCAAGGATCAAGGTGTTCAACAGGGTTGGCTTCCAGATGACTACCTTCTCGGTGTCCTCACAAGATCTTTTCTCAACCTGTACCATCTGTGTCCTAAATCTCTTCTTCTTATGAGGACGCCAGGCATATGGATTAGTGACCACTCATATGATATCAGTTTACTTAATTACCTCTTTAAAGACCTTATCTTTAAATACAGTCACATTCTGAGCTATTGAGGTTATAATTTCAAATATGAATTTCGAGGCACACAATTCAGCTCCTAACATTCAGTTGTGTTTGTTTTTTAATGAAAACTCCACTTCAAATGGCTACTTTCTTCAGACTCTTGTGCAGAACTTGAACATGTTAATTTGTTTAATGAATTCTCATTATGCCCTGTTGTTGCTCAAGAACCATCAATAGCTTTTTAAGATTTACTCACTTTACCTAATCTAGTACACATGGTTCCTAAGATCCCACTTCCTCCACTAATGCCTGAATGTGTTTGCCCACCAGAGAAACCTGCCAGTCTCTTATATTCTACTTGATATTTTGTTTATAGTGAAGAATTTGCACATGAAAGATCTTATCAAGTTCTTCGTCTAAAGTTTTATACAGAGATATCTTGTCTCCCAACTTATACCATAAACTCACTTAAGACAATAACTGTCTTAAGTTTCTCTCATATTCTGCCCATAGTAGAGGCTCACTTATTACCAGGTGGTTGGTTCATTCCATGGATTCATGTTGCCCTCAGATTTCTAGGTTGCTTATACTAAATCTAGACACAATAAGGAAATCTAAGACATACTCCATCTTTATTCATGTCATAGTCACTGAGTATACACCATATTCCAAGGATTACACCAGGTCAGCTTGAAGCACAGAAAATTAAGGATGGCCTCAGCACCCAGGAAACTCATAGTCTTATAAGAAAGAAGAACATGAGAACAAATAATATATAAAGTGGAAAAAATGGGGTTCGAGAGACAAAGAATTAACATGTACTAGGTACTTAAAATGGGCCTCATGCTTTATCAGCTATATCTAATTTAGTCTTCCCTATATCTCTAAAAGATAGCATCATTATTTCCATTTTATAGATGAAGAAACTGAAATGTACAAAGGTTGTATAATTTGCCCAGGATCACAGAGCTAGCAAGTCACTGGGACCTGAATTCTTAAATTCATGCCCTTGCCACTAGAAGTTTGGAAGAGAGACTACCAAGCAAATATTCACTACATGCTATGTCTTGTATAAAGCATGCTATATACATTATTTAAGAAAAATATTTTTAAAAATAGTAACAGAAGTCCAGAAGAGGGAATAAGTAACTCTTTTTCAGAGAGTTAAGCAAAGCTTTACATTTGAATTGCTTTCTGAAAAACAAATACAATTTCTTCTGATGGAGAAGAGTGGGTAGAACATACTAGGTGGAGAAGTAATTGAATTGAGAGCATTACCTGTGGAATATGCCATCAGAGGTATGGAGTTAAGAACAGAGGAACATGGAGTTATGGGGAAAATGGCAGGAGATGAGCAATAAAGACAAGAAATTCTCTCAACTGTCTGCCATAGCAGAGTAATAGAGTAGTCACCTAATTATTACATTGATCAGTTTTGAAGCAGGCCAAGGCCAAGGCCAAGGCCAACACTGTTGTAGACTAATATGGGAGATTTGTGAAGGAAGGGCTATTCTAGTAAGAATTTATACTAGATGATGAGGAATAGAAAGGACAAAAATTCAAGAGCTAATTCAGAAACACCGTACCTAGGAATTGGTGACTGGTGATTTGAGAGCTGAATACGATGCGGTCTTAAAGTTTTCCATGCTTCTATCTTGTGCAGCTAGGTAGATAAGGGAATAAGAGTAATCACTGGTAGCACGTAGATTAATTTGTTTTTGAACATGTTGAATTTGTGAATCCTATAATTTCCAGCACAAACTAGACCCTAGGCCTGAGTCTCAGGAGTAAAGTCACTGAGTGGAATGTGCTAGAACCTATTCATACTGACTTGTGAGTCAGCTGTTAAATTTTCAAAAATTTTATGAGCCAGCTATTAAACACAGATATTATTAAAAATTAAATCACATAAAATTTCAACTAAATAATGTTTTAAAAGACAATGAATACAAAAGCCATAAGTTTCAACATTTTACTAGTTTTCTATTATCTATGTTCTTAAATTTATTTATAACTATGTTCATTATATGATAAAAACCATATGTAATGGTATGCTACCGTGCATCTTTTCAGAAGCCCATGATCAGTGACAGCAGGCTGATAGCTTGAAATTATCCATAGTAAGAGTATTTAAACCATGGAAATCAGCAAAAACTACAAATCAAGGCTTGATTAATTGCTTTGTTGATTGTCTAGACTTAAGAAAGTGATGAAGAAAATGTTAATAATAGACATTAAATTTAAAAGTTTTATGTATGCAACCATCATATAGTGAATAGCACAAAAATGGAGGACATACTCTTTGAGTATTCAGACTATTTATTTGGTTCAGCAAAAAAGTTGCTTAAGTCATTGACAGACAAAAGAAATTCTGACATACACCTTTACTATTTTACTTTCATCTTATTCAATGTAGATGAAAATATCAACCAGAATCAATGTTGGAATTATTTTTGCACATCATAGATGGGCTATGAGTATAGAAGTTTGGCAAAAATGAAGGGAATTTTTTCTATGAGAATCAATCGTTTATATCTAATTTATAACAAAGGGTATTACATATTGATTATTTGTAAATGGTGTGTTGTGTTATACATCCTTTATGCCAGAAAATGTTATAATAATTAATGTGTGTGTATACGCACACACATTTCTCCTTTTCTATTCTTTCCTTTTTTTTTTTTGTTTTTGGTTTGTTTTTGTTTGTTTGTTTGTTTTTGGTCAGAGATCCACTTGTTAAACATTTACCAGGACAGCAATCATCAAAGAAGAAAGAATACTTTTAAAAGTTCATGTTATAAAATCCTTGGAATTTTATATTTAAGCCATGGGGAAAATTCTCTTTAGATAGCCTTTGCTGTTCCTTTCTTTCCTCAGGTCTCTGGGACAGTAGTTGTTTTTTATTTTCCCATTAGCTCTTTGTTCATAACAATAATATGTATTATATCAGTTGAATCTCAGTTTGTTTTCATTTTTTTTCCTCTGCATGCTTCCACTTTCTTAGAACTTCCAGTATTTTCTTTCCGTCCTCATTGGTGTTAACAACTTCTCCTAATTTAGATACATCTGCAAACGTCATTAGCATGCTATTTACTCCCTCATTAACACTGAAACATTATCATTTATCATTATCTTTGGTAATGATCATGGGATTAAGGGTATAGGAGCCTCAGAAAGTTTTGGTTCTAATCAGCAAATTGAAAAAGGATGAATCTAAGCAGGCCAAAAATTGTTCAGGGGCATGCCAAGAGCTTGGCAATTAGATTTATACAGTAATTGAATTCAGCATTCAAGTTAAAACTCAAGATTCCCTAATCTGGTATTAGTTGAAAACTAGAAGAATATAGGGAGACTTCACACCAAGGTAAATTTGGTATGTCCTGGTAGTCAAAACAAATTTCTGTTTATGAGTGTCCATAAGCCTTCAAGCAAAATAGTAAAAAGGATCACGGTGGCTGATAATTGCCTGGAAAATGAGACCTCTGAATCAGGTGAGTGCATGAGTGAAAAAAGTGGTTTGTGAGGCTAGAATTCAACTAAAGTATGATAAAACCATGACATCTGCATTGTGTCTTGAGCTCTTGCCTGATTATCTCAGGGTAATCATACTGTTGGGTTAATACATCAATGTTACACAAATGTTTTCCAACCTAACCCTATAAATTTTCTCCACACTCTAATAAAGGACAAACTGTTGGGAAAACATAATGATAGTCCCTAGTCCCAAGGTGAAAAGCAGTATTATCTAAGAGGCAAGCCCCATGTCCCACTGCACAAGGTTGGCTCATCTTGCTAAGCATATATGAAGAAACATCATTTGCAGAATGTGGCCATCCCAAGGGAATGAATTTAAAGGAATATATATAGGAAAAGATCACAAGCATCAAGATGGTGAACAAAATGCCTCATGGGGACCATAAGAAGGAAAAGTGAAGACTTGGTTGTGTCTGTTTCCCACCAGTTGTTCTTGTTGGAGCTCAGAGATAAAACTAAAATTATCATTTTTATAGTTATCTACACACTTTGATTGTTTTTCCTCCTCAGTCTTCACACAAACTGTTTCAAACTATAGAGTTGGGATTGTTGGTTCAGCTACTTTATGTTATATAGAAAGACAATTTGAGAACTGGGAGTTTTAACCTCAATAACCATTGAATGTAAGAGCCCAGTTGTTCACTCTTACTTTATTCCTCTTAGATCTAAATGAACCTTTTATTTATTGAAACTTGCCTTCCTTCTTGCGAGTAAGGAGTAACTAAGATAAACATCCTAGCAAACAGACCACAGCAATGACAACAGTCCTTAATGTTCTAGATATCAATTGATTTTGAGTCTTCCAGCTGAGTCCCTAGGCACCATGGAGCAGACGCAAGCCATCCTCACTGTAATCTGTCTGAATTGCTGACCCACAGAAACTGTGAGAAATAATACTTATTGGTTTAAGCCTCAAACGTTGGGCATAGTTTTTAGGTAGCAATAGGTAAGTAACACAGCTCTAGTTAACTGAAGATATACTATGTCTGCAGCATGATTGACTGGAGTAGAATTAGGCATAAGGACTACGTTTTCATAATTGACTAAAAACATAAAACAGTTAATTCTAATAATATAGTAAGTACACATGAACCTAGAATGCAAAACAAAAGATATGACTTTCACAATAATCTATATGTAATTATGTGGTAGTCCCCATACCCTTACCTCACATCATCCAAGGAAACCATATCCTGGATTCCATATTAATCATTTCATTGCTTTCTTTTTTTTATATGTGATTATAAGACATATGATGCTATATAATTTGGAATTTACTTTTTTGCTTGATATTTATTGCTAAAATTCATCCACATTCTGTACTATATTTGTTTAGATCAATGTATAATATTACATTGTGTGAAGAAACAATAGTTTGCTCCACCGTTCTCCTGATGATAGCCATTTGAGTTGTTTCCAGCTTTTGCTGTAACAGTGCTATTGTGAACAGTGCTATTCTAAACACTTTTAAACATTTCCTTTAGTGTACATATGCCTGAATTTTGCTTGGGTATAGACGAAGGGAGTAGAATCACTTGGTCAACTCAACAATGTCCTTACAGAAATGTTTTCTATGTCCTAAAAAAAATACTTCCCTGTGGTCCAAAACATTTTCACACATATTTTCTACAAACAGTTCCAAAGTTTTACTTTTTATATATTGAAATGCTTAATCACTCTGCAGTTGATTTTTGTTTTACTGTGTGAGGCAGGGATTTAATTTTACTTTCTTTCTTCTTATTTTTTATTTATTTATTTTTTTTTGAGAGAGAGAAAGAGAGAAAGAGAGAGAGAGAAAGAGAGAGAGAAAGAGGGAGGGAATCTTAAGCAGGCTCTATGCTCAGCACAGAACCTGATGTGGGATAAACCCAAGAACCCTGGGATCATGACCTGAGCCAATATCAAGAATCAGACACTAAACCAACTAAGCCACAGGAGCCCCTCATTTTACATTTTTTTCTTATCAATATTAAGTTTTTAATTTAAAAATGTTTTAATGTTTTGATATAACATTTCTGTCTTATATCAAAGTTCCATGTATGCATGGTCTGTTCCTGGACTTTCTGTTTAATTCTGTCAGTATTGTACTATCTTAATTATCACACTTTTATAATACATCTTTTCAAAATAAATGATATTGTGTAGGACAAGTCTTTCATTGTAGTTCATCTCTTCAATGATATTCTTTTATCAAACATAAAGATTTTTAGAGGAATCTTATCAGGATCCATTAAATACCCTGCTGACATTTTAATTGAATTGTACTGAATCCAGGTGAGTTTGAGAATTGATACTACATAGTATTTTCTTTTTACCCATGGATATGATGCATTTTTCCAATTATTTAGATTTTTTTAACATTTCTAAATAAAGGTTACAATTTTTTTCGTAGAGATCTTATACAACTTTTGTTAGATTTTTTTTGTAGGTACTTGGTATTCTCTGCTACTATTGTAAATGATATATTGGTTTTGACATATTCTGGGTTTTAGTCACTGGTGTACAAAAGGGCAACTGACTGTGTATTTTACTTTGTATCCAACTATGTTTGAAATTCTCCCCACTTATAATAATTCACCTATTGACTGTTTTTTCAATATAAATTATTTGGACACTTTTATTTCTTCCTTTCTAATTTATATGCCTCTAATTTCTTTATTCTTGTTTCATTGTGCTAGCAAGGGAGTCACTACAATATTAAATATATGTGTTATTAGTCACTTTTTGATCTCATCTTAGCTTTAAACTAAATGCTTCTAACATTTTCCATTTACAATCGTTTGTTCTTGTCTCTTTTTTGTTTGTTATATATTTTATTTTTTTTTTATTTTTTTTTTATTTTTCTTTTTTTTTTTATTTTTTAATATATGAAATTTACTGTCAAATTGGTTTCCATACAACACCCAGTGCTCATCCCAAAAGGTGCCCTCCTCAATACCCATCACCCACCCTGCCCTCCCTCCCACCCC